>NC_053035.3:458009069-458312099 GCF_002575655.3 Aegilops tauschii subsp. strangulata
CAGAAATCTGGCACACCCTTTTCCTCTGCAGGGAAGCATAATATACAAAGTTAAAGACAGTTAGAGACTATATTCCTTTTATCCTATATATGATCTCCATCCAGCATAGAAAATTGCTCAAAAGATCTTAGCACAGGTCAACATATGTTTACCTTTCTCATCTGGAGCAGCTTCACCTGAATCTTTGGTTACGCCTTCTGCCTCAACCACACCATTGACAACATCATGACGCTGTCATTTTGCAGGTGCAAGAAATACATCAGATGGATCATGGCATACAGCATCAAACATGATTCAAGACAGCTTGTATTGTATGAAACATGCAAAATAGAAACGATTTCTGTATATCCAACTTGAGCAGTTATTGTCATGGTACAGGTGAGAGTTAAACACCCGTTACAGGAGTCAAAAGTGAAGTTTGGCAACAGGAATAAACAGCAAATAGCAAGCACCGATATTGGTATCAATTAGTTTACCTTTGAGTACAGTGGTTCATACATCTTCTGATATTTAGCTTCAAGTGCAGCTCTCTCCTCAAAAAACTTTGCCTCAAATTCATCATGTTGGCTCTGCCAGGTGCCAAGCAGCAAACAAAGATAAGAAGTCCACCAACAGATACAACTAGATTATTTTTTAAGTCCAAACATACTAGTTGTGTTTTCCAAAAATAGCCAGTGCCGTTTTATATGATACCATCCTTCTCTAAAAAAGGAAATTACACTACAATCTAATGAGTAGCAAATCGGTGATAGAGCTGGGCAACATACCAAGTTGTCGCCTTGTTCGAAATACTGGCAAAGTGTAGAAACAGGAAAATCCAAACAAAGAATGAATAAAGCTTCAAGTAAAAGACAAGCCTATGCGTTGTCGGTTTGGGAAACATGAATGTCTTTGATCTCTCTATCACGCTGTTATCTAACTTGTCCTACCCAACCCCAATGTCCCATTGTTAAGAGTTCAAAAGTTAAAACGGTTATCAGGGGAAACTAAAATCTAGACAGCTGCTATCACTTTCCTAGAATCATGGCAGGAATCACCAGCACAGCCTGAAGCGTCCACTAATAAGCAACCGCGCAAACTATATTCAACAGTCCTTGCTCAGTCAGGATAGCAACCAATCATGGCAGTACAGCCACGAACCAACCTGTACTGTTACACAGGCCGTCTTATCAATGGCAGTACCTACCAAGTTGTATGTACCGTCTAGCGCAAGTGGCATCAGGGAATCGCAGAAATCGCACTTAGGAACAGTTAATGATCCACGCTGCCGCGAATCACCTAGGAAGCAGTACCAAATTCATGCCACAAGGAACGCATGGCAACAGCACCGCGTAGTGGAACCCCTGTTGTTATTATACCTGGATCTCTCTGAGCGCCTCGACGCGCTTCCTGACCTTGGGCTCCAGGCTCTCGAGCACGTCCGTGTGCCGCGCCGCCAATCCCTGCAGCGTGTTCTGCACAACCGCAGCACCGAATCAGCACAGGAACACCACAAAAACAACCCAGAGCCCCCTGGAATGAAAGGCGAACGACGTAAGGCAGAGCCGCCGCGGGAAACCTCACCTTAATCGACTCCACGAGGTTGGCCTTGTCCTCGGCGCTGAGCTCTGCATCGAAACCACCAGCAGCGAAACCGATAAGACCTCGCAGCCCATCAACGGCAACAGCAGCAAGGAGGGGGGAGGCGGGGAGCGGGGAACGAACCTGCGGCGTTGGGGACGGCGGCGCCGAGGGCGGAGAGGTCGAGGGTGTCCTTGCCGTCGCTCATGGCTGCTGGAGACTCGGGCTCCTTCCTCGTGCGCGTGCGGCGGCGAGGGGGGGGCTGGGTGAGAAACCCTAGCGGCGGCGGCGCGTGGGGGTGGGGTGGGGGGTTGGGGGCGCGGGCTGCTGCGTGGGGGGAGTGGGAGGGGTGGAGGCGGGGGGAAGGGATAAAAAAAGAGATCGAGTCGTGGGCCGCGATTTATAGCCCGGGCGCGCCCCGCCGGTTTGGAGTTTGGACTTTGGACTCGGGAGCGGCGCGGTCGGGGGGGCCGCGGGGCCCACGCGTCGGTGGGAGAGACGGACGGTGCTCCTGTCCTGCCTGCCGGAATATTCCTGGGGCGCGGCTGTGAATTTCTGTGAGCTGTGGCTGCGCAGGACGTGACTGGCTGTGGCCGCTTTCTCACTGGCAAGCCAGCCCGTCGACATAAATTGCGATTGGACGGATTTGAGGTGAATTTATACGGCAATAAAAACGGGGAGATCCTCATCGGGGCAATAGTAATGCGGGATTTTCCGGATTACTATTACATGCCGGATTTGGGTATGCGGAGATATAGTAAGATCCGTGCCAAGATTATTGTATGCGGAAAATTTATGCTAGGCAGTAGGTAAGCACTTGAATATAGGACAGACAACAAGGGTTTATATAATTGAAAGGTTTTAGAAATTTAAATGATTGACAATTTTTATGTATGTCCTTTTAGAAAATAGGCTTATCGTTCTAAAGAAAATTAGATTCCTGTTCGAGAATTACTCGGTACAACAAAATAACAAAACATCCACCTCAAGAACAACCCAGAAACACAACAAAAAAGTTCATTCATCAACATGATATGGAGAAAAGGACAAATGTGCACGACAACCCCGCCAAAGTAGTAAGATCCGCATCGTCTTGGATCATCAACCAATACCTCACCGGTCAACAACTGCAATCAAACATCCGTTGGTTGAAATATATGTCAAATGAGAAGATAAGAAAAGAAAACCTAATTTGAATTTTAGACGACATTGTTTTTTTTTGCGGGAAAACTTCCGATCAATTCATTTTCAATCATGGCAGTACAACGAACACCAGAAATAAACATCTTGGTGTTTCAGTAGCAAAAGCACTCTCTGTTGGAAGCTCAGTGTTGCGCTTGCAAAAATTATTTACACACCATGCTCGTATCCCGTGATTTAATTTTGACCATCCACTTGACCAATAATAATGCATGAATCAAGTGTCTTGAAGGTTATACAACACAGTCGTTTCAGATGTGAATTCAATAATATAAATTTTGTGGTGCATAACCCTATGGTGCGTTGGTCAAACTTGAACTTAAAGAATCGAGACAATATTAGTATTAAGAACCAAATCATCTCATGCCACCCAAATTACCCGGGCCGCTTTCGAGACCAAAACTTTGTACTTAACACTAATTGCTTATTGCTCTGCGTTCAACATCACAGATATGAACACCAAACATATATATGTTATCCAAGGAGCTCTAACCGAACCCAAACTATCCCCAATTAAACACTAAACATATGCCTTGTCGCCAGTCGCAGTTTGGTGGCAAAGCGTATGGCCGGTTGCCCGCCACTTCCCGTTAATCTTTGGATCTCTTTGCCAGAAACATGGGCGGGAAATGATGCAGAGGTTTCCCAGATGTGGCGTCGTAGTACCCACGTATACACAGTACGAAAGCAAAGCACGATCTCGTGGGAGTGGAGCCATGGGCAGGTTCGTTCAGGGCGAATCGACCGGTTATTTTCTGCTGTGTCTCTCAAAAGGCAAAGTGGCCAGCAAGTTTGAGCGCGATTCTCGCTCGGCTTGGGGGCTCCCTGTCTTGCGTCCGACGACATCCCTTTCGTGCCGGCCATCCGATTCACGGAATGGAAGAACAACGTTGGCAAAAGAAAGGCACAGGTTCGCCCGGCCCATTGCCCGGCATCTCGATTCGCTGTCGGTGGTCGACCGGATCGTGCGTGCATTCATCAGTGACGACGCGGTCGGACGGACGAGCGACGATGCTTTATGGCGCGCCACTGCTGCACGTGAGCCGGAGACGGTGGATCGTTTCACGCACGCACGCACGCGGCCGGACGGCACGGCACGGCGGGAACGACTAGGCATATTCAATGATTCCTCTCGAGGGTCGAGACGAATCACGGCAGGAGGCCGCCAACACGTGACACGATCGCGGCAGCGTCTATGGGCCGTCCGCATCGAGTACGAGCCGGTGCTGGGCCGGCCCAATAACCACATGCCAAACCATGCTGACGTCACACTTTTTCCCTTTTTTCTTCGCTTTATTGTTTTTCCTTTATTTAGTTTATTACTTTGGTTTATTTATTTATAATAGCACACATGCCCGTGCTTTGCAACGGGATAATAAAATTGCATGCCTCTAGCTCATTATAAGAATGGATCAAGACCCCCACATGTCCGTATTCTCTTGTATTGGCACGTGCCCACAATTTCTTTCAATTATAATTACCATCATATTCTCTTTTCTTGGCACATGGAAGTCAATAAGTTATGGTGTCATTTATTTTGAACAAGCCGACTTAGCTCGATGTGCCGGATGCGGAGCAGGCCCAGTATGGGAGTGATCGAACTCACGACCTCAAAGACCAGACCACATGTCGCTAGCCACTCAAACAAACGTGTCCTGTTAACCAATGGTCAGTGTGAATATTAAAGAATATAATGCAACGTCGAAACATTTTTTTTAACTTTTCAAAAACTGATAATGATGTACTGCCAAATATACTTGGCAACGTGAACATTTTCCAAATTATGAACAGTTATTTTTTTGAAAAGTCCATACATTTTTGGACAAAGCAAGAATAAACAATTTGAAAGGAACATTTCCTGAAATTCACAAATATTTCTTAAAAACATGAACATTTTATTAAACTATGAACATTTTTAAGTTGTGAACAATTTTTAAAAATAGGAACATGTTTTGAAGATTCAGAAGAGTTTTAGCAATTTTTTCTTTAATGAAAAAATTATTTTCAATTTTTGAACATGTCGCGAAAACAAAAATATTTTTCGAATTTGGAACATTTTTAAAATGCATTTTTCCAAATATTTATTTTTTTAAAAAATACAGTAAGTTTTTAACCAATGGGAATATTTTTAAATTTTGACATTTTTGGCACAACAAAAAAAATCCACACATTTATGTAATTCGTAATTTTTTATGAATTTTTGAATAAAAATGAAATTGCAAACATTTTTCCAATATTTTGAATTTCAGAAAAAGTAAAAAATAGACTTAGAATGGGAAAAATAAAAAAGAAATAGGAAACAAAATGAGAAAGAAACAGAAAAAGAAAAATGGAAACAGAACACAAGCATATTTTTCGAATTTGGAACATTTTTAAAATGCATTTTTCCAAAAAAATAAATAAATAGAGTCTTTTTTTAACAAATGGGAATATTTTTTAACTTTTGAAATTTTTTGTCACAACAAAAAAAATCCAAACATTTTTTATAATAGGAAAACAATTATGTAATTCGTAATTTTTTATGAATTTTTAATAAAAATGAAATTGTGAACATTTTTTGAAAATTTTGAATCTCAGCAAAAAAATATAAAATAGACTTAGAATGGGAAAATATAAAAGAAATAGGAAACAAAAAGAGAACGAAACAGAAAAAGAAAAATGGAAACAGAACACAAGCATAAATGAGCCGCTGAGTTTTGAGCGCCCTGTGCGTACCTGAAACTATTTACCGCCTTTAGCGGGAAATAGGATTTTTTATTGCTATATGGGCAGGAAGAAATGGGCTGACTTTACGGGGCCATAGTGCGCGCGGCCCATGTACGAAATTCTGCACAAATTGTTTTTTCTTTGCTAATAGACGAACATAGAAAGTTTAGTACCACCTCGGATAGAAAAATAATAATCTATTTGCGGTGAACGGATGAAAAAAATCGAAGAAACACACCATGAATGGGTATGTATGGGTAAATTAACTGGGACCTAGGTGGGCACCTTGATTGTTTTAGGTATGTACCGCCGCACAATGAATGTTTGATTTGTTGCCTAATTATTCTTCATGCAAGACATTCCATGTTTACATTTTACTTTCGTTTTTAACTATTAAGCATGCAAGACTTGGTATACAATAAATCGTAGTAACATTTTATTTTCTTCTGAACTACTATGGGTATCTAATACGCATATTTTCGTTTTTAACTATTAAGCATGCAAGACTTGGTATACAATTTATTTTATCATGCATTTACAAAATGTTAAGCGTGTGTATGAAAAAGTTAGAGACGTTTTCAAAAATGTATGTCACATTTAGAAAAATGAAATGTGTATAAAGTGTAAATAAAATGTCTGTGTATTTAAAAAATGTACATTGCATTTAAAAAATGTCCACAAGTTACAAAAAAGTGTTTGTGATATTTAAAAATATATTTGTACAATGTAAAAAAAATATTTGCATACTTCACAAAAAGTTTATTATCATTCAAAAAATGTTCCAAGTTGTATTTGAAAAATGTTTAACACCTATTAGAAAAGTTCAAAACTTTTTTTGTAAAAAAATGCTAAAACATGAATAAGAAAAGTTTTACTTGTAAGCTTAAAAAAAAGTTTTACTTGTATACGAACAATATACAATGTGTATGAAAAAAGTAGACATTAAAAATATATTAAAAAAATGTTAATCATGTATTTAAATAAATAAGTTAAACATGTATAAAAAATTTCTCTGATGTATACGGAAAATGTATATTGCGTGAAAAGATAGACACGTGTTGAAAATAATAATAATAATGAAAAAACCGATAAAACTAGAAAGGAAAAAAGAAAACCAAAGTAAACCTACAAAAGAACAAAGAACTCATCTAATATAGTGTCATCATTCTTCATATGTGTAACCATATATTTGGTATATAATATAGTACTCTTTTAAAATCTTTGTTGTATCAATCCTGAACCATATTGAATCTCCGACAACCCCCTTAACTTCTTCCATTCCAAGTCATGTTGCGCCTTCAATAATGTGTCCAAGGTGCAAAAAAAAAACTTAGTTAACCTCTAATGAAAATAATTAGAGATGGATAGCAATTTTTTTTTTGAAATAACCACATATATTCCATTAGTAGACAAACTTATTACAGAGAGTACATATGCGGTCACCACATGAGACATACATAGGTGTCTTACATTTTTGCACTAAAGATCCTCCAACCGGTAAAACTAGAATTTCACAAGTGGAGAACCTGGTGCCTCGCTGAATAGTTGCCCACCATTGTCCTCCACCATCACCAAGGCAATGTCGCAGAAAAAGAAGAACAACCACCATACCAAGATCTGAGGGAGCACTTCGCATATAAGGATGCTTTTCGAGCCGATGAACCAGACCGCCGCAAGGCGACGAGACCGAGGCTTTGTGGCAAGTCGGTCGGGGTTCTTCCCCGTGTCCATTAGATCCCGACGTCATCAACTTCATCCAACACAGTTGAAGAAGCGGAACGTCGCCGTCTACCGCACGTATCCCACTGCAAGACACCAAACACAACTACAAATAGCCGATGCCAATGCCACCCAGAAGAGGGCCAAGCGCCGACCCCTAGACACCAATCTCATCGGATCCGAAGACCGGCAAGAACACCAAGCCATCTGCTCCCTGGCACCGCTGGTTAGAGCATCACCGAGATGGAGGAAAAACAGAGGCAAATTATTCGGACGCGGCGTCACCCCCTCCATTGATGCAACGCCTCTGAAACCTATCTCCTTGCCTTGGTGATGGCGTCATCCCCTCCATTGATGGATAGCTATTTGAGTGTATTAAAACTTACTCTGATATATGACACGATTGTTTGGGTTGTTAGATATTGTAGGCCATCTGGTTAAATTCTTGCGTGACTTCCTTGGATGGAAATATATATATGAGAGGAGCACTTTCACTTGGATCAATTCCATACACGAGAGTCAGCAGTGTGAGGCAACGGCTGCAACACAATGGCCGCATGAGGCCTTGTACAATGCAAGGTGCTTAAGGGGAGAAATAAATCAGGCTTTCCTCAAACACGGGTGCTTATTTGTACATGATAGACGACGCTTAATTATCTCGCAAAAAAAAGATAAACGCTTAATTAGGCGTCTCTCTTTTAGAAATAGGCATTGGTGCTTTAGAAAAACCCAATTTATTTTTCTAAGCATCTCTCAAAGCACCTTGCATTGTACAAGGCCTGAGCCAACAACATCCTGTCCACAGCTGCAAGAAGCTCATGCAGAAGGAACAAAGTTACATATTCTACTGAACCCAAACTTATTAGTAAGGCGCCAACGGTTGAGACTCGAGTTCACCTAGGCGGCACACTTGAACTCATCGACCAAACTAGTGAACGCACGACGAGAGAGCCATCGATCGGGGGAACGGAGATGGCGACAGGCTCACCGAAATGGACGGTGACGCGCGCCGGTGTCGTCCGCGGCGGCGGCCTCAAGGGCAAGGCGACATCGTCGTGGCCTCGTGGGTCAGCTGTCAGCACCACCGCAGGCCCGCAGTTGGCCACGTACAAGGCAGCGCTAAGAGCGGGGCGCGCGGCGGTGTCCTCTGTGACGGGCGGCGGGTGCGTGTACCAGACTGGCCATCTGCGGTTTCGCGACAGCCGGAGATCGAATTGGAGGTGAGGGTGGACGGAGGAGCACGAGCGCGCAAGAGGCAGCGGCGAGCGGGAGTGCATCGGCATGTCCTTTTCCCACGTGATGGTCGAGAGGCCACCGCGCTCCCCTGTCTCTCCCATGGCTTGCACAACGGACGGGATGGGTTGGAACGGAGGCAAATCCCTTGTCAAGATTCAGATCAGGCGGGGATCAGGTTTGGAAAGAATGGAAAGAAAAATCAGAATCGGCGAGGATTTGGTTTTCGGTGGGGGGCCGGGAAGGAGATCCGTCTGGAATGGAGCCGATTACTAGCAGTGTAGCACATGTATGTAAGATCTCGCGGATTAATCGCCCGCGCCTAAAAGAAATCAATGGTAAATCATATCTCACCGAACGCATATTGATTTATAGTACTATAATAACTACGCGATCATCTCTCCCTATATAAATCGAGGAGCCGGGGCAGCCATCGCCGGCCTCACCTACGACCTAGCAATCGAACTCGCTCGTCATATCACACATTTTCCCCATCTACACTAGACTAGACTGCAAGAAACATGAGGGCGTACGTGAATGTGACGATGACCGTCGTCTTGCTCATCGGGTGCCTGGCGGCGATCGGCCAGTGTAAGCAGCGACGCCTTGCTCCTCCTCAGACCATTGTTTTTCCGGTCGCCGTCTAACTTGTGGTGCTGCATGCAGTGGGTCGCGTGGAGGCCGGGAGAAGCTACAGGGAAGGGCAGCAAGCCGACGGCGAGGCGAGCAAGCTTACGGTGAAGATCTGCGTCCGCCGGGACTGCGAGACCAAGGGTGAACCTATCTACACCTCCTGTTTCTGCTGCATGAGCTTGCCGAACATACCGTGCTCTTTCACGCGGGATGAGTGCAAGGCGGAGTGCCCCTACACGGGGCCACCCGCACTGCCCGCCTCCGCCGTCGGCAACGGGACTACCTACGCGTATGAGCAGATGGATGGCAACTGATACGGTGAGGTGTAGTAGTACGCAAGAGCTGCGTGATCGTAAAGGTGATGGTGGTTGACAAGTTGGCTTGTCTCTTGTCTTAGGAGACTAATTTGTGCTAATTCTGCCCGCTTGGGGGCATGGAATAAATTATACTTTATTCCTTTTATGTCAGATAGTTGAATGTTCGTGTGTTGCTACGGAATGATGAAAAAAAAGTTATAGATCAAATAATTTTTCTAATTCAGAAATATGTGTCGAATAATGATGATATGTGGTTTTCGTTTATATACAACGACAAATACTGATTCTTTTCCCTACTTGTTTTCTTCTCGCAATTGTCGTGTCTTGTTAACCATCCTCTCCTTGCAAGAAGACAACATCTTTCTCCCAGCCCCTACTTCCCTTCACCTTCATTCTCCTCATCCACCCTTGCTCTAACATTGCCATCGCTTCAGAAGTCCTTAATCTCGCGATGCCATCATTTGGGAAACTGTGTTTTGTTTTATCAGATCAATGAAATGCCTGCACGTAGCACCAGCGATGGTGGTGTACTGTATGTCCGATTTATAAATGAAATGGTTCTTCAAAACCCCAAAGAATCTCTATCGTGTTTCATGGGTCTCTTCCACGGATGCATTTGACAAACGGCAATGGCTTAGCCACTTACACAATACAAAGGTTTGTGCGATTGCTATAGAAAAAAAACATGTTACTCCAATGGATCCTTCATCATTCTATTTTAAGTAACAAAAATAATTTAAAATCTGGAGAGAGAACGCCATTGAAACAATATGTGGGGAGTGTGGCAATGTTTTACTCATTTACATTGCAAGTGTTCATCTAAGTGCCATGCAATATTTCCTTTCACGAGATAACTCAATACCCCTTGTATACTTGGAATCAATTCATAAATGCATACCTCATTCAGCCGCACCTGCAAAAATATCATACCTCATTAGCAAGTGATTCGATGGCTCATTCTTTGGAACGATTGTTAATTCAAAAAATCATGTTCTTGGATGAAATTCTAGTAGGCAAAGTAGCATAAGCAGCAGAATATCAGTTTCAAGAATGTTGGCTTCTAGAGCCTCGTGCAAAAAATCTTGGAGAAAAAGGGAAGTCCACACAGGGGCCTATATTGGCTCCTTCATATTGAGTAAAGTGAATGCCGCATCTTAAAAAATTATTATCCTTAGGCGGCTTCTTTCTCTTGGTTCTTTTGCCTCCCTTCAGCTCATCATTCCTATGAAATTTCTTACCATCAATTTTTTGCAACACTCTACTTACTGAAATGTCATAAAGAGAACGACTGCAGCTTATCAAGGTAGAACTAACATAATATACCATCTGAAAATTTTGCTAGCATGGAAACCAATGAATTGCAGATGTCAAAGGAAAATGAACCTCTTCTGAAGATAAAAGAGACATATTTTCAGTTACATCCTTTATCAAGATCGCCGTTGAAAGCTAAACATTGACTTCTCCAAATGAGCGCCCATGTGCAACCTTCACTTATGAAGTGTTGCACAGCGAAATGTCGGAACCGCCGTTACTTGGAGTTGCGATGGGGTGCGCGGCACTCTGGGCTTTTGCTGGATGGCGACGGTAGATGCTACAACTGGTTGAGCAAGATGCTACAACCGGTGGCAAGGGATGCTACAACCAGTTTTATTTTTGCTTCAACCGACTACCGGAGTTTTGCTGCTCATAATTTTTTGTTGTTACTGGTGTTTTTTTTGCTGGAAGTAGCCAATTTTCTTGCTTCAATGGACTAATGGAGTTTTGTTTTCTGAGATATTTTTGCTCGAATGCGCATTACTTTTTGTTGGAACCGATTTTTTTTGCTTCAACCGTCTACTGGAGGTGGCGCTACAACCAATGACAGCGGCAAGCTGGAGGTAGCGACCAATGGGGGCGGAGCTGCAGCCAACTCTTTTTTTGTCTTTGTCGGCCGATATATAGAATTGTTGTAACCGCCATCCAGCAGGGGGTGGAGTTTGTACCGACGAGTGGCTGAGCTGCATCATAAAAGCTGCAACAAGGGAGATGGGGGACGGTGACCGCCGGTGAGCTGTGGGGTGGCGTTGTTGTTTGCGAGGCGAGAGACATGCTGGTGGCTATGGAGCGAGCTTTCTCGCCAGATGCGCGAGAAGGACGAAGAGGCCAGATGCGGCAGGCGAAGGTCAACGCCCCAGTGGAAGTGTGTAGTGGAGGGGATAAAAAAGATCTAATGCTCAAGATTTGTGTAATCGTGCGGCTTGCGTGGCGGCCGGCCGAAAGTTTGGGTCGGCCGACCAACGCCTATCACTGCCCCTTCTTATAAGAGCATCTCTAACAACCACGGTAAATTTCACACGCGCGGGGAAAATCGTGTTTTAGCGTGCGCGGAGTGGTTTCGCGTGCTACAGCGGGCGCGGAGATTTAGGCGCGCGGCAAAAAGCGCCCCGACGCGCGGCAGTTTTTGCGCGCGGCGTGTTGTGCACTATAAAACGCGCGTGCCCGAGCCCGCCAACCGCACACTCGCGCGCCTTCTTCTTCCCCGCTGCCCCTTCTTCCTCGCATCCAGCGCCCCGCCACCGCACCTTCTCCCGCCGCCGACATGCTGCCGCGCGCCTGGAGCAACTCCGGCTACCGCGGCGTCCGCGCCCGCCCCTCCGGCATGTTCTACGCGGAGATCCGCTCCGATGGCGTGCGTCTCGGCCTCGGCATGTTCAAGACCGCCCACGAGGCTGCCCGCGCATACGAAGCGGCAGCATGGCGCCTCTCGAGGCCACGTTCGCAGATGAACTTCAATGACGCGCGGACGTGCCTGCAGGTGCAGGACCTCGCGCCTCCACCGCGGCTAATCACCGACGAGGACCGACACGAACACCGTAAGCAGGAGCACCGCCTCCTCATCGCCGAGGCAGACGAGTACGCCATGGCGGAGTGATGCCAGCGCTACCCTCAGGACGTCGCCGCTAAGGAGGCCTTCTAGGTGGAGAGGAGAGCAAAGCGATCCGCAGAACGAGCGGACAGGCGTGCGCGCAAGACACTGGCGTTAGCGCAGTGCGAACTAGGACAGGCGTCGACCTTTGACGACAACGATCCTCGGTGGGATGGCGCGTTTCTTTCGTCGGAGTACACCACCGAGGAGGACGACTTGAAGCAGTTTCTAGTTTATTTGCACCCTAGTATCGTAATTATCTATTTTTATTTGTATCGTAAAACTAGTTTGTGGTGTTGAGTTGAACTATACTATTTGTATCGTTGAATGCTTATCTATATGATGTTTCAAATATTGTTCGTATGTGCTTTGGTTGTTCACGCGCGCCGTTTTTCACAGCGGCTGCTGTAGTGTCGCGCGCGCGTAATATTTTACAGCGACCGCTGGAGCCAGCGCTCTGCTGAGCGCAAAAAGTTGCTATTTCGACACTGGAAAATTTATTTTAGCACGCTGTACATTGAGTGTCTGTTGGAGATGCTCTAAGTCGTGTGCATGATGCCAAACGGCAACGCGTTCTGCAAAAGTTGTGCCTGAACCAAGCGGGGATGTGGAGCATCGACACGGGCCTCCTATTGGGTGCCTTAAGCGTCAATTGTTCTTGCTGGCGCTCACGCACGCGCCCAAGTGCGCCGCGACCCCGAAAATGCTACACCTAGGTAAAGCTATGTAACCAGCCTACGTAATCTTCCTATTTAAACTCTCCACCCCCTGATTTCAAATGGGTGGGGCCCCTCCCCGAATCTGTCCAACGAATAAATGCCACCTGGTGATTATGTTAATCACGTAAAATTGAGTACGTAGATGTAGCATTGCTCTTGATGCCCTGTCCCGCTGGCTTCGCTCCGCTGGTACCTATGCATCCGTTTTTTTGTCAGAAAATGGTTGACCAGTCAACTGTTGACCTTTAACAAAAAAATCCAAAAATTTAAAAATACGATATTATTTCACAAAATTTAAAATGTCATGAGTTTTTGAAAAAGATTCACAATATTCAAAAAAAGTTCACAATTTAGAAAATATCATAATTTTTTTAAATAGCACATGTTTTAAAAGTTCAACAATTCTGAAAGCAAGTTCGTTTTAAAAAAGAACATCGATTTTGAAAAAAGTTCACTAAGTTTTAAGAAAAACCATGAAATTTAATAAAGTTCATTGAATTTGGGAAAATGTTCATTTTTTAAGTCAGATTTTTAGAAAGTTCATCAATTTTCAAAAAAGAATCACCAGTTTTGGAAAAAAGTTCATCAATTTGTCAAAATATCATCATTTTTTGGAAAAAAAATCATCCATTTTGAAAAAATTTAAGCATTTTGAGAAAAGAAAAAATAAATAAAAGGAAAGAAACAAGGTAGAAAAAGAAAGAAAAACAAATAACACTGGTCCAGATAAAAAAATGGCTGGGAACCGGGGCCTCGGGCGAACTGAAGAAATACTAAAAGAGAGAAATGAAGTAAAAGGTACAAAGCGCTAGCTGTCCTAGTCGTTATTAGCGATGTCCCTATTAGAACAGGTCTTAAATTTGAATCCTTTATCTGCGCGCTTTTTTGAAAATAACGAAGAAAAGGTAAAATGGCCGGCCCATATACCATCGATGAGAGGTGTGGGGTGTGCGCCTGTTTGCACAGGTGCCTATAACTAGCGCAATGGGCGCCGTTTAGGAACTGCCCAGCGGCACAGAAAGCGAGGTGCAATCCCCGCTACGGCTTTCAATGGGCCTTGTGTTTATTTTTTGGAGAACCACCAAGCTTTATTATCCATAATAGTTCACAAAACTGGGGATACAAAAGGGATCATGTGGCTATCCCAATCAGACATGTCTACCAGTCTAATGAATGAGAAAACTTCGCTAGTCAATGGGCTTCTCTATTCGACGCCCGACCCTCGAAGCAAAAACTACAATTAAACTCGGCTACTCTCAACTTAATCTCAGCTACAATCAGACCATGAGTACCGATGCAACCCCTGTTGATATCATTAGCCACCTGCTTAGAGTTAGTAGCCGCCGCAAAATTGTGAAGTAGAAGATCATCTGCCAAGGAGCTCCTTGCGACACGGCATGATTACGACAGGCCCAAAACGACCAGGAGGTCGGAGCAACGGAGCCCTTGTCCGACATCCGTCTTGAGTGAAGCCGAGGGCCGAGGCTATGGAGGCCAGATCTGCCGAAGATCGAAGGAAGGACTGACGAGAGCCATGAGCATGACTAACCAGGAGTGATGACGATCCTGCTAGGACTTCGCTTAGAACCTTGCTATGCGTACGACGAGTTTTCTGCCCAAGTACGACTAGAGATAATTATAAATAGTTCAGTTTGTGGGCCATAGCATCTACAGATGATTTGCTCTCTGGTCGTACTGTTCGGACGAGAAAAGCATCGTATGCAAAGCAGTTTCGCTTCGCTTATCCAGACAATTAATTGATTGTAGATACATTCATATCTATACAAATTTGAGACAATCTTTTCTGGACGAATGGAGTAGAAGATTATTTTATATGTAAAAACGGCAACCATTAATTACTAGTAGATGGCTATTGATATGTAAAATCTTGTGGGTTAATCGCCCGCACCCAAAAGAAAATAATGGAAGGATATCTCACCGAAGGCATATAGATTTAGTACAGTAACTACGCGATCCTCTCTCTGTATATATAGGGCGTGTTTGGTTGCCCACATGCAGCCCAACCAGGCCTGCGCGGGATGTGCGCGGCCTGTTTGGTAGCCCGCATACACTATTGGGCCTGCATCGCATGCTTCTTAAAGCACCTCAGGGCCTGGCTCACTGGGAACGCATGAATCGACAGTTTCTCCAGGGCTAGGCCCGAGCGGTGCACGTGGGAGGGCGCGGCTGCACGCGTGCGGCCACCCTCGAGAAGCCGCGTTGCTTCCCGAAGCACCGGCAGTTATTAGCCGCACCGCCCCTCACCGCTCCCTCTCCCCACTCTTCCCCACTCTTCCCCACTCTCCCAACTCTCACCGGCGGCGGCGGATCGGAGCAGAGGAAGAAGACCACTGGCGGTGGCGGATCGGAGTAGAGGAAGAAGACCACCGGACTCCATCAATCGCGGTAAGCACTTCTCTCTCTTCGACATGCACGCTAGATTTGATCCACGGCGGTAGATTCGATCCACGGCGGAGGGGAATGGGGAATAGAGGTAGATAAGCATAGGGGTAGTTCATACAAGTTCTTAGCAGTTCATACGAGTTCATACATGCAAGATCGGAATGCATAAGGTAGATTTCGGGATTGGGGGATAGGGGAATAGGGGGAAAGGGGGTGTACAACGGACACCGGCTGACCGCGGCGGCCGTCACCGGCGTGCGGAGCGGCTGGTCGAGCCGCTGGCCTTCATCTTCTTCTTCATCGCCGTGCGGGCCGGCGGGTCGTCCTCGGCGGAGTCGAGGTCGATCTGCCAGGTAGGACGGACTGGCTCCGGCGCCCTAGCTGGCATGTGCACCGCCTCTTCTTCCTCCTCCTTAGGCTCCCCGCCGATAACCGCCGGCGGCGCGATAGCCGTCTCCCAGTACACTGCGGCACGGCGGTCATTAGGAGCCCAGTAGGTCTTGTACTTGCACCATTTCTTCCTCTGTTTAGGGCCGTCGGAGACGGCCTGATTCATGGCCCAGCAAATGATGTCAACTGCCATCACGCCCTTCGCTGAGTCAGGAATCAGCGTCTTCAGCTCTTCTTTAGTGGCCTTCATGAGCACGACATTAGATTCGTTCTGCATGTCCGGCATGGAGCCGAAGTTCGAGCACACCTCCATGGTGTTCTCGAACTTGGTCCGGTCACCAGCCGTCCACCCGAGGAAGAAGGCCCTCTAGCCAATACCCCAAGGGAAGGGGTTGGCGTTGGAGCTGGAGCTAGAGCTCATGGCGATGGGGAGGAGGAAGGTTGACAGTGAGAGAAGAGAGGGGGTGGGTAAATAGTGGTGGGCAGGGTGAGTAAATATAGGGGGGTGGAGAGGAGGAGAAGAGTGACAGTCATGCCGTTTTAACTACAAGCTCTTGAATTAGCCATGAACTCTGTGCAATGCCTGACTCCATGACTTGTGCAGATCGAGGATAACAATGAGATGGGCACGGAGGTACTCCCGGCCGTTGACAGCAAGGGCAAGCAGCTGTTGGGGAATGTAGCAGAAATTCAAAATTTTCTACGCATCACCAAGATCAATCTATGGAGTAATCTAGCAACGAGAGGGGAGGAGTGCATCTACATACCCTTGTAGATCGCGATGCGGAAGCGTTGCAAGAACGCGGATGAAGGAGTCGTACTCGTAGCGATTCAGATTGCGGTTGATTCCGATCTAAGCGCCGAACCACGGCGCCTCCGCGTTCAACACACGTGCAGCCCGGTGACGTCAACCACGCCTTGATCCAGCAAGGAGAGAGGGAGAGGTTGGGGAAGACTCCGTCCAGCAGCAGCACAACGGCATGGTGGTGATGGAGGAGCGTGGCACTCCGGCAGGGCTTCGCCAAGCACTGCGAGAGACGAGGAGGGAGAGGGGTAGGGCTGCGCCAAGAGAGAGATGTTCTCATGTGTATGGCAGCCCCAGAACCCCCACTATTTATAGGGGAGGGGGAGGGGCTGCGCCCCCATCTAGGGTTCCCCCCCCAAGGGGTGCGGCCAGCCCTAGATGGGACTTGGGGGGCGGCCAAGGGGGGAGAGAGGGGGGCGCACCACTAGGTGGGCCTTAGGCCCATCTGAGCCTAGGGTTTCCCCCTTCCCCCCCTTCCTGCGCCCTGGGCCCCTTGTGGGAGGCGCACCAGCCCACCTAGGGGCTGGTCCCTTCCCACACTTGGCCCACGCAGCCCTCTGGGGCCGGTGGCCCCACCTGGTGGACCCCCGGGACCCTCCCGGTGGTCCCGGTACGTTACCGATAGCACCCGAAACTTTTCCGGTGACCAAAACAGGACTTCCCATATATAAATCTTTACCTCCGGACCATTCTGGAACTCCTCGTGACGTCCGGGATCTCATCCGGGACTCCGAACAACATTCGGTAACCACGTATATCTATTCCCTATAACCCTAGCGTCATCGAACCTTAAGTGTGTAGACCCTACGGGTTCGGGAACTATGCAGACATGACCGAGACGTTCTCCGGTCAATAACCAACAGCGGGATATGGATACCCATGTTGGCTCCCACATGTTCCACGATGATCTCATCGGATGAACCACGATGTCGGGGATTCAATCAATCCCGTATACAATTCCCTTTGTCGACCGGTATGTTACTTGCCCGAGATTCGATCGTCGGTATCCCGATACCTTGTTCAATCTCGTTACCGGCAAGTCTCTTTACTCGTTCCGTAACACATCATCCCGTGATCAACTCCTTGGTCACATTGTGCACATTATGATGATGTCCTACCGAGTGGGCCCAGAGATACCTCTCCGTTCACACGGAGTGACAAATCCCAGTCTCGATTCGTGCCAACCCAACAGACACTTTCGAAGATACCTGTAGTGCACCTTTATAGCCACCCAGTTACGTTGTGACGTTTGGTACACCCAAAGCATTCCTACGGTATCCGGGAGTTGCACAATCTCATGGTCTAAGGAAATGATACTTGACATTAGAAAAGCTCTTAGCAAACGAACTACGCGATCTTGTGCTAGGCTTAGGATTGGGTCTTGTCCATCACATCATTCTCCTAATGATGTGATCCCGTTATCAACGACATCCAATGTCCATGGTCAGGAAACCGTAACCATCTATTGATCAACGAGCTAGTCAACTAGAGGCTTACTAGGGACATGGTGTTGTCTATGTATCCACACATGTATCTGAGTTTCCTATCAATACAATTCTAGCATGGATAATAAACGATTATCATGAACAAGGAAATATAATAATAACCAGTTTATTATTGCCTCTAGGGCATATTTCCAACAGTCTCCCAATTGCACTAGAGTCAATAATCTAGTTCACATCACCATGTGATTAACACTCATAGGTCACATCACCATGTGACCAACATCTAAAGAGTTTACTAGAGTCAACAATCTAGTTCACATCACTATGTGATTAACACTCAATGAGTTCTGGTTTGATCATGTTATGCTTGTGAGAGAAGTTATTAGTCAACGGGTCTGAACCTTTCAGATCCGTGTGTGCTTTACGAATATCTATGTCATCTTGTGGATGCTACCACGCGCTACTTGGAGCCATTTTAAATAACTGTTCTACTATACGAATCCGGTTTACTACTCAGAGTCATCCGGATTAGTGTCAAAGTTCGCATCGACGTAACCCTTTACGACGAACTCCTTTTCACCTCCATAATCGAGAAAATTCCTTAGTCCACTAGATACTAAGGATAAGTTTGACCGCTGTCATGTGATCCATTCCCGGATCACTATTATACCCCTTGACTAACTCATGGCAAGGCACACTTCATGTGCGGTACACAACATAGCATACTGTAGAGCCTACGTCTAAAGCATAGGGGACGACCTTCGTCCTTTCTCTCTCTTCTGCTGTGGTCAGGTCTTGAGCCTTACTCAATACTCATACCTTGTAACACAGCCAAGAACTCCTTCTTTGCTGACCTATCTTGAACTCTTTCAAAATCATGTCAAGGTGTATGTTCTTTGAAAGTATCATCAGGCGTCTTGATCTATCTCTATAGATCTTGATGCCCAATATGTAAGCAGCTTTATCCAGGTCTTCCTTTGAAAAACTCCTTTCAAACAACCCTTTATGCTTTCCAGAAATTTTACATCATTTCAGATCAACAATATGTCATTCACATATACTTATCAGAAATGTTTGTAGCGCTCCCACTCACTTTATTGTAAATACAAGTTTCTAACAAACTTTGTATAAACCCAAAAACTTTGATCACTCCATCAAAGCGTATATTCTGACTCCGAGATGCTTGCTCTAATCCATGGAAGGGTCGCTGGAGCTAGCATACCTTTCAGCATCCTTAGGATCGACAAAACCTTTCTGATTGTATCACATACAACCTTTCCTTACGAAAACTGGTAAGGAAACTTGTTTTGACATCCATCTGCCAGATTTCATAAATGCAGCTAATGCTAACATGATTCCGATGGACTTAAGCATCGCTATGGATGAGAAAATCTTATCGTAGTCAACTCCTTGAACTTGTGAAAACACTCTTTGCCACAAGTCGAGCTTCATAGACGGTAGCATTACCGTCCATGTCCGTCTTCTTCTTAAAGATCCATTTATCTCAATGGCTTGACGATCATCGGGCAAGTTCACCAAAGTCCATGCTTTGTTCTGATACATGGATCCTATCTCGAATTTCATGGCTTTTAACCATTTGTCGGAATATGGGCCCACCATCGCTTCTCCATAGCTCGTAGGTTCAGTATTGTCTAACAACATGATATCTAAGACAAGATTACCGTACCACTCAGGAGTAGTACATATCCTTGTCGACCTACGACGTTTGGTAGTGACTTGATCCGAAGTTTCATGATCACTATCATAAGCTTCCAGTTCAATTGGTGTAGGTGCCACAGGAACAACTTCCTGTGCCCTGCTACATACTAGTTGAAGTGACGGTTCAATAACCTCATCAAGTCTCTACCATCCTCCCACTCAATTCTTTCGAGAGAAACTTTTCCTTGAGAAAGGACTCGTTTCTAGAAGCAATTACTTTTGCTTCCAGATCTGAAATAGGAGGTATACCCAACTGTTTTGGGTATTCTATGAAGATGCATTTATCCGCTTTGGGTTCGAGCTTATCAGCCTGAAACTTTTCCACATAAGCATCGCAGCCCCTAACTTTTAAGAAACGACAACTTAGGTTTCTCTAAACGGTGTCCTCTCAACGGAATTGCGTGGTGCCCCTTTTAAAGTGAATGCGGTTATCTCTAATGCCTAACCCATAAACAATAGTGGTAATTCGATAAGAGACATCATGGTATGCACCATATCCAATGGGGTGCAGTTATGATGTTCGGACACACAATCATACTGTGGTGTTCCAGGCGGTATTAATTGTGAAACACTTTCCACAATGTCTTAATTGTGTGCCAAACTCGTAACTCAGATATCTCTATGATCATATCATAGACATTTTATCCTCTTGTCACGACGATCTTCAACTTCACTCTAAAATTACTTGAACCTTTCAATAATTCAGACTTGTGTTTCATCAAGTAAATATTCTCAGCATCTACTCAAATCATCTGTGAAGTAAGAACATATCGATATCCACTGCGTGCCTCAGCACTCATTGGACTGCACACATCAAATGTATTACTTCCAACAAGTTGCTCTCTTGTTCCATCTTACTGAAAACGAGGCCTTTCAGTCATCTTGCACATGTGGTATGATTTGCATGTCTCAAGTGATTCAAAATCAAGTGAGTCCAAACGATCCATCTGCATGGAGTTTCTTCATGCATATATACCAATAGACATGGTTCGCATGTCTCAATCTTTTCAAAACGAGTGAGTCCAAAGATCCATCTACATGGAGCTTCTTCATGCGTTCTATACCAATATGACTCAAATGGCAGTGTCACAAGTATGTGGTACTATCATTACTATTTTATATCTTTTGGCACGAACATGTGTATCACTGCGATCGAGATTCATTTTAGGTGCAAGACCATTGAAGGTATTATTCAAATAAACAGAGTAACCATTATTCTCCTTAAATGAATAACCGTATTGCGATAAACATAATCCAATCATGTTTATGCTCAACGCAAACACCAAATAACAATTATTTAGGTTTGACACCAATCTCGATGGTAGAGGGAGCATGCGACGCTTAATCACATCAACCTTGGAAACACTTCCAACACATATCGTCATCTCACCTTTAGCTAGTCTCCGTTTATTCCGCAGCTTTTATTTCGAGTTACTAACACTTAGCAACCGAACCGGTATCTAATACCCTGGTGCTGCTAGGAGTACTAGTAAAGTACACATTCATATAATGTATATCCAATATATACTTCTGTCGACCTTGCCTGCCTTCTCATCTACCAAGTATCTAGGGTAGTTCCGCTTCAGTGACCGTTCCCCTCATTACAGGAGCACTTAGTCTCGGGTTTGGGTTTAACCTTGGGATTCTTCACTAGAGCAGCAAATGATTTGCTGTTTCATGAAGTATCCCTTTTGCCCTTGCCCTTCTTGAAACTAGTGGTTTTAATAACCATCAACAATTGGTGCTCCTATTTGATTTCTACTTTCGCGGTGTCAAACATCGCGAATAGCTCAAGGATCATCGTGTCTATCCCTGATATGTTATAGTTCATCACGAAGCTCTAATAGCTTGGTGGCAGTGACTATGGAGAACCATCACTATCTCATCTGGAAGATTAACTCCCACTCGATTCAAGGGATTGTGGTACTCAGACAATCTGAGCACATGCTCAATGATTGAGCTTTTCTCCCTTAGTCTGCAGGCTTAAGAAACTTGTCAGAGGTCTCATACCTCTTGACGTGGGCACTAGTCTGAAATCCCAATTTCAGTCTTCGAAACATCTCGTATGTTCTGCGACGTTTTCAAAATGTCTTTGGTGCCACAATTCTAAACCGTTAGCATTACGCACTGAACTATCACGTAGTCATCAAAACGTGTATGTCAGATGTCTCGCAACATCTACAGACGACGCTGAGGTTCAGCACACCGAGCGGTGCATTAAGGACATAAGCCTTCTGTGCAGCAATGAGGACAATCCTCAGTTTACAGACCCAGTCCGCATAATTGCTACTACCAACTTTCAACTAAATTTTTCTCTAGGAACATATCTTAAACAGTAGAGCTAAAGCGTAAGCTATGACATAATTTGCAAAGACCTTTTGACTATGTTCATGATAATTGAGTTCATCTGATTAATGAACTCCCACTCAGATAGACATCCCTCTAGTCATCTAAGTGATACATGATCCGAGTCAAACTAGGCCGTGTCCGATCATCACGTGAGACGGACTAGTCATCATCGGTGAACATCTCCATGTTGATCGCATCTACTATAAGACTCATGTTCGACCTTTCGATCTCTTGTGTTCCGAGGCCATGTCTGTACATGCTAGGCTCGTCAAGTCAACCTAAGTGTTTTGCATGTGTTCCGAGGCCATGTCTGTACATGCTAGGCTCGTCAACACCCGTTGTATTCGAACGTTAGAATCTATCACACCCGATCATCACGTGGTGCTTCGAAACAACGAACCTTCGCAACGGTGCACAGTTAGGGGGAACACGTCTCTTGAAATTTTAGTGAGGGATCATCTTATTTATGCTACCGTCGTTCTAAGCAAATAAGATGTAAACATGACAAACATCACATGCAAATCATAAAGTGACGTGATATGGCCAATATCATCCTGCGCCTTTGATCTCCATCTTCGAGGCGCGGCATGATCACCTTCGTCACCGGCATGACACCATGATCTCCATCATTGTGTCTTGATGAAGTTGTCTCGCCAACTACTATGGCTAACGGTTAGCAATAAAGTAAAGTAATTACATGGCGTTTTCAATGACACGCAGGTCATACAATAAATTAAGACAACTCCTATGGCTCCTGCCGGTTGTCATACTCATCGACATGCAAGTCGTGGTTCCTATTACAAGAACATGATCAATCTCATACATCACATATATCATTCATCACATCCTTTTGGCCATATCACATCACATAGAATACCCTGCAAAAACAAGTTAGACGTCCTCTAATTGTTGTTGCATGTTTTACGTGGCTGCTATGGGATTCTAGCAAGAACGTTTCTTACCTACGCAAAAGCCACAATGTGATATGCCAATTTCTATTTACCCTTCATAAGGACCCTTTTCATCGAATCCGATCCGACTAAAGTGGCAGAGACAGACACCCGCTAGCCACCTTATGCAACTAGTGCATGTCAGTCGGTGGAACCTGTCTCACGTAAGTGTACGTGTAAGGTCGGTCCGGGCCGCTTCATCCCACGATGCCGCCGAATCAAGATAAGACTAGTAATGGCAAGTAAATTGACAAAATCGACGCCCACAACTACTTTGTGTTCTACTCGTGCATAGAAACTACGCATAGACCTAGCTGATGATGCCAGTGTTGGGGAACGTAGCAGAAATTCAAAATTTTCTACGCATCACCAAGATCAATCTATGGAGTAATCTAGCAACGAGAGGGGAGGAGTGCATCTACATACCCTTGTAGATCGCGATGCGGAAGCGTTGCAAGAACGCGGATGAAGGAGTCGTACTCGTAGCGATTCAGATCGCGGTTGATTCTGATCTAAGGGCCGAACCACGGCGCCTCCGCGTTCAACACACGTGCAGCCCGATGACGTCAACCACGCCTTGATCCAGCAAGGAGAGAGGGAGAGGTTGGGGAAGACTCCGTCCAGCAGCAGCACAACGGCATGGTGGTGATGGAGGAGCGTGGCACTCCAGTAGGGCTTCGCCAAGCACTGCGAGAGACGAGGAGGGAGAGGGGTAGGGCTGCGCCAAGAGAGAGATGTTCTCATGTGTATGGCAGCCCCAGAACCCCCACTATTTATAGGGGAGGGGGAGGGGCTGCGCCCCCATCTAGGGTTCCCCCCCCCCCAAGGGGTGCGGCCAGCCCTAGATGGGACTTGGGGGGCGGCCAAGGGGGAGAGAGGGGGGCGCACCACTAGGTGGGCCTTAGGCCCATCTGAGCCTAGGGTTTCCCCCTTCCCCCCCTTCCTGCGCCCTGGGCCCCTTGTGGGAGGCGCACCAGCCGACCTAGGGGCTGGTCCCTTCCCACACTTGGCCCACGCAGCCCTCTGGGGCCGGTGGCCCCACTTGGTGGACCCCCGGGACCCTCCCGGTGGTCCCGGTACGTTACCGATAGCACCCGAAACTTTTCCGGTGACCAAAACAGGACTTCCCATATATAAATCTTTACCTCCGGACCATTCCGGAACTCCTCGTGATGTCCGGGATCTCATCCGGGACTCCGAACAACATTCGGTAACCACGTATATCTATTCCCTATAACCCTAGCGTCATCGAACCTTAAGTGTGTAGACCCTACGGGTTCGGGAACTATGCAGACATGACCGAGATGTTCTCCGGTCAATAACCAACAGCGGGATCTGGATACCCATGTTGGCTCCCACATGTTCCACGATGATCTCATCGGATGAACCACGATGTCGGGGATTCAATCAATCCCGTATACAATTCCCTTTGTCGACCGGTATGTTACTTGCCCGAGATTCGATCGTCGGTATCCCGATACCTTGTTCAATCTCGTTACCGGCAAGTCTCTTTACTCGTTCCGTAACACATCATCCCGTGATCAACTCCTTGGTCACATTGTGCACACTATGATGATGTCCTACCGAGTGGGCCCAGAGATACCTCTCCGTTCACACGGAGTGACAAATCCCAGTCTCGATTCGTGCCAACCCAACAGACACTTTCGAAGATACCTGTAGTGCACCTTTATAGCCACCCAGTTACGTTGTGACGTTTGGTACACCCAAAGCATTCCTACGGTATCCGGGAGTTGCACAATCTCATGGTCTAAGGAAATGATACTTGACATTAGAAAAGCTCTTAGCAAACGAACTACGCGATCTTGTGCTAGGCTTAGGATTGGGTCTTGTCCATCACATCATTCTCCTAATGATGTGATCCCGTTATCAACGACATCCAATGTCCATGGTCAGGAAACCGTAACCATCTATTGATCAACGAGCTAGTCAACTAGAGGCTTACTAGGGACATGGTGTTGTCTATGTATCCACACATGTATCTGAGTTTCCTATCAATACAATTCTAGCATGGATAATAAACGATTATCATGAACAAAGAAATATAATAATAACCAATTTATTATTGCCTCTAGGGCATATTTCCAACAGCAGCCCCTTCACCCAATGCCCGACGAGGTTGAGCTGCCGCCCACCGCCGAGGAAGACCCGAAGACACCTGAGGGTGGCGGCGACGAGGGCATGGAGGAGCCCCCCAGCAACAAGTGCCGCAACTACGGCCACTACCATTAGGAGGATGGCCCAACTCACTTCTGCAAGGTCATCCTTGCACCGAAGCTTGAGTGCATCCCCATGCCCTGGACTTCACCAAGCACTTCGTCGCGGTGCCGACGGAGTTCAAGCTCAGGAACAACACCGGCTGCTCCTGGAAGGTGACGGTCAAGCTGATGAACGACATGGTGACCCTGGATCAGGGTTGGGCCACCTACGCAGCCGTTCATCAGATCAAGATCGGCTACATGGTGACGTTCAAGCTCCTCACTCCCGACACCCTCAAGGTCATCATCTTCGACGACGATGGCATTGAGGTCGTCAACAAGTGCGGGAAGCACGACGAAGCCTTCGCCGCCAAGGAGTAGGGCCGGGCCACCTCTTTCGAGCGTACTATCGAGTCTACTTTGAACATGTTTATGGTTTATGCGTTGAACTGTTATATGTGTGGTACTGCTTATATCTGAATTATGCTAGTTGATGCTCTGTTTATACTCTGTTGTGCTTATGATGTGTGCTGCCGAAGTGTGGTGGTAACCTCACCAACTAGTCAAAGAGGTTACCACACATCAGGCCTTTCATACAACCAAACACCATGCCTTGGGTTTGTGGACTAACATGCAGGCAACCAAACACCAGGCAGTGTGGTTCAGCCCATGCAGGTAAGAGGGCATGCAGGCAACCAAACAACATGCATATGGTGCATTTGAGGCTGCATTTGCATAGCCAGGTTGGGTGGAGAAGTGTATGCAATGCGGGTACTGTAGCGCACGGCAACCAAACACGCCCATAGATTGAGGAGCTGGGGCAGCCATCGGCGGCCTCACCTACTATCTAGCAAATCTAACTCGCTCGTGATATTACAATTCTTTCATCTAGACTAGAAGAAACATGAGGGCATACGTGAATGTGATGATTAGTCCTGGGCATGGGAAGCCCGGCCCGACGCTGCTCCCGAGCCGGGCTCGGGCCTAGATTTTGAGCCCGATGGCCGGGCCGGGCCGGGCCCGGGCCCGTCGTTTTTGCGTTTTTCTGAAGGGGCCTAGCCCGAGGCCCGTCAGGCTTTTACGCATTCGGGCCAGGCTTGGGCTCAAAAAACAGGCTCGATAGCCGGGCCGGGTCCGGGCCTAGGTTTTCTGCCTCGGGCTTGGCTAGGCCCGGCCCGAGGTTTGGCCAGGTATAGTGATGATGACCGTCGTCTTGCTCATCGGGTGCCTGGCGGTGATCGGGCAGTATAAGCACTGATGCCTTGCTACTAAGATCATTATTTTTCCGCTCGCGGTCTAACTTTGTGATGTTGCACGTAGTGGGCCGTGTCGAGGCCGGGAGAAGCTACGGAGATGGGCGGCGGGCCAACGGCGACGCGAGCAAGATATCGGTGAAGATCCGCGTGCATCGGGACTGCCACACCGGGGTTCCTATATGGCGCGTAGGTCGCCGCGTAACACCGTAGCGCGTACCCCCCTGCGTCTTTCCTTCCGTTATCGGGCCGGCCCAGATCGCTTCCCTTTCTCTGGTTCTGCCGGTTTTGGGAAGGTTCTAGAACCTTCCCAGAACCGTTTTTTTATGTTTTTTATACTGGTTTTTTTTGTTTTCCTGTTCTTTTCATTTTTTTTCTTTCGTTTTTATTTTTCATTTTTTCTTTCCCTTTTTCTATTTTCTTCTTCTTCACTTTTTGACTATTTTTGGCATTTTTTATTTCGAAATTGTTAACAACTTTTTTGTTAATCGAGTTCAAACAATGTTCAACAATCCAAAAACTGTTCATCCAATTCAATTTTTTGTTCATCGGATTTAAAAATGTTCATAAAAATTCAAAGTTGTTCATCAAACTAAAAAATATTCACCAGTTTTTTTTCATTGAACTTTTTTGTTCATCAGATTCAAAAAATGTTCATCACATTTTGTTCACTAAATTAAAATTTTGTTCATCATTTTTTCAAAATAATGTTCATCGAATGCAAATTTAGTTCATAATTTTTTCCCAAAATTTTCTCTAAAACAATTTTTTCTTCAAATTAAAAAAACTGTTCATAAAATGCCAAATTTGTTCATCAATGTTCAAAATATGTTCATAAAATTCGAAAAAAGTACATTCCTTTGGAATCATGAACATTTTTTACAAATACATGAACATTTTTTCAAATTCATGAACATTTTCTTGAACAATGAACATTATCTTAAATTCAAGACAATTTTTGGTAATCATGAACATTTTTTTGCAAATTCATGAACATTTCGCGAATGCATGAACATCTTTTGAAATCATGAACATTTTTTAAATGTGTGAACATTTTTTGTAATCATGAACATTTTTTGCAAATTCTTGAACATCTCGCGAATGCATGAACTTTTTTCGAAATCATGAACATTTTTTAAAATTCATGAACATTTTTTTACAAATTCATGAATATTTTTTGAATTCCCAAGCATATTTTTGGAATAATGATTTTTTCTTTGAAATCATGGTTGTTTATTTTAATTAGCAACTTTTACTGAAATTTAGAAGTTGTTTGATATCCTGAATTATTGAAAAAAAAGCAAAGGAAAAGGCGAAAAAACAAGAGCGTGCCGGCCGCACATGGGCCAGCCCAGAAGGGCGCGAAGGGGGGAGCGGGGTTGTGCGCCCGCTGCGTTTTCAGCGCGTGGCGCGCCATATAGGAGCTCTCCTGCCAAACAAAGGGTGAACCTATCGCGACCGAATGTTTCTGCTGCATGAACTTGGCAGACGCTCCGTGCTATCTTCAGCAGGATGAATGCCAGGCCAATTGCCCCGACCTGCCGCAACCACCCGCACTGCCCGCCTCCGCCGGCGGCGATGGAACTACCTACGTGCATGAACATATGGATGGCAAATGATGATGCAGTAAGGTGGAGTACCTCAAGAGCTGTGTGATCGTAATTCCTAAGGTGGTAGTTGAAGGAAATATGCCCTAGAGGCAATAATAAAGTTATTATTTATTTCCTTATATCATGATAAATGTTTATTATTCATGCTAGAATTGTATTAACCGGAAACATAATACATGTGTGAATACATAGACAAACAGAATATCACTAGTATGCCTCTACTTGACTAGCTTGTTGATCAAAGATGGTTATGTTTCCTTGCCATAGACATGAGTTGTCATTTGATTAACGGGATCACATCATTAGGAGAATGATGTGATTGACTTGACCCATTCCGTTAGCTTAGCACACGATCGTTTAGTATTCTGCTATTGCTTTCTTCATGACTTATACATGTTCCTATGACTATGAGATTATGCAACTCCCGTTTACCGGAGAAACACTTTGTGTGCTACCAAACGTCACAACATAACTGGGTGATTATAAAGGTGCTCTACAGGTGTCTCCAAAGGTACTTGTTGGGTTGGCGTATTTCGAGATTAGGATTTGTCACTCCGATTGTCGGAGAGGTATCTCTGGGTCCACTCGGTAATGCACATCACTTAAGCCTTGCAAGCATTGCAACTAATGAGTTAGTTGCGAGATGATGTATTACGGAACGAGTAAAGAGACTTGCCGGTAACGAGATTGAACTAGGTATTGAGAACCGACGATCGAATCTCGGGCAAGTAACATACCGATGACAAAGGGAACAACGTATGTTGTTATGCGGTTTTACCGATAAAGATCTTCGTAAGCCCATATGAGCATCCAGGTTCCGCTATTGGTTATTGACCGGAGACATGTCTCGGTCATGTCTACATAGTTCTTGAACCCGTAGGGTCCGCACGCTTAAAGTTTCGATGACAGTTATATTATGATTTTATATGTTTTGATGTACCGAAGATAGTTCGGAGTCCCGGATGTGATCACGGACATGACGAGGAGTCTCGAAATGGTCGAGACATGAAGATTGATATATTGGATGACTATATTCGTACACCGGAATGGTTCCGGGGGTTATCGGATATATACCGGAGTACCGGGAGATTACCGGAACCCCTCGGGGGTTTACTGGGCCTACATGGGCCTTAGTGGAGAAGAGGAGAGGCGGCTAGGGCAGGCCGCGCGCCCCCTCCCCCTCTAGTCCGAATTGGACAAGGAGGGGGGCGGCGCCCCCCTTTCCTTCCTCTCTCTCTCCTCTTTCCCCCTTCTCCTAATCCAACAAGGATTGGAGGGAGTCCTACTCCCGGTGGGAGTAGGACTCCTCCTGGCGCGCCCCTCTCTTGGCCGGCCGCCTCTCCCCCCTTGCTCCTTTATATACGGGGGCCGGGGGCACCCCAAAGACACAACAATTGATCATTGATCTTTTAGCCGTGTGCGGTGCCCCCCCACCATAGTCCACCTCGATAATATCGTAGCGGTGCTTAGGCGAAGCCCTGCGTCGCTTGAACATCGTCATCGTCACCACGCCGTCGTGCTGACGAAACTCTCCCTCAACACTCGGCTGGATCGGAGTTCGAGGGACGTCGTCGGGCTGAACGTGTGCTGAACTCGGAGGTGCCGTGCGTTCGGTACTTGATCGGTCGGATCGTGAAGACGTGCGACTACATCAACCGCGTTGTGCTAACGCTTCCGCTTTCGGTCTACGAGGGTACGTGGACACACTCTCCCCTCTCGTTGCTATGCATCACCATGATCTTGCGTGTGCGTAGGATTTTTTTTGAAATTACTACATTTCCCAACAGTGGCATCCGAGCCTGGTTTTATGCGTAGATGTCATATGCACGAGTAGAACACAAGTGAGTTGTGGGCGATATAAGTCATACTGCTTACCAGCATGTCATACTTTGGTTCGGCGGTATTGTTGGATGAAGCGGCCCGGACCGACATTACGCGTACGCTTACGCGAGACTGGTTTTACCGCTGTGCTATGCACACAGGTGACTAGCGGGTGTCAGTTTCTCCAACTTTAGGTTAACCGAGTGTGGCTACGCCCGGTCCTTGCGAAGGTTAAAACAACACCAACTTGACAACTATCGTTGTGGTTTTGATGCGTAGGTAAGAACGGTTCTTGCTCAGCCCGTAGCAGCCACGTAAAATTTGCAACAACAAAGTAGAGGACGTCTAACTTGTTTTTGTAGGGCATGTTGTGATGTGATATGGTCAAGGCATGATGTTAAATTTTATTGTATGAGATGATCATGTTTTGTAACCGAGTTATCGGCAACTGGCAGGAGCCATATGGTTGTCGCTTTATTGTATGCAATGCAATCGCCCTGTAATGCTTTACTTTATCACTAAGCGGTAGCGATAGTCGTAGAAGCATAAGATTGGCGAGACGACAATGATGCTACGATGGAGATCAAGGTGTCACGCCGGTGACGATGGTGATCATGACGGTGCTTCGGAGATGGAGATCACAAGCACAAGATGATGATGGCCATATCATATCACTTATATTGATTGCATGTGATGTTTATCTTTTATGCATCTTATCTTGCTTTGATTGACGGTAGCATTATAAGATGATCTCTCACTAAATTATCAAAGTATAAGTGTTCTCCCTGAGTATGCACCGTTGCGAAAGTTCTTCGTGCGGAGACACCACGTGATGATCGGGTGTGATAGGCTCTACGTTCAAATACAACGGGTGCAAAACAGTTGCACACGCGGAATACTCAGGTTAAACTTGATGAGCCTAGCATATAACAGATATGGCCTCGGAACACGGAGACCGAAAGGTCGAGCGTGAATCATATAGTAGATATGATCAACATAGTGACGTTCACCATTGAAACTACTCCATCTCACGTGACGATCGGACATGGTTTAGTTGATTTGGATCACGTGATCACTTAGAGGATTAGAGGGATGTCTATCTAAGTGGGAGTTCTTAAGTAATATGATTAATTGAACTTAAATTTATCATGAACTTAGTACCTGATAGTATTTTGCTTGTCTATGTTGATTGTAGATAGATGGCCCGTGCTGTTGTTCCGTTGAATTTTAATGCGTTCCTTGAGAAAGCAAAATTGAAAGATGATGGTAGCAATTACACGGACTGGGTCCGAAACTTGAGGTTTATCCTCATTGCTGCACAGAAGAATTACGTCCTGGAAGCACCGCTAGGTGCCAGACCTGCTGCAGGAGCAACACCAGATGTTATGAACGTCTGGCAGAGCAAAGCTGATGACTACTCAATAGTTGAGTGTGCCATGCTTTACGACTTAGAACCGGGACTTCAACGACGTTTTGAACGTCACAGAGCATATGAGATGTTCCAGGAGTTGAAGTTAATATTTCAAGAAAATGCCCGGATTGAGAGATATGAAGTCTCCAATAAGTTCTACAGCTGCAAGATGGAGGAGAATAGTTCTGTCAGTGAGCATATACTCAAAATGTCTGGGTATAACAATCACTTGATTCAACAGGGAGTTAATCTTCCGGATGATAGCGTCATTGACAGAATTTTTCAATCACTGCCACCAAGCTACAAGAGCTTCGTGATGAACTATAACATGCAAGGGATGGATAAGACAATTTCCAGGCTCTTCGCAATGCTAAAGGCTGCGGAGGTAGAAATCAAGAAAGAGCATCAAGTGTTGATGGTCAACAAGACCACTAGTTTCAAGAAAAAGGGCAAATGGAAGAAGAAGGGGAACTTCAAGAAGAACAGCAAACAAGTTGCTGCTCAGGAGAAGAACCCAAGTCTGGACCTAAGCCTGAGACTAAGTGCTTCTACTGTAAACAGACTGGTCACTGGAAGCGGAACTGCCCCAAGTATTTGGCGGATAAGAAGGATGACAAGGTGAACAAAGGTATATGTGATATACATGTTATTGATGTGTACCTTACTAATGCTCGCAGTAGCACTTGGGTATTTGATACTGGTTCTGTTGCTAATATTTGCAACTCGAAACAGGGACTATAGATTAAGCGAAGATTGGCTAAGGACGAGGGGACGATGCGCGTGGGAAATGGTTCCAAAGTCGATGTGATCGCGGTCGGCACGCTACCTCTACATCTACCTTCGAGATTAGTTTTAGACCTGAATAATTGTTATTTGGTGCCAGCGTTAAGCATGAACATTATATCTGGATCTTGTTTGATGCGAGACGGTTATTCATTTAAACCAGAGAATAATGGTTGTTCTATTTATATGAGTAATATCTTTTATGGTCATGCACCCTTGAAGAATGGTCTATTTTTGTTAAATCTCGATAGTAGTGATACACATATTCATAATATTGAAGCCAAAAGATGCAGAGTTGATAATGGTAGTGCAAATTATTTGTGGCACTGCCGTTTAGGTCATATCGTTGTAAAGCGCATAAAGAAACTCCATACTGATGGACTTTTGGAACCACTTGATTATGAATCACTTGGTACTTGCGAACCGTGCCTCATGGGCAAGATGACTAAAACGCCGTTCTCCGGAACTATGGAGCGAGCAACAGATTTGTTGGGAATCATACATACAGATGTATGTGGTCCGATGAATGTTGAGGCTCGCGGCGGATATCGTTATTTTCTCACCTTCACAGATGATTTGAGCAGATATGGGTATATCTACTTAATGAAACATAAGTCTGAAACATTTGAAAAGTTCAAAGAATTTCAGAGTGAAGTTGAAAATCATCGTAACAAGAAAATAAAGTTTCTACGATCGGATCGTGGAGGAGAATATTTGAGTTACGAGTTTGGTCTTCATTCGAAACAATGCGGAATAGTTTCGCAACTCACGCCACTCGGAACACCACAACGTAATGGTGTGTCCGAACGTCGTAATCGTACTTTACTAGATATGGTGCGATCTATGATGTCTCTTACTGATTTACCGCTATCGTTTTGGGGTTATGCTTTAGAGACGGCTGCATTCACGTTAAATAGGACACCATCGAAATCCGTTGAGACGGCACCTTATGAACTGTGGTTTTGCAAGAAACCAAAGTTGTCGTTTCTTAAAGTTTGGGGCTGCGATGCTTATGTGAAAAAGCTTCAACCTGATAAGCTCGAACCCAAGTCAGAAAAATGTGTCTTCATAGGATACCCAAAAGAGACTGTTGGGTACACCTTCTATCACAGATCCGAAGGCAAGACTTTTGTTGCTAAATTTAGAATCTTTCTAGAAAAGGAGATTCTCTCGAAAGAAGTGAGTGGGAGGAAAGTAGAACTTGATGAGGTAACTATACCTGCTCCCATATTGGAAAGTAGTTCATCACAGAAACCGGTTTCTGCGACACCTACACCAATTAGTGAGGAAGTTAATGATGATGATCATGAAACTTCAGATCAAGTTGTTACTGAACCTCGTAGGTCAACCAGATTAAGATCCGCACCAGAGTGGTACGGTAATCCTGTTCTGGAGGTTATGTTACTGGACCATGACGAACCTACGAACTATGAAGAAGCGATGGTGAGCCCAGATTCCGCAAAATGGCTTGAGGCCATGAAATCTGAGATGGGATCCATGTATGAGAACAAAGTGTGGACTTTGGTTGACTTGCCCGATGATCGGCAAGCCATTGAGAATAAATGGATCTTCAAGAAGAAGACCGACGCTGACGGTAATGTTACTGTCTATAAAGCTCGACTTGTTGCGAAAGGTTTTCGACAAGTTCAAGGGAATGACTACGATGAGACTTTCTCACCCGTAGCGAGGCTTAAGTCTGTCTGAATCATGTTAGCAATTGCCGCATTTTATGATTATGAAATTTGGCAAATGGATGTCAAAACTGCATTCCTGAATGGATTTCTGGAAGAAGAGTTGTATATGATACAACCGGAAGGTTTTGTCGATCCAAAAGGAGCTAACAAAGTGTGCAAGCTCCAGCGATCCATTTATGGACTGGTGCAAGCCTCTCGGAGTCGGAATAAACGTTTTGATAGTGTGGTCAAAGCATTCGGTTTTATACAAACTTTTGGAGAAGCCTGTATTTACAAGAAAGTGAGTGGGAGCTCTGTAGCATTTCTGATATTATATGTGGATGACATATTACTGATTGGAAATGATATAGAATTTCTGGATAGCATAAAGGGATACTTGAATAAGAGTTTTTCAATGAAAGACCTCGGTGAAGCTGCTTATATATTGGGCATCAAGATCTATAGAGATAGATCAAGACGCTTAATTGGACTTTCACAAAGCACATACCTTGACAAAGTTTTGAAGAAGTTCAAAATGGATCAAACAAAGAAAGGGTTCTTGCCTGTGTTACAAGGTGTGAAGTTGAGTAAGACTCAATGCCCGACCACTGCAGAAGATAGAGAGAAGATGAAAGATGTTCCCTATGCTTCGGCCATAGGCTCTATCATGTATGCAATGTTGTGTACCAAACCTGATGTGTGCCTTGCTATAAGTTTAGCACGGAGGTACCAAAGTAATCCAGGAGTGGATCACTGGACAGCGGTCAAGAACATCCTGAAATACCTGAAAAGGACTAAGGATATGTTTCTCGTTTATGGAGGTGACAAAGAGCTAGTCGTAAATGGTTACGTCGATGCAAGCTTTGACACTGATCCGGACGATTCTAAATCGCAAAGCGGATACGTGTTTACATTGAACGGTGGAGCTGTCAGTTGGTGCAGTTCTATACAAAGCGTTATGGCGGGATCTACGTGTGAAGCGGAGTACATAGCTGCTTCGGAAGCAGCAAATGAAGGAGTCTGGATGAAGGAGTTCATATCCGATGTAGGTGTCATACCTAGTGCATCGGGTCCAATGAAAATCTTTTGTGACAATACTGGTGCAATTGCCTTGGCGAAGGAATCCAGATTTCACAAGAGAACCAAGCACATCAAGAGACGCTTCAATTCCATCCGGGATCTAGTCCAGGTGGGAGACATAGAAATTTGCAAGACACATACGGATCTGAATGTTGCAGACCCGTTGACTAAGCCTCTTCCACGAGCAAAACATGATCAGCACCAAGGCTCCATGGGTGTTAGAATCATTACTGTGTAATCTAGATTATTGACTCTAGTGCAAGTGGGAGACTGAAGGAAATATGCCCTAGAGGCAATAATAAAGTTATTATTTATTTCCTTATATCATGATAAATGTTTATTATTCATGCTAGAATTGTATTAACCGGAAACATGATACATGTGTGAATACATAGACAAACAGAGTGTCACTAGTATGCCTCTACTTGACTAGCTTGTTGATCAAAGATGGTTATGTTTCCTAGCCATAGACATGAGTTGTCATTTGATTAACGGGATCACATCATTAGGAGAATGATGTGATTGACTTGACCCATTCCGTTAGCTTAGCACACGATCGTTTAGTATTCTGCTATTGCTTTCTTCATGACTTATACATGTTCCTATGATTATGAGATTATGGAACTCCCGTTTACCGGAGGAACACTTTGTGTGCTACCAAACATCACAACGTAACTGGGTGATTATAAAGGTGCTCTACAGGTGTCTCCAAAGGTACTTGTTGGGTTGGCGTATTTCGAGATTAGGATTTGTCACTCCGATTGTCGGAGAGGTTTCTCTGGGTCCACTCGGTAATGCACATCACTTAAGCCTTGCAAGCATTGCAACTAATGAGTTAGTTGCGAGATGATGTATCACGGAACGAGTAAAGAGACTTGCCGGTAACGAGATTGAACTAGGTATTGAGATACCGACGATCGAATCTCGGGCAAGTAACATACCGATGACAAAGGGAACAACGTATGTTGTTATGCGGTTTGACCGATAAAGATCTTCGTAAGCCCATATGAGCATCCAGGTTCCGCTATTGGTTATTGACCGGAGACATGTCTCGGTCATGTCTACATAGTTCTCGAACCCGTAGGGTCCGCACGCTTAAAGTTTCGATGACAGTTATATTATGAGTTTATATATTTTGATGTACCGAAGATAGTTCGGAGTCCCGGATGTGATCACGGACATGACGAGGAGTCTCGAAATGGTCGAGGCATGAAGATTGATATATTGGATGACTATATTCGGACACCGGAATGGTTCCGGGGGTTATCGGATATATACCGGAGTACCGGGAGGTTACCGGAACCCCCCGGGGGTTTAATGGGCCTACATGGGCCTTAGTGGAGAAGAGGAGAGGCGGCTAGGGCAGGCCGCGCGCCACCTCCCCCTCTAGTCCGAATTGGACAAGGAGGGGGGCGGCGCCCCCCTTTCCTTCCTCTCTCTCTCTCCTCTTTCCCCCTTCTCCTAATCCAACAAGGAAGGGAGGGAGTCCTACTCCCGGTGGGAGTAGGACTCCTCCTGGCGCGCCCCTCTCCTGGCCGGGCGCCTCTCCCCCCTTGCTCCTTTATATACAGGGGCAGGGGGCACCCAAAAGATACAACAATTGATCATTGATCTTTTAGCCGTGTGCGGTGCCCCCCTCCACCATAGTCCACCTCGATAATATCGTAGCGGTGCTTAGGCGAAGCCCTGCGTCGGTAGAACATCATCATCGTCACCACGCCGTCGTGCTGACGAAACTCTCCCTCAACACTCGGCTGGATCGGAGTTCGAGGGACGTCATCGGGCCGAACGTGTGCTGAACTCGGAGGTGCCGTGCGTTTGGTACTTGATCGGTCGGATCGTGAAGACGTACGACTACATCAACCGCGTTGTGCTAACGCTTCCGCTTTCGGTCTACGAGGGTACGTGGACACACTCTCCCCTCTCGTTGCTATGCATCACCATGATCTTGCGTATGCGTAGGATTTTTTTTGAAATTACTACGTTTCCCAACAGTAGTGGTTGAGAAGTTGCCCGCTCTTTTATCAGGAGACTTGTTGTAACTCTGCATACGTCAGTCATAACGGATTTCATCCTTAAATAGCTGCATGTATCTGAATTTATGGGGTGATTTTGTTTGCGGGGAAAATTTTATGAGGTGATTTTGATATTTTATTTTTCTATCTTCTCTCTTATAACTCAACAGAAAGTAAGTATGTGAGTAATGTGACTGTTGTTGTATGTGCCATCCTTTTCAGAACAGGCATGAGACTTGCGTGTCTTTGAATGAAGATTGGAGACAAGTTCCTATGTAGTTATGTTACAAGATTTGGGGCAACACATATAGATATCGCTCCCTTCCCTCGAAAGATCGCAAGGGAGTACTCTTCTACATGTCCGTCATTCCGCGCCTGCCTCCAAAGGAGCAGCACCTCCCCTGCTCTCCTCGCAAAGCTTCCGAGGGTGAATAAATTTTGTCGAATACCCTAATGTTCCTCTCAAGCCAAATGAAGCGTAGACCGACCGCCACTAGGGAGGATATCTCCGGATGCGTAAACCACTGCGCCACCACCATGACACTCGTCCACCAATCCACATTGTCAATTTGCTGCATGGTGGTGAAGCGGTGTAGCCGATCGGGCACCAGAAGGAAGTGCCATACTTGGAGAGAGAAGGAGCACCCATGCATCATGTGGTGTGGATCCTCGTTTGCTTGTTTTCTAGCAACAAAAAGCCAGGCTTTATTCATTGATATAACAATATTTACAGGAAAAGCAACGGGGTCACTGGGATTGCCCAACCACATATGCCACCCTTGGGTAAGAGTAACACTGAGACTTAGCTAGTCACAGTCAAAAAATAAATAAATGAAATTACAAGAATTGAAAACTTAACGGTTTCTAAAATCTCTTTAATGATGGTACCAACACACCAATAGTCAGAAAGCACGCCATGTTCAAAACCATGACCATGATTGCGTGATGAATGTAAACAGAAGTTTTCAACATTTTGCCCAAAAGAAGATTGGTGATGGGGAAAAACTTTTTTTGGAGGATGTCTAGATTGATGAGACTTCTCTAGCTGCTAATCATCATATTGGATTATGTATGTTTTACCAAGCAGGTTACTGTTGCTTTTGTTAAGTCTGAAGGGAAGGATTGCTTGCATTTTCGACGAACATTTGTGAGTGAAACTGATAAGATTGTTTTAAGAATTGAAATCTTTGTTGGATGACGTTGCTCTATTTGACAATCCTGACAGGGTGCCTTGGAAAATTGGTAGCAAGTCTAGCAAGCAAACCTTTACTGTCAGAGATCTGTATTTGCAACTTAAGGCTTCTGCCTCGGTTTACTACGGAGGGATAAGGAAAGTTGAAATGCCTCTACAGATCAATATCTTTCTATGGCTAATGATAAAAAATAGTGTCCTAACCAAAGACAATTTTCTTCCGAGGGGATGGACTAGGAATAGTCAATGTTACTTTTGTGGCCATGATGAAACTATGAAGCACATTTTCTTTGATTGTAATTTGGCAAAATTTTCCTCAAGGGTTGTCCTCGGCGCTTTTGGTTTAGTCGGCCCCATGAGGATATTGATGACCTGGTGGGGCCCTGGCTAAATCTCCTCCCGGCTGATCATAGGAAGATGGGCCTGGTTGGCGGGGCATCACTATGTTGGACAATCTGGAAATCCAGGAATTCTGCTTGTTTTGATAAGAAAATGCATGGCGATCCTGCTCCAGTTGTTTTCAAGTTCTGCCATTATCTAACCAGATGGGCAATATTGCAGACAAGCCAAAATCAACTTAAAATGGATGAATCAGTCACGAAGATCAAGAGGATGACGGAGGGGATAGGATGCAACTCGTGGATTTGATCTGGCTATGAGCAACACAGACCTGCAGCACCGCACCGGTGGGCACTCACCCCTCCCTGGAGAGTGCATCTTAAGGCGAAAAGTCGAAGAGAGAAGCTCGATGGAGAAGACGAACGACTGATAGTTCAAAAAGGTGTCGAGGCTCATCTACATCCGGCGAATAGTAAACTCATGTAAAAAAACTAAAAAAAATTATGCATCCAAGATGCTTATGTGCACAAGGCATATGCAAATTTTCGTGGTGTTTGGACATGTGAGGGGCTTGTACAAAAGAAACAAAATTGGCTTCAAATAGTGTTCTTTTTCAAAGTTTCTCACACAACTGTTTTATTTTTTTTTGCACAACCTCCTCATATGTCCAAAGACCATTAAAATTTGCACGAGCCAATTTCTTTTGAATTTACTGTTCGCACCAGGTTTAGATAAGCATGGGTGCAGAATAACCGCTCCCACGAGCGCTCTCATTCACGAGGGACATAATAAGATGGAAAAAGAATGAGTGGTGATGGGCCACACGAGACACATATCATGTGTTTGAGGCGGACGATGCGCTGTAGTCGGCCGGTTGAGGGAAAGCTTTAAAAAAAAAAAACTGGTAGAAGTAAAATCTAGAGCACGCAGCACGCGTTGCCGATGCCCGATGCGGACCGCGCCGCGCGTACATGCGCCGGGACACACACACGCGCTCGCGCGGCGCTCCAACGTGCTGCGCGCGGCGCGCTGCGTCGCAAGTTGCAGATGCGATGGGCGGGCGGCACGGTGGGCGCTCTGAACCAAACTCTGGAGCGAGGAGTGCGAGCGGGCCAGGCCCAATCTTGGTGCTCTGAACTCCGTAGCGAGCGGGGCCCGTCGTGGAGGCGCGAGCCACGACCGCGGTCAAGCACGTGACGCCCTGACCTCGGCCCTCGGGAACTCGAGGCAGAAAAACAGCGCCGCGGGACACGCGAGCCGCCGTCTTCCTTGACGAGTCCGTGCACCGCGCAGCGGTTCCGCCCGTGCTCCGCCGGGTCCCGGATTTCCGGCGCCTCACGCCACTTTTTTCTTCTTCTTTCTCCATTCATTCCAGAAGATCAACTGCAAACATGCCAATGCCATATCTTTGCGATGAATCCACCGCTGTCTTTGGGCTGGACTGGTTAAGAAAGCCTCGTCACTCAGTAGGCCCAGTGGAAAGCAGCAACGTGCCACTTTAATTTAATTTGGAGGTGCGTGTATTTATTTGGTGACTTAATACTTAATAGTCGGCGGTGAGGCAACGCCACTCCGCACCGTCCACTTCGGGGAAAAGGTTGTTTCGGTTCCCGCCACGGCCCAGTGATTTCTGCAGCTGCTTACGGCACCTTCAGTTCAAATCGAGTAACTAGATTTCTATGCCTTCCCGCGCCAAAACTGCCTGAAAACGCCAGTTTTCTCAACCATAATTGAAATGGAAACCACTGCCACTACCGGAGCAGAGCCATTTGCTTATTCAAAGCTCCCCCTTGCCTGCCATTGCCATGTGAACGAGCTCGAATCCTGCAGGAAAAAACTGAACGAGCAGCTGTTCCATCTCTCATTCTCCAGGGAGGAGAAAAAGGAAACATGGACGCAAATAATGCTCGTGGCTCTGTCTTGAAAAGCATCGCGCGGCTATAATGGCGGAGGAGGCACTTGTTCGCTCGGGCTGGGAGCACACGGGACCAAACAAACGATGTGGAGCTGTGCTGCTACTGCTCGTGGTGAGCTGCAGGCATGCTATTGCTGCGTCACGCACGGAAGACTTGGGGCGGCATGGGTGGACTGTGGAATGACCTCATGCACGCAGCTCTGAATTCGTACGGACTCATGCTACCATCCCCCTTCGACTTGCCACAAGGGCCAAGGCCAGGGACCTACTATTCTACTGGTAGCATAGCAGTGATTATTGTCTACTCCCTCCGTCCCAAATACTTGTCGGAGAAATGGATAAAATTAGATGTATCTATAACTAAAATACGTCTAGATTCATCCATTTCTCCGACAAGTATTTTCGGACGGAGGGAGTAGATAAGAGCAGAATTATTTTTTAGTGATTGGTTATACATAATATTATTGGTGAGTGCTAGCGATGCAGCAGCTCCCCCAAACTAAGCACATGAGTGGATTTCATAGCATTGGAATTAGGGCATCTACGGGCACCTCAAATCAGACTCAAATGCCCGCACGAACGGACCGATCAGTGATCGGTAAAAAAGAACCGACCAGCCCAGGATCCTCAAACTGTTCTCAAACTAAGTGGATTTCCCAACATCGGAATTAATTAACCTTTGAGTGAAGCGGGAAACTAGCTACTCAAAGCGGTGTGTACCAGTGAGCCTTCTGTAATGTAGAGTAAGTACTAGGGAAAATACACAAGAGCTCTTGGATGCTCCACACTTCTATACGAATATTAATCGTAAAAAAATACTCAAACTAAAATTTGGGGATATGAAACGTGGGTTCTCAATCTACTCCCGCGTGAAATTTAGTAAAAAAATACCAGGAAACGTATCTGTGACGAAGGAAATACTGACCGAACAAAAATTCATCCAAACAGTTTTTTCTATACATAGGAATTTTTTGTCTTTTTTGACACGAATACGTTTCGTATTTTCTCACGAAATTTCACGCGGGAGTAGACCGGGACCCCAGGTCTGATATCCCAAAATCTCAGATTTTTTCTCAAATTTCTCGATATTTTTTGAATTTAATGTTCGTATAGGGGTGTGAAGCACCCGAGTACTATAAATCCGCTTCCAAGTACTAACGCTTCCACAATGCCATTAGTTGCAACAAGCCATCTTTGGATTATGTCTTCCTGCTCCAAAATGGTTTGAAAACGTCAATGTTTCTTCGCCATAAGAGCAAAACCAGTACCACCAATGGAAGTTGAGCCATTTGGCCCAGCTCGCATCTTGCAGGGCGAAACAATAACTGCCGATTGCCATGTGAACGAACTCGCATCTCACAAAGAAAACCGGACTGCTCACAAATTATATCTTCCTGCACCAAAATGATCTGAAAACGCCAGTTTTTCTTTCACCATAAAAGCAAAACCATTACTACTAGTAATGGACAAAAATTCTGTTCTAACCTTTTGGGCTAACCTTGTTCGCAAAAAATATATCAAATCTGACCTTTCTTTTTGCCACGCCAACATCTCTGGCGTTCTGCTTACATGAGAGACGCCAGGATTCCTAGCGTCTGGTCCTTGGCCCGCACGATCCGCTAACTCGTTGACTTCCTCACGTGGCAAAGGACCGAACGTCAAGGTGCTTGCTGTTTCCAGAGCCGGCCGAGACGCCATGTACCTTGGCGTTTCGCCCTGGTAAGTGAATAACCCCACAGGAGAGTGGGTGGGACACACCCCACTCACTCTCCTCAATCCAGCCCAAGCCGCAAGAACACTTGTTGCTCCCCTCCCCCCTCTCTCTCCCACCCCTCAAGCTCCCCCTCAAACCTCTCCAAAAGGTGCTTCCCTTAGGTGGATCTTTCAATCACTTCGTTGCTTGTGGTAATCTCCCCGAATCACCCAATTTTTTTGGTTAAATCTTGTTATTTTGCTAGCATTTTTTACATGTTGAGGATTCCTAGTTCATGTTTCCCCCCTAATTATAGTGTGAATGTTTTGTTTAACTTTGGTAATATAGGGATAGGATATGCATGGTGTGTAGTAGGAATATTTGACTAGTCCTGATTATCGTAAGATCAGTCCTCGGTCTCCCGCTCCCATGAGCACTCCTCTTCGTCGTGTCCAAGTTGTTCTCCTGGCAGTTAAGAACAAAAAGTTGTTCTACTGATTCCCTCAGAAAATTGAAAGGAAAGAACAAAACAAAATCTTCTCCTCCTGATCTAGCGGCGAAGAATTTCGGCACATCTTGATAGCCATCCCGTTGTCCCCTACAACTGTAGAGAAGTCGTCTCTTCCTCTCCATGATCTCTCTGTGTCGTGAAGATTGTGCACCACGCCGACGGTGGCCACCCATGTTTGCTTCGTCTTCAATATATGTGAAGACATGGTAAAACATTACAAAATGGGTCGACCATGCATGCTCGCTAAACAATAATAGAATGTGAAGGACATAAATTAAAGATTTGACAAAAAGAATGCAAAACAACGGATGTCAACTAGTGAGAGAAATTCGTTGGCAGCTTGCCGCTTTTCTTCTCTCACACTCTAGAGTTTTCTATTAGTTATTACCAAGGTATACATTTGTATTTTTTAAATATTTATGAGTATATTCATTAGACCATATATTATACATACTTATAAAAAAGACATAAACATATATAGAAACACATTATAAAACACTTAACTGGTGCAAAATACTTACTCAAAGCCCCTCCCTGCCTTCCATTGCCATGTGAACGAGCTCGAATCCTGCAGGAAAAACCGAACGGCCAGCTGTTCCATCTCTCATTCTCCAGGGAGGAGAAAAAGGAAACATGGACGCAAAATAATGCTCGTGGCTCCGTCTTGAAAAGCATCGCGCGGCTATAATGGCGGAGGAGGCACTGGCACAGTACATGTGATCCCGCAGAGGAGAGAGGTGGCCGATAACGTGCACACACACTTTGTTCGCTCGGGCTGGGAGCACACGTGACCAAACAAACTATGTGGAGCTGTGCTGCTACTGCTGGTGGTGAGCTGCAGCCTGCCGGCATGCTATTGCTGCGTCACGCACGAAAGACTTGGGGCGGCATGGGTGGACTGTGGAATGACCTCATGCACGCAGCTCTGAATTCGTATCCTACGGGCTCATGCTACCATCGCCCTTCGACTTGCCACAAGGCCACGGAGGGACCTACTATTCTACTGATAGCAGTGACTATTGTTTAGATAAGAGCAGAATTATTCTCTTTTTTTTGCGGGTGTGTTCTCGATGATTAGCAGTAGCATTTTGGTTAGTGCAAGTTTCGATGCAGCAGCTCCCCAAACTAAGCACATGAGCATATTTTCCCAGCATTTTGGAATTAAATAACCTTTGAGTGAAGCGGGAAACTAGCTACTCAAAGTGGTGTGTACTGGTTAGCCTTCAGTAATGTAGAGTTCGTGCTAGCGCTGCCACAGTGCCATAAGTTGCAACAAGCCATCTTTGAATTATGGACGCGTTTTGTAGGCTGCAAACAGCCCAACCATGCCCGGGCGAGATGAAATTGAGCCGTTTGGTTGCCTGCAGGCTGGCCTGGCTCGCATCTGCACGGACCTTAAAGCACCCTGTTCGCACACGAACACGTCACCGTGTACCCTCGGCGTCGAGCGCGATACGCAAGACACGTCGCCGAAGGAGGCTCATCGGAAGCGTGATACGCAAGACAATCCAGCGAGCTCTTTTGAAGACCCGAAACCCCACGCGGCCGGAAGAGACCCCGTCTGGACGCACGGCGGTGATGGGCTGCCCTAGGTCGGTTCGCCCGCCCCTAGGACTTCGTAGATCGAAGCTCTCCAAAGCAAAGAACACCGATGAACGAGAAGCAGAAAACTAGGGTAGGAGATGAAAGTTTGTAGATGGGTTTTGTGATTGTGTGTTGTTGTTCAATCGGCCGTCACCCCTTAGGTATATAAGAGGCGGCTGGACTTCCCGTGCAAGGAAAAGGTTTGGATTCACGTCCAAAACCCTAGTTAAATTCGGATTGGTTTTGTCTGAACTTTCCAAAACTGTTCGGTTTAAACTGGTTGCACCTTACGGGTCTTTTTGTGGCAGTAACCACCTCGGATGAAAATGTGGCCAAAAGCTGAGTGGGGCGGAAAACGAAGACGCGGCGTAGGGTGCGGTGTAGGGGGGATGCAGGCGGACATGGCAGGAGGGGGAAATAGGCCAAGGCGGGGGTGGTGCCAAATATACCCTCACCACCCCATTTCCTCGCTCACATTTAGCTGTAGGACAAACCCTCCTCTATTGTTGGCACCGGCGGCGGTGGCGACTGAGATCTGCGGATGGGACAGCGGCGGCGACGGAGATCTGCGGGTGTGACACTCCCCTGCAGCGGCAAGAGGTGGCAGGCGCACTCCCCGGTGGCGCAGCTGCTTCTCCCTTTCTTCTTCGTCTCCGCCATGTCTCCCCCGACCTCGAAGCTGGTAAGCTACCACCCTCCTCCTCCACCTCCTCTTTTATGTGTTAGGTCGTTTGATAGGAGCGTTTAGGGTCGATAGCGCCATCGCTGACCGCATCATGGATGTCGCTTAGGTTGTGAATGAACGGATGAATCTTCTAGTTCAGGCAGCATCGCTAATAAACGTGATTCTGGCCTGGATCTTGTTGGTCCATAAGAGAGTTGTTCATCGGAATGAGAGACCTCGCATCAAGTATGGTCCGATGTTAATTCGGGATCAAGAGAGGATAGCGAATCTGAACTACATCTACAACCGCAACGACACAGAGGCTCTGTGGATGTGTCAAATGAAAAGAGCACCTTTCGCCAGGCTTGTGCAGACGTTTAGGAGCAGGGGGCTGCTAGAAGATAGAATCCGCACCACTATGGAAGAGCAAGTCGCCATGTTCCTCCATGTTTTTGGTCATAATGAGGTTCAGGGTTGTACACAACACCTTCAGGAGATCAATAGAGACCATCTCCAGGTACTTCAAGCAAGTGTTGTATGCTGTTGGGGAGCTCAGAGGAGAGATGATCAGGTCACCAACTGGCCGGACTCCCACCAAGATTCGCACTAGCCCAAGATGGTATCCATAATTCAAGGTGAGCACTTGACATGTTGTTGTAGTTCATGTCTTGATATGTTGTTATTATTTTGTAGTAGACTAACAACATATTGTAATGCCATCCCACGATTGCATTGGAGCAATAGATGGTACTCATGTCACTGCCAGAGTGCCGTGCTCACAAGCTGTAGCATATAGAGGGAGGAAGCACTACACAAGACAGAATGTGCTAGCTGCTGTTGACTTCGATCTGAAGTTCACATATGTGCTGGCTGGCTGGGAAGGATCAACACATGATGCTAACATTCTCAGTGACAGCATGAGTCGTCATGATGGCATCAACATCCCCGATGGCGAGTTCTACCTTGGAGATGCTGGCTATACATGTCGGCCAGGTGTTCTTCCACCCTTCAGAAAAACCAGGTATCATCTGAAAGAGTTTACTGATAGGAACTATCCTAGGACTCATCAGGAACTGTTCATTCTCAGACACTCCAGCCTTAGAGTGACTATTGAGAGGGCCTTTGGAGCTCTGAAGAACATGTTTAAGATCCTAGATCAGAAGCCATTCCATCCTTACCCTACCCAGGTGAAGCTTGTTCTTGCATGTTGCATCATTCATAACTGGATCCTGCAATGGGGGGTTCATGAATTTGTGCCAGAGGAGGAAGATGTCACTCCTGATGGGGTGATCAGCTCCGGCCATGGTGTGGAGGCGTTCGACAATGAAGCGTGTAAGATCAAAAGGTTGGAGTGGGCTCAGGCAATAAGGGATAACAGAGGTCAGGCAAGGATCTGAAGCCGAAGAACAAGAGGAAGAAGAAGAAAGAGGGAGCAGCATAAGCGAGGAAGAGAAAGCAACACATAAGTAGCAGAGGAAGAGAAAGCACCTAGTTTGCATCATTGAACTATCCTTATTCAGCCAAGTTGGCTCTTAATAACTTGTACTGTCATTTGCTAGCAGTTAGGATAAACTGTCATTTGTTTCCTAGCTAGGACAAAACAATGTTCAGTCTGTGTGGTAAGATCACCACTAGTGAGAAGTGGTGATCACATCTTTAGCCGTTTGCAACCAAATAACGTGTTGTTTGTTTAACAACAGCGACGCAGGCAACCAAACAACATGCTGACTAGTTGATTCCCTCATGTAGAAAGCCTAATGCAGGCAACCAAACTACATGCATATGTTTGTTTTTAGCCTGCATTTGCCCAACCAGGCCCAACTGAAACAAGTATGCAAAATGCCCTAAAACAGAGATGTTTGTTTTTAGCCTGCATTTGCCCAAACACGCCGTATGTGTTCCTGCGCCAAAATGGTCTGAAAACGCCTGTGTTTCTTTCGCCATAAGAGCAAAACTAGTACTCTACCACTATTGGAAGTTAAGCCATTTGGCTCAGCTCGCACCCGACATTGCCATGTAAATGAGCCCACATCTCGCAGAGAAAACTGAACTCCTCCTGTAAAATGCGGCTTGCATATCCTCTCTCTCCGTGAACCAGGAGAGGATCTCCCGCGTCCTCTCCATCTTCAGATCATCGTCGCTCGCAATCTCCAACATCCCCGCTTCGAGCTTCGGCTTCCAGTGCGCCATCGAACCCTAGCTTCGGTCAAGATTTTGGGCAGGAAGGAGGGGAGTCACACTCGTCGAGAGGAGAGGGGATGGATGACACCAGACTCCCCTGACCAGCCTTAAAAGCTTGGCCGCCACGGCGGTCCACCTCCATCCCCTCCTCGCACCCCGCAACGTGCAAGCCGCACCATGCAACCGCCCAACCAACGCTATGTGACAAGGGAAATGTATATGAGTGCCCTCACCGATAGTGATGCCCGCGCGCTCCGCTCGCTCGTCAACGTGCACTCCTCGATCGTTGAGGAGGACCAGCCGCCGCGATTTGCCTCATCGGAGCAGAGTCCCTCGCCGAAAAACGAGGAGAGCAGTTGCATGGAGGTCAGAGACCAAGTGCACCGCCCATCGTGGGTCTCGCATGTCGTTGCCCATCCCGTCGATTATCGTTTAGATAAGAGCAGAATTATTCTTGATGACTAGTTGTAATATTTTGGTGAGTGCTAGAGATGCAGCAGCTCCCCAAACTAAGTGCATGGGTATATTTCCCCAGTTTAGCTACACGTCAATCAACTGAATTTCGAATTCGGGCCAGTCGATTTTGAATGAAGGAAGGAGAAGGAAGCGCCTCGCTGGAGAGAAGGAAGGGGCTCGCCGTCATCACCCCATTATCTATCTTAGGGTTCAGGGTGGGGGCGGTGGTGGGGCTTCGCCGAAGAAAAAAACTTGACGCGGTGGGTCTAGAGGGATGGCCGGGGGCAGCAGAAGACCGGCGGTGGGGGTGGTTCAGGGGAGGACGGCAAGGGCCGGCGGTTAGGGCTGGGCTGGATCGGCGGGAGAGAGAGAGAAAGAGAGTAACTGTGTGAGGTTGAAGACAGTCAATCTTCACTGGATCTTGATTAGTGAGACAGGAGGAGGAGAATCGACTGACCCTTTCTCGATTTTCGGTCAACTGTCGCCTAGCCGCTCCCATATTTCCCAGCATTGGAACTAAATAACCTTTGAGTGAGGCGGGAAACCGGCTACTCAAAGCGGTGAGTGCCAGTGAGCATTTGTGTAATGTACGTACTAGCGCTGCCACAGTGCCATAAGTTGCAACAAGCCATCTTCCTGCGCCAAAATGATGTGAAAGCGCCAGTGTTTCTTTCGCCATAAGAGCAAAACTAGTACCACTAATGGAAGTTGAGCCCACATTGCCATGTGAACGAGCCCACATCTCGCAGAGAAAACTGAACTTCTCTAAAATGATGTCTTCTTGAACGCCAGTTTTCCTTTCACCATAGAAGCAAAACCATCACTACACTAGTAATGGAAGCAGCGCCATTTGTTTATCAGATCCCCAGCTCCCACTTGGCACTGCCATGTGAACGAGCTCGCATCTCGCTGGAAAAACTGTTCCATTCCATCTCATTCTCGAGGGAGGAAAGAGAGACCCATGGCCTGTCTTTAAAAGCAGCGCTCGAGTGCCAACTACAATGGCAGAGCGGGCAGAGAGGAGAGGTGGCCGGTAGCCGGTAGTTAACCAGCACTGGTGCTCTGCTCCGGTTCTTCTCTCCCCTGCACACACACAGCGCACAGTTGTTCGCTCGCTCGCCCATGGCTGCCATCCTCCGCTGCTGCCTCCTGCTGGCGGCCCTGGCCGGCCTGCTTCTCGGCAATGCCGCCGCCCTGCCGCACCACGGCCCCGCCAAGCACGACTACCGGGACGCCCTCACCAAGTCCATCCTCTTCTTCGAGGGCCAGAGGTCCGGCCGGCTGCCGCCGTCCCAGCGCGTGTCCTGGCGCCGGAGCTCCGGCCTCTCCGACGGCTCCTCCGTCAAGGCGAGCGCCGCCGGCCGTTCTTGCTGCGTTTCTCCTGCATTGCGTTGCGTTCAATGGCTGACATGTTGGCTGGCTGTTTTCAGGTGGACTTGACTGGAGGGTACTACGACGCCGGCGACAACGTCAAGTTCGGGTTCCCGCTGGCGTTCAGCTCGACGATGCTGGCGTGGAGCGTGCTGGAGTTCGGCGGCATGATGAAGGGCGAGCTGCAGCACGCCCGGGACGCCGTCCGCTGGGGCGCCGACTACCTCCTCAAGGCCACCGCCCACCCCGACACCGTCTACGTCCAGGTCCGTCCCTCATTCCGGCACTGTTCATCGATTGATGCATGGCGCGGGTGCTCCTCGCCGCAAAGTACAAAGCCATGTGGACCGGACCACTCCCCAACTCACTGTGAGTGTGACCGACTGTCGCCAGGTCGGGGACGCGGGCAAGGACCACGCGTGCTGGGAGCGGCCGGAGGACATGGACACGCCGCGGACCGTGTACAAGGTCGACCCCAGCACCCCCGGCTCCGACGTCGCCGCCGAGACCGCCGCCGCGCTCGCCGCGGCCTCCCTCGTCTTCCGCAAGTCCGACCCGGCCTACTCCAGCCGCCTCGTCGCCCGGGCCAAGAGGGTACGTACTCCTCCACTGTCCGCACACCACATCCACCATTGCCTCTGCTGCATCTTTCTCAGCTGCTCTGCTCCGCGTAGGTGTTCGAGTTCGCTGACAAGCACAGGGGCGTGTACAGCGCCAAGCTCTCGTCCTACGTCTGCCCCTACTACTGCTCCTACTCCGGATACCAGGTAGGGTCCGCCATTATTGTCTTTTTTTCTCGCTCTGCTTTCCCTCCATTGGCTGGCTCCACAGGCCTGTGAGCGAGCGAGCATGGGCGCCAGCGCCATGCATGCGCTCTGCCCTATGCTCGCCGTCGTCCCGTCTGCTTTTCCAGTTTTCCTCCTCTCGTCTCGTGCCGTTTGTTTGTTTAATGGGAGGGACCGACGAATGAATGAATGGATGGCAACAGGACGAGCTGCTATGGGGCGCCGCATGGCTACACCGGGCCACCAAGAGCCCCGTCTACCTCAGCTACATCAAGGTGAACGGCCAGCTCCTCGGCGCCGACGAGCAGGACAACACCTTCGGCTGGGACAACAAGCACGCCGGCGCCCGGATCCTCCTCTCCAAGTCCTTCCTGGTGCAGAAGGTGGGCGCGCTGCAGGAGTACAAGGCCCACGCCGACGGCTTCATCTGCTCCATGGTGCCCGGCACCCCCACCGACCAGACCACCTACACCCGCGGCGGCCTCCTCTTCAAGCTCAGCGACAGCAACATGCAGTACGTCACCTCCAGCTCCTTCCTCCTGCTCACCTACGCCAAGTACCTCGTCTCCGCCAAGAAGACCGTCTCCTGCGGCGGCGTCGCCGTCACGCCCCAGCGCCTCCGCGCCATCGCCAGGCGCCAGGTCCGGCTCACCTTCTTGGTTCTCCATCATCGTCGTCGTCAACAGCAGAGCAGAGCATAGCCGATCGTCATGTCGTTTATTTCTCATTCCTGTAGGTTGACTACTTGCTGGGGAGCAACCCGATGGGCATGTCGTACATGGTGGGGTACGGCGCCAAGTACCCGAAGAAGCTCCACCACCGGGCCTCGTCGCTGCCCTCCGTCGCGGCGCACCCGGGGAAGATCGGCTGCTCGCAGGGGTTCACGGGGCTCTACTCCGGCGCGGCCAACCCGAACGTTCACGTCGGCGCCGTCGTGGGCGGGCCCAACCAGAACGACCAGTTCCCGGACCAGCGCAGCGACTACGAGCACTCGGAGCCGGCCACCTACATCAACGCGCCGCTCGTCGGGGCCCTCGCCTACCTCGCCCACTCCTCCGGCCAGCTCTAGCCTAGCCGCATTATCTTATCGGTCCCAAGATGAGATTGTTCGTTGCCTTGATTGTTCCGGCGATCTAATTGATTGCCGTGAAGTGATCCGGAGACCCCAGTGCAAGCAAAACAAGGGCACGCACGCACTAGTGGGTCTTGATTTATCCTTCCTACTACTTACTGCTTTAGGTGTTCCTTTGAGTACAAGTGCTAAGTACTGTACGCCCAACTGTGGTTCATGTACTGCCGTCGTTGTTGTTGCAACTCGCAACTCAATTGTGAAATCAAGTCTTTATATCATGTGATTCTACTTGATGCTTACTTTGACCGGTTGCTGTGTCTGTAATGTGCAGCTCTGTTTTATTTGGTCTGTTGCACTGTGAAGCATACACGCACCAGAGGTCAGGTTATCATCGTAAGACCGGTCAATGGCTGCAAAGCTCGCAGGTTTCAGATGACATTGTACTCCTCTAATTAAAAATAGTGACACTCTTAACAGCGGAGAGTATCATTCACCGAGAAGACGACGACCATACATAGCCAGAGGAGCGGTCAAGATCAACGAGGTGTACAACCGAATAACTGAAACGCAGCGGTGATCTGTTGCGTGATCCGCATGGCAGTGACGACTCGTTGTACCTCCTAGCATAATTGCCCAACTGTAGATGCTCCGCCGTGACGTCCTGCCACATCCATTTTCTTTTATCTCTGTACTAGCGCATGAATATAACTAAAAGGATTTATTATTTCATACTCCCCAGTTCCTAAATATTTGTCTTTTTAGAGATTTCAACAAGTGACTACATACGGAGCAAAATGAGTGAATCTACACTTTAAAATATGTCTATATACATCCGTATGTGGTAATTCATTTAAAATCTCTAAGAAGACAAATATTTAGGAACGGAGTAAGTAGGAAACTAAATAAGAAATCCGGACACTAACCCAAATGTTGAGACCGATCTGGACGTCCAAAACTCTACAAATCTAAACCAAACGGGGATGATTTGGGGGAGTCCAGAAATACGCCATGTCGGACTCCGTCACCCTTCTCCCACCCAAAAACCCCTCTCCCACTGCCTCCGCCCATTCTCTGCGATGCATTCATGCATGCCAGAGCAGAAAGTGATCGCGCGAACGGCTTCCAACCCGCATTTTTGCCGATTAACCGGTCGTCCGCTTGCCATGCATTCACATCGGTGCGGTGACCGAGAAGCTTACTTCGGCCACCCACATTAAACCGGCCGCTTTGCCTGCCCGGGCTATTTAAAAGTCGGCCGACAACTCTCCAAAACCCTACCACTGGTCCATGGCGCAGAGGTACGGGCCAACCTCCATGCTCTCCGGAGTAGAGCTCGAGCGAGTCTGAGATGGAGGATGAGGAGGAGGGTGACCCCATGGCAATGGCGGAGATCGTCATGAAGGAGGCGGAAGATGAGGAGCATACGCCGCACTGGTGCAGGAGCCGTCGACGTCTGGTTTCACCTTGTTGCAGGCGAAGCAACACTATAACCGCGTGCTGGCCGAGGTGGAGCAAGAGAAAAAGGCGGCGCCGATTTACGGGGCTGTTTGGTTTGTGACTAACATTGCCAAAGATTGCCACACCTAAGGTTAGGCAAGTTTGACCAACTTAGGTGAGTGTTTGGTTCAAGCCACACTAGGGCCCCACATGACATACACACAAAAAGTATGGCAAGATTCCCTTAGGCTTGCCAACTTGTGGCTCTCATTTTAAAGAACTAACCTTATGCAAGTTTGGCAACATTGTATGGCAAAGTGTGGCATTGCTAGGCCTAAAACCAAACGGCCCCGATGCCCGCATGGCTGACAGTTGGTCCTCCGTTGGTCAATGGTCCTCGAGGAGCGCCAAGTTCTGCCTACTGCAGGAGAAGCATCGGTACAACTTGGCGCTCCTCGAGGACCATTGACCAGCGGAGGACCAGCTGTCAGCCATGCGGGCATCCGAAGATGACGTTGCTTCCATGGTCGCGATGGATTTGGGACTTGCCGACGAGCAGCGGGCGGTGCTCGAATCCGTGCACAACAGCCACGCCATTTCGCGTGAGTGCTGATAGCTCCGTGTCAACAAGGCAGAGCGCAACCGCCTCTTCAACGCATTGGAGGCGGCAACCGACGACACCAAAGTCGGCAACTCCACCTTATTTGCGCCGCCCCGTATCAATGACGAGGCCATATCGTCGAGTGCGGGGATCGTCCACTTGACCTCCACCGGTCACAATGACGAACGGGTGGACTCCAACGGGAATGGGTAGAGTAATGCGTGGGACACGTTAGAGTCCGGTCCTTTTGCTATGTAAAAGTTGATCTAGAATGAATGAAAATTGTGTCCTCTTTTATTCGGTAGAGTTGGATGGCGTCCACCCCATCTATTTCACCGTATACAGACACGTGACACATCCGAACGCGTCCGCGGACATTTGGCGACGTTCGTTTGAGTACTCCCGCGTTGAAGTTGCTCTAAGACGCATCAAGATAATTGTACCATCTAAACATCGAACATGCACCAGGAGACGATGCCAGAGCTAGGGGCCTTAAATAAACGAATTTCCCGCCAGGAAAGAGATCCAATCCAAGATTGGATCAGGCTATAAAAATGTCTGAAACCAGAGATCCATCATCCAGTCCAGCTATACCAGCTGGTATATTCTTTGACAGGACTCCATCCCCAATGATCCAGGAGAGAAAGTACAAGCATCTCACGTGAAGCTGTTCAAAGCAGCCGCCCTTGCCATGTGTTCCTGAATCCAGTGGATCTTATAATAACTTGGAAACGGAAATGTTGAATCTTAATCTTTTCTTTCACCCTTGCAGGAGCTGCTAATTTATCATAAAATGCACTGGAGTTTAGAAAGTTAACTGGACGCATTTTCGTCAGCTGAATACGTCCAGTTGTAGGCTCCTCTGCTGAGCAGAGATCACATGATGGGCGCATGCTTTCAATGCCAACGTAACGTGCGCCTGACAAACCTTCTATCCATCAGCAAGTGCCAAGTAATATACTGTATGCTCCAAATCGGAAGTACCACAGCCTAGGGCCGCTCGAGACGGTCAGTCACTACGGCATAGGAGGACGAGATGTGCTGTGAGACTGTGACCGGGAGCAGTAAACTACTACTCACAGAAACCATATTTGCTCTTCCCGCCAAATTCAATTGCTCTCCTCTGAGACCGGCTTCCCGCCATACTCAATCTTCTTTTCCTAGTCCCGTTCCCGCCAACGTCGAGTACCCAAAATTAAGGCCAGACCAGTAGCGGTTTGTTACGTCTGTACTACTAGCTATAGCTACCCGGATCAAGAAGCAGCCCTGATGACTGATGTGTTTTAACTTTGCCTGATTCTTCTACTCGTACGTATGGTACATATGCAGCAAGTTGGAGTATATTTTCTTGATTCTTGGGGGCCACGAAATAAACCGCATAAGGAAATTGGAGGGACATGTCAGAGGATAAGCACGTACACATGGATGTATGTGTGTTGGGAGAACATGGGATGCCATTGGGTGGAGTGGTCACTCCTGGTCAATTGGTAAATGCATATTTGGTTCGCAGTTCTGAAAACATTGGGAGAGAAAAACACATCAATATGATAGAAATGCAGGTGCAAAACGGTAGACGGGAGAGGACAAAAAAATTCACATCAATATGATAGAAATGCAGGTGCAAAACGGTAGACGGGAGAGGACAAAAAAATAATAATTGATTCAGTCCGAGACACCGTTGTACTCTAACCCAAATTGTAAAAGCGACCGTGGTTGTCTAATCTCTGTGACCTCTGTACTCTTGCTATTGACCCCATTGAAGGGTGAGAACATATGAAGGATCCGACATGCAATCCCTTCCAAGAAAAAGCACAAAAACTGATAAAAATCTCAAGCTTCCAAGGTGTTATATCGCAAGATCGGGAGGGTTTGGTGCACTAGGTCAGGAAAGCCGCTAAGGAACTCACAAACTCTCGAATACTAGGGGGGAAACTCGATTGATGTGGATGCATGAGAGTTAAGTAGGATATGCGTGCTAGATATAGGTCACACATGACAGTTCGCGAATCCCACCGCATAGGTTATTACGTGGGATGAATTAAGTAGTGCCATGGATAGAAAATCCTACCCATTGCCTATAGGATGAATGGGAGGTGAAGCGTACAAATCACACCCCGCACCATAGAATGGGCTAGCCCCGTAACAACACCACAGACATTTCAGCGGTCGTTCTATTGGGTTTTACATAAGTTCTTCTTCCGATTTTAGTGTTTTTTTCTTTCTCGTCTTTATTCTATTTATTTTTCCTTCTTTTTTCCCTTTTCCCCTTAAAAATTCCATTTTTTTTTCATTTTTTGAACATTTCTAAAAGATCTTGAATATTTTAGAAATGCAGGAACATTTTATAAAATTCATGAACATTTTTAGATGTTCAAATCATTTTTATTATAAGCTTTAACGATATTTTCTATAAAATTGGAGATTATTTTTCGAATATTTTTTTATTCCATAGTAATACTTTTCAAATCTCTCAAAATACATGAACCAAACTATGGTTGGATGGTTGGAGGGCCAATGGTATCCCCAGCCCATGAGGGTTCAAGTCCCGGTACTTGCATTATTTCTGGATTTTTTTTCCAGTATTTTCAACGATCCGCTTTCAGTGGGAGGAGACGTTCCCGTCAATGACGAGACACCTACGGGTGTTCATCTCTACTATTAAAGGAGAATCAAACGTCGTGATGGTTCGACCTCCGGTAATACCCCGCGCCCACGTTCGATGACAGGAAAAAAACATAACCCCACGATCTCCACCTCCTCCCCGACTTTCCCCTTCCCCAGACACGACCCATCTGCAAATCTTCTCCCGCACCCACCCTGCGCCTCCCTGTCCAAAGGACGCCACCACTCTCCGGCGATCCCCCAACACCTCCTCTTGTGTGGGAGTAACTCCCTCTACGCCCGTATATTATGTGCCGACTCACCCATGGACCTTTTGGGCATGGTCGGGACCGGCACCGCACCACGACGGTGGAGGCAGCGACTAAGGTCTAGGAGGAGAGGCACAGGAGCTGCAGCGGTGGAGGCCGTCACGGAGGTCGAGGAGGAGGAGAAGGGCTCGACGGAGTGTGCCCTTGCCAGAATGCCCACGTCGATGGGCGCCACAGCTCTCGCTGGTGGGGTCAATTTCGCCGCGCCTCATCGCCCTCAAATCCCCAAAGATTTCGATCCCGTGTTTATCCCCAAAGAAATCGTTGCAGTCGGCCTCCTCCTTCATCGCTCGCATCGGCCAATCCGACATCTCCTTATATCCTCTCACCCACGGTCTCTCACTTTCTCGGCGCCGACCCCTGCTCCGTCTCCGCCCGCCATCCCCTTGACCCGAGTCGTCTTCCGCTGCAAATAGATAAGTCGGCAAGCTCACTGAGGCCCATGGCCCGGCTACACTTGCCGGAGCCATCATCAGGGACCAAGCAAGCCAACTCGCATGACGTGCTTACAGCATCTCGTCGATGGCTGCGGTGAGGGTGCGTGCCACCCAGACAAGGACAAGGTAGGGCCAACAACCTAGACTTCAGGACGCATTGTCAAGGGTGCGTTGATCTTGATCCTCTCATTTGTTTTTGTGATTCTCCTGCAGGTACGTGTAGCGCCTGTTGCTCTTGCATTCCAGAAATTTTGATAAATTGTGCGGTTCTTATATTCTTACAGTAGCACACCGTGTGATCCTCTACCTCTTAAATGTTTACTGGGATCTTCCTTGCCTTGTCTTTCACACAACCATGATTGATTGGGCGTTTTGACTACGGATTGGGCAATTTCAGTGGAGGAATGATTTTCAGATCAAGTGGAAAATAAACTGATTCTTCATCTTTTTTTTTGTTCGACACAAATATATGCCATGGGTCTGATAGCAGATTGAAGAGCCGCTTAATGAAAGAATATACTTGTACCAAATGTATTTGTACCCATAGTACTAATGCTGTGTGTTCTTCTGCCATCAGGTGATTGAAGATGGTTGTGACCAATTTCAGAGGAGCAAAGCCATTGCACATTGTTGGTAGGAATTGGGATTGGAAGATATTCGATTGAGCAACTCCTTTGTTCTTTGATTATAGGTATACTCCTATCTTTGTGGAAAGTACAAGAAGAATAACAATTATTAATGATAATTGTTCTCTAGGTGTTTTGGTGAGATAATAGAAACAAGCTTCCTGAAGGAGGAGATAGGCAATACCACTAATTCTCATATCGCTATATGCTCTCATGTTGTAGATTACAAGGAGCCGTACGACCTACAAAAAGTGATGCATTATGAGATGGGGCAAATTAAATGAAAAATTGTGTTGCCATGCCAAATGTGTGCAGCGCGCCACCATGTGGATCTCCTCGGCGTCGATTCAATAGCACGGACCTAGCAGCAGTGTGGCGGTGGGCAATAATTGTTGGGGAACGTAGTAATTTCAAAAATTTTCCTACGCACACGCAAGATCATGGTGATGCATAGCAACGAGAGGGGAGAGTGTTGTCCACGTACCCTCGTAGACCGACAGCGGAAGCGTTAACACAACGCGGTTGATGTAGTCGTACGTCTTCACGATCCGACCGATCAAGTACCGAACGCACGGCACCTCCGAGTTCTACACACGTTCAGCTCGATGACGTCCCTCGAACTCCGATCCAGCCGAGTGTTGAGGGAGAGTTTCGTCAGCACGACGGCGTGGTGACGATGATGATGTTCCACCGATGCAGGGCTTCGCCTAAGCTCCGCAACGGTATTATCGAGGTGTAATATGGTGGAGGGGGGCACCGCACACGGCTAAGAGATCTCAAGGATCAATTGTTGTGTCTCTGGGGTGCCCCCCTGCCCCCGTATATAAAGGAGCAAGGGGGAGGCAGCCGACCAAGGGGAGAGGCGCGCCATAGGGGGGAGTCCTACTCCCACCGGGAGTAGGACTCCTCCTTTCCTTGTGGGAGTAGGAGAAGGGAAGGGGGAAGGAGAAAGAAGGAAGGGTGCGCCCCCTTCCCTAGTCCAATTCGGACCAGACTGCGGCCACCTTTTGAGGCCTTTTTCTCCTTTCCCGTATGGCCCATTAAGGCCCAATACGAATTCCCGTAACTCTCCGGTACTCCGAAAAATACCCGAATCACTCGGAACCTTTCCGAAGTCCGAATATAGTCGTCCAATATATCGATCTTTACGTCTCGACCATTTCGAGACTCCTCGTCATATCCCCGATCTCATCCGGGACTCCGAACTCCTTCGGTACATCAAAACTCAATAAAACTGTCATCGTAACGTTAATCGTGCGGACCCTACGGGTTCGAGAACTATGTAGACATGACCGAGACACGTCTCCGGTCAATAACCAATAGAGGGACCTGGATGCCCATATTGGCTCCCACATATTCTACGAAGATCTGTATCGGTCAGACCGCATAACAACATACGTTGTTCCCTTTGTCACCGGTATGTTACTTGCCCGAGATTTGATCGTCGGTATCTCGATACCTAGTTCAATCTCGTTACCGGCAAGTCTCTTTACTCGTTCCGTAACACATCATCCCGCAACTAACTCATTAGTCACAATGCTTGCAAGGCTTATAGTGATGTGCATTACCGAGTGGGCCCAGAGATACCTCTCCGACAATTGGAGTGACAAATCCTAATCTCGAAATACGCCAACCCAACAAGTACCTTTGGAGACACCTGTAGAGCACCTTTATAATCACCCATTTACGTTGTGACGTTTGGTAGCACACAAAGTGTTCCTCCGGTAAACGGGAGTTGCATAATCTCATAGTCATAGGAACATGTATAAGTCATGAAGAAAGCAATAGCAACATACTAAACGATCGAGTGCTAAGCTAACGGAATGGGTCAAGTCAATCACGTCATTCTCCTAATGAGGTGATCTCGTTAATCAAATGACAACTCATGTCTGTGGCTAGGAAACTCAACCATCTTTGGTTAACGAGCTAGTCAAGTAGAGGCATACTAGTGACACTATGTTTGTCTATGTATTCACACATGTATTATGTTTCCGGTTAATACAATTCTAGCATGAATAATAAACATTTATCATGATATAAGGAAATATATAATACTTTATTATTGCCTCTAGGGCATATTTCCTTCAATAATAACCTTTGGCCTTAGCGGTGAGTCACGGCAGCAGACTGGTTCAGGACGGAATTAGTGGTACTGCATTTCTATTTTTCTGCAGCTGTTCCTGGATCTATTTGTTCTCCCTCTTAACTGTGAATAACATGCCAAATTCGCCTTTAGTAATAGAGATGTAGATACCTTGGTGTACAAGGACCCATTGTACTCCTTTTTTGCAGCCTCATAATCTGTTCATATACATGTTGTAGACCGTACAGACTAGCACGGTGTTACCGAGAGCACAGTTCTATGATACCTTTGGGTCACCACACCGGACCAAAAGTATGGTGTTGTTTTTTTTATTGTCGATGTGTCATAGAAGTGAGATGTTTTGTTGCTTATGAGTATCTCTGTGCTTTGTTAAATTTTGCCTGACAATGATGCCATGTGTTCAATTTATGATTTAATCTTTAAGCAAGAGGCGAAAATTGATCTTAGATTCAGCATTATGAACCTGACTATTTATACCTGTCTGATCATTCATCCTCGTGTATAACCACATTTCGTTCTACATCAGATAATCCCTATGGGTTTGAGTAATATTTATCCTATTTTAGGTATCAAAATTTCCTTCACTGCTGGTGCTGCTCTGTAGTAATTTGGCTAAAGGTTCCAAAATTGGCATGTAGGAATCAGGCTGCCTCTCTAACATGTTTAAAACTTTTTGTTAATAAGCCTGTTTATAACTTTGTCTTGAAATCTCGTAGCATGGTCGATATACTTACTTTACATTCTAAACTTTTCCAAAACCCTTCACCCTCACCGAGGCATTGGTTGATGTGAAGAATGAGGCAAATTTGATTGCAGATTTGTTCAAATTACTTACTGTGGGTTGCAGGGATATAGCGATTGTCACAAGTCCTTGATTACCTATATTTATGTTTTGCCCTTCATGTGTGCCCTTTCTCGTAGTGAACAACGAGAGCTCTGCAACAATTCTTTGCAGTTGGAAGAAATGCCACATCAGAAAGAAGGTATTGCGAGCCATATCCACATATGAAGACCGACAGAGAAGTAGTGAAGGAAGATGAAAACCATTTTTTCCTAAAAAAAAAAGAATATGGAGACCATCATCAAACTTTACCTATTTGTGTTTCGGGTGGGACGTACATGCGGAGAAACAGACATGAGGGTCAAGAATGGAGCGAAGTGGGAGAAATACATTGGAGTTTGTGAACGAATTTTAGATTTTTGATAGAAGGACCAATTGCTTCAATACTTGGTCATGAAACTATATGATTTTGTAAATAAATGATGTGGCATCCAATATGCACTCAAATTATTTTTCACATATCTTTGTGGTTCAAATTCCATTTGGTAGGCAAGCATGTACTGATGGAACTATCTCCAGTTTCTATGTATCATCAACAGATTTCGGTAAGAGTTCCAGCATCTTTTGTTTGCATCTTCCATAACCAGTACGTTTTGATACGCTTGCTTTGACAAGACAATGTCAATAAGTTCAACTTAAGAAAATCACACGAACCATTTATTTGAATAGCCTGGTAGTCCAAAATCCAGATAATTGAGAAACATGCATCTACATATGAGCGTTACCAATCCATAAAAACAATGAATGACAAGCATAGTAAGAGCTAGCTTATCATGTCATAGTGAAAATGTATGTATTGAAGTAGAGTGATGACACCAAAGCTAGAGCAAGGAGTGGACCGAGATTAAAGAGGGGCAAACGAAAGTTTGTCTTGTTGGTGAGTTGCTGGGAGAAATACAACCAAAGTAACATTGTTATGTTGTCCCGTGGCAACGCACGAGTATTTAACTAATAGGGGTAGGATGTGCATGTATGCATTTATAGAGATGAGTGTATGCACGTATGTATGACCGTATGTATTGTGTTAAAAAAAAGTCTCTCGAAATACTGATAGCCTGTTTTTTTCCTTCACAGGGGGCACACTGATTTTTTTCCCACGTGTGAGGGGAGCGCACAAGAGCTTGCTATGTGGGCTGGCCTAGTGCGTGTTTTACGGTTGATTTATCGTACAAAGCGAAGAATTGGAGTATCCGCCGTGGCGAAATCGCCAATTAAGAAGTACTCACCAAGATGCGACAAATGGTGCATTGCATGCACGTCATTTATCACAACCTCTTGAGTTTTTTCATTTTTTTGTAAATCCGTTTATTCAAATCTCGAACTGTTTTCGCCAATGGATATATCGCGTCAAGATTTTTAAAACTAGATTACATGTTGATAGATTTGACGAATTTTTTTCACAAAAAAAGAACGAAAAACCGGACCGGAGCACTTTTTCTCTTTTCGAAAGAGGCACGGCTGTGCCTCTCACAGAAGGAAAAAAAGAAAACACATTTTTCCCTTTTCGAGAGGCATAACCGTGCCTTTCACGAAAGCAAAACCGTGCCCCTCACGGAAGCAAAACCGTGCCTCTCACGAAAAAAAACCCACATAATTTTCATTTCCGAGAGGCACAACCATGCCTCTCACGAAGGCAAAACCGTGCGTTTTGCGAAAGCAAAACCATATCTCTCGCGGAAAGGCAAAAAACGAAAACGCGTTTTTTCCGTTTCCACGCGAAAGCAAAACGGTGCCTCTCGCGGAAAAAAAAGATAACACATATTTTCTATTTCCGAGAGGCACGAGGATCTCATGAAAGCAAAACCGTGACTCTCGCGAAAGAAAAAGAAACGAGTTTTTTCTTGTAGTTTTTCTGATTTTTTTTCCGTCCAAAAGCCAAGGAAGACCGATGAAAAACCACAAAGCTGAAAAAACCAAAAAAATTCTAAAAAGCCCAAAACGCGTGCGAAAAATAAAATAAAAAATTCAGATAAAACATTCAGAGCACGACACGTGGCGGTAGCTGAGAGCACCAAGTGACGCCCTCTCAGCCCTCCCCCAAGTGATCGCTGGGAGGCTCCCGAAGAAGTGATTGTTAACTAGTTGCTCTCCCGCCGTGGACAACCCACCCTAGCTACTACCCCTAAAAAACAAACCCTACTTCAGTGTGTGCGTGCTCTGTGCGGGGGCTATGTCTAGCCCGTACCGATTCCTAATAGGAATCACGTACGGGTAAATAAGGCCGGCCATGAGGGGCAGTCGCTCGCGAGCACTCGCGTGTCGCTCGCTTTGCTTCAGTTTTCTTTTATTTTTTATTTTTCTTTTTTCTAGGTTTTATTGTATTTTTATTGATTGGTTTTCTTTCTTTTTTTTTCTTTTGTTATACATTGGTTTTCTTTGTTTTCAATGGTTTTCGCTGTCTTTTTCTTTCTTCGTTATACTTTTAGGTTTTTCTCATGGTTTTCTTTGCATTCTTCGGGTTTCTTTGTTTTTCTTCTTCTTTTTGTCGTTTTTAATTGGTTTTATTTTAACACATGTCTAATTTTTTCAATTATGGAACGTACATTTTTATGGCGCACGTGAAACATATTTGTAATACACTTTACTATTTTTTCAAACACATGATATACATGTTTTGAACAGTTTTTTGCATACATGGTAAAATATTTAAAATACACATTGTACTTTTTTTTAATAGCAATAAATATTTATTTTAAACTACACGTTTTATACATTGTATAAACATTTTAAAAATTTCCAAGATATTTTTTTAAACATGTGAATATTTATTTAAAGCGCCACCTAACTTTTTTAGTGGACACAGACATTTTTTTGAACCAATGGGAACTTTATTTTTACATCGTATATTTTTTTTACAAATGTCTTGATTTTTTTTTTGAAACTCTGAAATTTTACTTTATAATGTCACATACTTTTTTTTACAAATATCTTGACATATTTGTTTGAAATGATGAAAATTTTCTTTAAAATGACACATGCAGTTTTTAACGGTATGTATTTTTTTAGCATTATCTGAAACAATTTTTAAAATATTTTATACACTTTTCTGAAGTGTCACTAATACATTTTTTAAACTTGTGAAATTTTTAAAATTTACGAAACATTTTTGTTTGAATTATTCGAACATTTTTTGGAGATTGTATAAACATTTAAAAAAATATCATCTCATTGTTTTGAACGTGTGACATTATTCAAATGTAATAAACATTTTTTGTACAAATGATTTGCATTTTTCTATACACATTTTAATATTTGCAAATGCATGATTTATATTTTTAAAATTTATGCAAAATATTTTTTGTAATATTTATATTTGTAACACTTTGAAATATAAATATGTTTTTTTAAATGTGAATAAAAACCGATGAAAGAACGTGACGTCAGATGGCGCGTGGTTACTTGGCCCGGCCAACAGGTGCTCCCTACAGGCGATCCTTGGTAGGACTCGCAATGGGTGGCACATAGCCGCGCTGGCCATCCAAGCGTCCCTCAGGTACTAGATAGAGGAGTACTGTTGATAGGAAAAAGAAAGGAAACTCTCGATTGTCAACGTTTATTCACTTACAAACATTTACACCCTTACTATTATGAAAACAAACATAATAGTAAGGGTGTAAATGCTTAGCCAAGAGATTGATCGTTCAGGACTCAGGGGACGAGCAATGATGTCGGTCGCGGGAGCGCTCCGTCACCGGCTACCACATCTCCTCTACTCCACCACCCGCTCCTCCTCCTATTCCACCAAGGTACGTACTTAATCACCTCATCTCCTTCGACCCCCTCTTGTCAACGCAAAAGCCTGGTTACCTGGTAAGGCTAAAATATGCACGCACGCATGCTAGTCCGATCCGTAGACGATTGTTCTACACCTCCTGTTCTACGATCCGCTGAATATTCAGATGCTAGCTTGCTTATGAAGTGATGATCATATCCATGCGTGTTTCATTAGGGGTGCCGCTTCGATGAGAAGGCTCTCCGGTCTCGCCTGGCTAGCACGAAGAAGACTGAGGAGGGTGCAAAGGAACAACGATCCAAGGGTGAGGAACAGCCAAAGGATGGGGGATAGTCTGCGAGGAGCAAGAAGGCCTCACCTGGTTGGATTTCAATTCCAAAGAATTCTTGGACCTCCATACACATCGGACCTCGAATTAAGCCTTTATATATGCTTCTTTTCACGGTGTTTGGCTGACATTTAGACGTGTTCCCGCTACTCGTGCGTACTCCCTCTGTATCAAAATATAAGACATTTTTTCAGTTCATTACCTATGAAGATTTGATGGGATGCTAGCTTTATCTTGTGAGAATCCAGAGCAGGACAAGCGTGACAGAGTTGGTCGTGCTTTAAGGTTAGTTGGTTTGCTAATGACACACAGAGTGTCTGTTCATTGTAATGATGTTAATTTCAAAAAGGAGAAAAAGCTCCGGCATGCGCATCAATCGATGTGTAGGACCATATATACTATTAATTAATTGTTAAATAAAGCGGAGCAAAACTAAGCATCGTCCTTGAACAAAACTCGCATGCATTATAAAAAAAACAATAAAAAACATTGCAGAGTCCAGTTGTTTCCCCTAAATAATATCGATGTGCAGAACCATAATTGTTAAATAATGCCAAGAAAAACGAAGCATAAAATAACTTGCTAACCGAAACAACAAGGTTAACTACTTGACCTATCGCCACGGATAAACCCTCGATAAAAACAGTAAGAGGCCCAACAAAAAGAATGCCTCTCCTAGATAATACTTTGAAGAAGGGATCACCGCACATGCACCAAAGGCCAAATGTTGGGTTCTCATCCGTGAAGAGGAACTTCGAGCCAAGACCTTCAACGAGGGCACGAAGCACACACTTCTGATCTCGCCAAAATCATGGGTTTTCACCCAATCTATACAAACGCTCGTTGTGTAATCTGTCCAAACCTCGAGTCAATTGCAAGAAACTACCACATTTGCGGCTAGATTTGCAGAAAACCACCAAGTCGCTAATCCGTTGCAAAAAACACTGCAATTTCTCTAATCCTATTGCAAAAAGCACTGATCGGGTGATTTGGTCTGTTTGATCGCTTTCTGACAAGTGGGACCGACTTTTAAGGAGCTGACTTGGCAAAGAATTGACATACACACCCCTGGAATCTAAAACAAAACGCAATCAACACCCAAAACAAATCACCCCTTACCCCGATCCAATCGGGATCGGCTGTTCCCGCAGGCCCTCGCCGTCGTTCCCGCAAGCCACCGCCGGCCAACTGCATCGCCACCGCGGGCTGGGCCAAGGTGCTTCCCGCCTCCTTTCTTCTAGGTGCAGAAGCGGAGCAAGCAGCGGCCGCGGCGCTCGGCAAGGGCGCAAGCAGCGGCGCGTCCACGCGTAGCTCGAGCGCTGGTGGGGGCGTGCATCACTGCATCAAGAAACGGCGCGGCAGCGCGCAGCGCAAGAAGCGGGGCGGTGGCACTCAATGCGGTAGCACAAGCAGCGGCGGGGCGGCGCGCATCACTGGAGTGAGCAGAGGCGGGCCGCAGCGGCAAGACATGAACCGCAGGGACGAGGTGCGGCCCACCCGCCCGGCCAGCTCCGTTGCCGACTGCCGTAACTGCGGCATGACTCTGCCCATGCCCTCTGCTCCCCGGCGACGAGCCCCATGCCCGCGTCTTGCTGCTCTGCTTCGGCAGCCCAAATCGGGGGAGGGGGCTGATTGCGTTGTCTTGTTTGTTTCAGGGGTGTGCATGTTAATTTTTTGCCATGTTAGCTCCTTACAATGAGGCCCCACTTGTCAGAAAGGGATCAAACGGCCCAAATCACCCGATCGGTGCTTTTTGCAATGAGATTAGAGAAACTGCGGTGTTTTTTGCAATGGATTAGCGATTTGATGATTTTTTTGCAAACCTAGCCCACCAGTAGAAAACTGGGCTTTGGTCACAGGGCAATATTCACATTAGTCCCGGTTCAGTCACGAACCGGGACTAATGTGAGCATTGGTCCCGGTTTGTGCGGCCAGGGGCCTGCCGGGCCTCGTGGGGGCATTGGTCCCGGTTCGTCCGGCCCCTTTGGTCCCGGTTGGTGGGACAAATCGGGACCAATGGGCCTCGCTCCTGGCCCACCACCATTGGTCCCGGTTGGTGGCTTTAACCGGGACCAGAGGCTCACCCTTTAGTCCCGGTTCATACCACAAACCGGGACTAAAGGGTTGGTCCTAGTTGCGGTCAGAGTTTAGTCCCACCTCGCCAACCGAAGGGCGCTCACACCGGTTTATAAGCCCGTCCCTCTCTGCCTTGTTGAGCTCCTCTCAAAGTGAAAATAGATGCCCTTATACAGGGAATTTGACCTAAATTCAGAGTAAATTTCTTTGAATTTCATAGAAATTTATTATGAATTTAGGTTGAATTTTCTCTATAGGCGCATCTATGTTCATTTTTTATAGTAAATAAAATAAATAAAACTTAATAAAATAAATAAACTTTAATAAAATAAAATAAAATAAACTATAGTAAATAAAATAAATAAACCTTAATAAAATAAATAAAAATAGCAGCAGTAAAAAAATAAAAATAGCAGCAGTAAAATAAATAAAAATAAAATAAATAAAGTAAAATACATAAGTAATTAGAAACAAAATGGAATAAAATAAATAAGTTTTTTGTTGTAAGTAGAAACAAAACAAAATAAATAAAGCAAAAGAGAAAACAAAAAACAGGGAAAAAAAATTATGCCACCTACTGGGCCACCACGGCCTGAATACGACTTGAAACCCATCCATGGGCCAGGATTCAGGCCCGCAGAAGGCCCAGTAGGCCCCACAGGCAAAGAGAACGGTTAGGCCCGAAAGCCTGCAGTTGAGAGGAGCTCGAGAGGGTGGGCGCAGCAGCGCTTATAAACCACTCTCGAGCTCTCTCAACTAGCGAGGTGGGACTAAACTTTTGACACGGGGCAGCACAAGGCCTTTGGTCCCGGTTGGTGCCACCAACCGGGACTAAAGGGGGGCATGCGTACCGGTTCGTGGCACCAACCGGGACCAATGCCCCCCCTTTAGTCCCGGTTGGTGCCACAACCGGGACCAATGCGCCCCCTTTACTCCCGGTTCATGCCACGAACCGGGACCAATGAGGTGCCTATATATACCCCTCGCCCGCGAGCAGAGCACTCCAGTGCTCTGTTTTCTCTGGCCGGCGAGGGGAGGGCTTTGTGGTGCTCTAGCTCACCTCCTATGCACATGAGGTGTTCGATGAAATGCCCGAGCCACAGTAGTTAAGCTTTCTCCTCTCGAAGCTCGACCTCAAAGCTCCATTTTCCTTGAGATTTGTACGGTTTAGCGGAATGCACGCAGATGAACCGGCAATGGATGTACGGTGACAGACACACCTCCGAGTACATTAAGGGCGTGCATGATTTTCTCGAAGTGGCTGAGGCAAACAAGCAGAATGGTTTTATGTGTTGTCCATGCCCTACATGTGGGAATACGAAGTCTTACTCTGACCGGAAAATCCTTCACACCCACCTGCTTTACCAGGGTTTCATGCCACACTATAATGTTTGGACGAGGCACGAAGAAATAGGGGTTATGATGGAAGACGGCGAAGAAGAAGAGGACGATGACAACTATGTGCCCCCTGAATACGGTGATGCTACAACCGGGGAAGCTGCTGAAGATCAAGAGGAACCAGACGATGTGCCCAATGATGCTGCAACGGGGGAAGCTGCTGAAGATCAAGAGGAACCAGTGCCCGATGATGATGATCTCCACCGGGTCATTGTCGATGTAAGGACGCAATGCGAAAGTCAAAAGGAGAAGCTGAAGTTCGATCGCATGTTAGAGGATCACAAAAAAGGGTTGTACCCCAATTGCGAAGATGGCAACACAAAGCTCGGTACCATACTGGAATTGCTGCAGTGGAAGGCAGAGAATGCTGTGCCTGACAAAGGATTTGAGAAGCTATTGAAAATATTGAAGAAGAAGCTTCCAAAGGATAACGAAATGCCCGACAGTACATACGCAGCAAAGAAGGTCGTATGCCCTCTAGGATTGGAGGTGCAGAAGATACATGCATGCCCTAATGACTGCATCCTCTACCGCGGTGCGTACAAGGATCTGAACGCATGCCCGGTATGCGGTGCATTGCGGTATAAGATCAGACGAGATGACCCTGGTGATGTTGACGGCGAGCCCCCCAGGAAGAGGGTTCCTGCGAAGGTGATGTGGTATGCTCCTATAATACCACGGTTGAAACGTCTGTTCAGAAACGAAGAGCATGCCAAGTTGATGCGATGGCACAGTGAGGACCGTAAGAAAGACCGGAAGTTGAGAGCACCCGCTGACGGGTCGCAGTGGAGAAAAATCGAGAGAAAGTACTGGGCTGAGTTTGCAGCTGACCCAAGGAACGTATGGTTTGGTTTAAGCGCGGATGGCATTAATCCTTTCGGGGAGCAGAGCAGCAATCACAGCACCTGGCCCGTGACTCTATGTATGTATAACCTTCCTCCTTGGATGTGCATGAAGCGGAAGTTCATTATGATGCCAGTTCTCATCCAAGGCCCTAAGCAACCCGGCAACGACATTGATGTGTACCTAAGGCCATTAGTTGAAGAACTTTTATAGCTGTGGAATGGAAACGGTGTACGTACGTGGGATGAGCACAAACAGGAGGAATTTAACCTGCACGCGTTGCTGTTTGTAACCATCGACGATTGGCCCGCTCTCAGTAACCTTTCAGGACAGACAAACAAGGGATACCACGCATGCACGCACTGTTTAGATGACACTGAAAGTATATACCTGGAAAAATGCAGGAAGAATGTGTACCTGGGCCATCGTCGATTTCTTCCGACCAACCATCAATGTCGAAAGAAAGGCAAGCATTTCAAAGGCGAGGCAGATCACCGGAAGAAGCCCGCCATGCGTACCGGTGATCACGTACTTGCTATGGTCAATGATTTACACGTAATATTTGGAAAGGGTCCCGGCGGACTAGCTGTTCCGAATGACGCTGAGGGACACGCACCCATGTGGAAGAAGAAATCTATATTTTGGGACCTACCCTACTGGAAAGAGCTAGAGGTCCGCTCTTCAATCGACGTGATGCACGTGGCGAAGAACCTTTGCGTGAACCTGCTAGGCTTCTTGGGCATGTATGGGAAGACAAAAGATACACCTGAGGCACGGGAGGACCTGCAACGTTTGCACGAAAAAGACGGCATGCCTCCGAAGCAGTATGAAGGTCCTGCCAGCTACGCTCTTATGAAAGAAGAGAAAGAAATCTTCTTTGAATGCATGCTCAGTATGAAGGTCCCGACTGGCTTCTCGTCGAATATAAAGGGAATAATAAATATGCCAGAGAAAAAGTTCCAGAACCTAAAGTCTCATGACTGCCACGTGATTATGACGCAACTGCTTCCGGTTGCATTGAGGGGGCTTCTACCGGAAAACGTCCGATTAGCCATTGTGAAGCTATGTGCATTCCTCAATGCAATCTCTCAGAAGGTGATCGATCCAGAAATCATACCAAGGCTAAGGAGTGATGTGGCGCAATGTCTTGTCAGTTTCGAGCTGGTGTTCCCACCATCCTTCTTCAATATCATGACGCACGTCCTAGTTCATCTAGTCGACGAGATTGTCATTCTGGGGCCTGTATTTCTACACAATATGTTCCCCTTTGAGAGGTTCATGGGAGTCCTAAAGAAATATGTCCGTAACCGCTCTAGGCCAGAAGGAAGCATCTCCATGGGCCATCAAACAGAGGATATCATTGGGTTTTGTGTTGACTTCATTCCTGGCCTTAAGAAGATAGGTCTCCCTAAATCGCGGTATGAGGGGAGACTGACTGGAAAAGGCACGCTTGGAGGGGACTCAATAATATGCAGGGACGGATATTCTTGGTCTCAAGCACACTACACAGTTCTATAGAACTCTACCTTGGTGACCCCGTATGTCGATGAACACAAGAACAGTCTGCGCTCCAAACACCCGGAGCAGTGCGACGACTGGATTACATGTGAACACATCAGGACTTTCAGCAGTTGGTTGGAAACACGTCTCAGAGGTGACAACACTGTTTGTGATGAGCTGTACTCGTTGTCCAGGGGACCATCTTTGACTGTATTGACTTACAAAGGATACGAGATAAATGGGAATACATTTTACACGATCGCCCAAGATCAAAAGAGCACCAACCAAAACAGCGGTGTCCGCTTTGATGCAGCAACCGAGAGGGGAAAGGACACATATTATGGTTACATAGTGGACATATGGGAACTTGACTACAGACATGATTTTAAGGTCCCTTTGTTTAAGTGCAAATGGGTCAATCTGTCAGGAGGCGGGGTACAGGTAGACCCACAGTACAGAATGACAACAGTGGATCTGAACAATCTTGGGTACACTGATGAACCGTTCGTCCTAGCCAATGATGTGGCACAAGTTATCTATGTGAAGGACATGTCTACCAGACCGAGAAAAAGAAAAGATAAGGAAGCGAATACATCATACGATGAGCCAAAGCGCCACATAGTTCTTTCAGGAAAAAGGGACATCATGGGAGTGGAGGGCAAGGCAGACATGTCTGAAGATTATGAAAAGTTTCATGAAATTCCTCCCTTCAAAGTCAAGGCTGATCCAAGCATCCTGATAAACGATGAAGATTATCCATGGTTACGGCGCAATAAGCAAAGGACACAAGCGAAGAAAAAGTGAAGACTTTCTCTCCACAACTATTATGATGATACCATGCCAACTTTCAACCTTTTTGTAGTTCATTTGAAATGCCTGTTGTAACAAATGAGTTTTCGTCCGAAATCCTCATACTTCGAAAGACATTGTCCATTTTGTACACGAAGTGCATCCAGTTTTTGCCGTAACCCTCTCAACTTTTTAGCACATGCTATGTGGGTGAAATGATGACACCATGCCAACTTTCAACCTTTTCAGAGTTCATTTGTAGTGCTTTTCAATTTCACGGTCATATAGCTCATGAAAATCAGTAAATGCATGAAAAATAACAAATGAAGTCAGAAAGGGTTGAAAATTGATGATGTGGCTTTGAATGGTGCATTTTGAACACACAAAAAGTCTGGAGTTCAAATAAGTTCAAAAAATGAAATCCCTTTGTAACTGATCAGTTTTCGTTCGAAACCCTGATACTTCGGAAGAGATTGTCCATTTTGTACACGAAGTGCATCCAGTTTTTGCCGTAACCCTCTCAACTTTTTAGCACATGCTATGTGGGTGAAATGATGACACCATGCCAACTTTCAACCTTTTCAGAGTTCATTTGTAGTGCTTTTCAATTTCACGGTCATATAGCTCATGAAAATCAGTAAATGCATGAAAAATAACAAATGAAGTCAGAAAGGGTTGAAAATTGATGATGTGGCTTTGAATGGTGCATTTTGAACACACAAAAAGTCTGGAGTTCAAATAAGTTCAAAAAAATGAAATCCCTTTGTAACTGATGAGTTTTCGTTCGAAACCCTGATACTTCGGAAGAGATTGTCCATTTTGTACATGAAGTGCATCCAGTTTTTGCTGTAACCCTCTCAACTTTTTAGCACATGCTATATGGGTGAAATGATGACACCATGCCAACTTTCAACCTTTTCAAAGTTCATTTGTAGTGCTTTTCAATTTCAGGGTCATTTATAGCTCATGAACTAATAGCAAAAAGAATGAAGTAAAAATAATCAATTAAAATATGCTGTTATGATCAACTAAAACAAAACTATAATATTCTTCAATAGCCAAAAGAATCAACTAAAAATCTTTTATAAAACTCCAATAGCAAAAGGAATTTTCATAAAGAATGTTTTTGTTAGAAACTTTAATAGCAAAAAGCATTATCATAAAGATTTTTTTGTTAGAAACTAAAATAACAAAATCTGTTTTTGAATAGAATCATAAAACACAGTAATATTAAATAGCAGGAAAAAGAATCACTCCAAAATCTATTTTTATAGTAAAGTTAATCACAAACTAGTGATTCACACAAATTTCAAAGAATTCAAATTTAAACTATTCAAATTTGAAAACTAATGGCACTAATAGAAAGTTTATAATTTTTGTGACCTAAAAGCAAAAAGAATTAAAAAATAAACTTTAATAAAATAAATAAAAATAGGAACAGTAAGTATTTTGTTGTAAGTAGAAACAAAATAAAATAAATAAAGCAGCAAAGAAAAAAAAGTGCCATATACTGGGCCACCACGGCCTGAATACGACTAGAAACCCAACCATGGGCCAGGATTCAGGCCCGCACGTGGCCCAGTAGGTCCCACAGGCACATAGTGTATGGTTAGGCCCGAAAGCCTGCAGTTGAGAGGAGCTTGAGAGGGTGGGCGCAGCAGCGCTTATAAACCACTCTCGAGCTCTCTCAACTAGCGAGGTGGGACTAAACTTTGGCCGCGACGCAGGCAGCACATGTCCTGTGGTCCCGGTTGGTGGCACCAACCGGGACTAAAGGGGGGCATGGGTACCGGTTAGTGGCACCAACCGGGACTAAAGGGGGCATTGGTCCCGGTTGGTGTCACGAACCGGGACCAATGGCTTTGCTATATAAGCAAACACTTAGTAAATTTTTCAGAGTTCATCTGCAGTTTGCCCCGACGACGCCGAGCACATCGACGCCGCCAGGCTGCCCCGACGCCGTCGCCGCCCCGCCCCCTACGTCGCCATCGCAGAGCCCGCGCCCGTGCCCCGCCCCCTCCGCCGCGCCGTCGCCGAGCCCGCGCCCTGCCCCGGCCCCGCCGTCGCTGTCGACGTCACCGCCCCCGAGCCCGTGCCCCTGCCCCGCCACCGCCGTCGTCGTCGCCGTCACCGAGCCCGCGCCCTGCCCCGCCCCCGCCGTCATCGTCGCCGTCGCCGCCCCCGAGCCCGCGCCCTGCCCCGCCCCCGCCGTCGTCGTCGCCGCTCCCGAGCCCGCGCCCCTGCCCCGCCACCGTTGTCGTCGTCGCCGTATGTCACCGCCCCAGAGCCCGCGCCCTGCCCCGCCCCCGCCGTCGCCGTCGCCACCCACGCTGTGAGCTGCCGCCGCCCCGGCCCGCTGTCTTTTTTTATTAGTAAAGTTTATGTATTTTTTTGTTCATATATAATGTTGATGTATATATATATGTATGTATGTATATATGGATGGATGAAAATATTGATGTGATTTTTTTTGTTCATAGACCTTTTTATGTTCATAGAATTAGTATTTTTTTGTTCATATATATATATAATTAATGTAGATGTATATGTATGTGTATGTATGTATGTATGGATGTATGTATATAGAAAATATTGATATTGTGATATATAGATTATTTTTTCTTTAGAATTTTTCTGTAAATGATATGATGATGATGATGATATATAGAGTTCTTTGATTGTGATGATAGATGATGATGATATATATAGAGTTCTTTGATTGTATGAAAACTTTGTAAAATTTACCCCCTCCCCGATAACTTTGACATGAGGGGGGACGTCGGACATGCATGAGAGAGAGGCGGTCCGCTTGCCCGACCAACTATCGAGGCCACCCAAACCCTAGAAAAAGAGCGTCGTCGTTGTCGATCTACCCAGGCCCTCCCCGATAACTTCGACATGAGGGGGGACGTCGGACTATATAACAAACACTTGTGAAAAGTTTCAGTTTTCATCGCCAGTTGCCTCCCCCTCCCGGATAAACCCCTCCTGGATAACTTCGACCGTGATAACTTATACCACGGGAGCACCCCCGGGCCATCTCGCTCGACCAAAACTCTCAAGGACACCCAAACCCTAGAAAAAACGATGTCGGTCTCCTACCCCCTCCCGCCGCGCCCCTACCCTTGAAGCATTGCCGAGGCCACCCCAAACCCGGAATAAGCTAGGTCTACGTTTGCACTAATATATCCACCTGCTGTCATGTTTGTGTAATAATTGCCATGTTGTAATATTTGCAGAAACAATGGAGCACGGACGAGACGAGCAAGCAGAAGAGGTGTTGGGGGACATAATCTTAGCCGGAGGTGATATCTTGTCGTATCTTAACGACAATGATGGTCTGGAAGAACAGGGTGAAGAAGCAGGCTACGGTGATAGAAGAGTGGAGGAGGAAAGACATGATTATGATGGCTCCGGTGACCCAATGCTGGTGCAAGAAGGAGCTCGTGGTGACGGCTCCGGTGACCGAACAGAGTCCGGCCAGGTAAATATATTAGTTAAGCCTGTGCTGACTAGCTAATTGATGCATTCATTGTTTTGGTATGTACACATATTAATTAACTCTCGTCTTTCTTCTTCTTTCTAGCCCTCCGGATCAAGCACAACTTCGGTAAAGAGACGAGGCCTGAAGAGAAAGTTGCGCTCGGATGAAAGGTTTGAGATCACAGCAATCGCGCGCGACGGCCAACCGATTGAACCCATCCGGACAAAGGAAGCATTTGCTGCTCAGTGCGGGGTTCTTGTTAGGGACAAGATCCCGATCAGCATCCACCAATGGTATAAACCTAAGAAGGAAGACCCTGAGGTGTCTTATGTCAATGATATGCAGAAAGATGATCTTTGGACTGAGCTGAAGGAAAATTTCACCCTACCGCCAGAGGAGGATCCGGAGAAGCCAGTTAAAGAGCAATTAATCAAGTCTCATGCTCTTAAGAAGATGGAAGACCTATTCAGGAGGTGGAAGAATGAGCTGAAAACGTTTGTCGACAAAGAAGAGACACCGGAATTCATCGGCCGGTATGAGAAGATCAGAGATCACTGGCCCGCATTTGTGGCCCACAAGACATCGGAAAAGAGTAAGAAGATGTCAGCGACAAACAAGAAGAATGCTGCGAAGAAGAAGCTTCACCATCGCACGGGGTCAGGTGGCTACCTCAAAGCCAGGCCTAAGTGGGCCAAGGCTGAGAATGATCTGCTTGAAAAAGGGATCGAACCATAGACAATGAACTGGCCAGACTGTTGCCGGACTTGGTTCTTCGGGGCTGGCGGAAAATTGGACCCTGTATCAGGGAGGTGCGTTTGGACGAACGAGCTTTTGAGAATACCGGTCAAGAAGATTCAGCAATATATCGATGCAGCGCAGGAAGGGACGTTCGTTCCAGACAGAGAGAACGACGAGCTCACAATGGCCCTCGGGAATCCTGAGCACCCTGGACGGACACGAGGCACGCCAGGCTCCGTTCCGTGGAAGGCTGGTTTTCCGGACGCAGGCGGTTACAAAAGCCAGGAGAGGAGGAAAAAAATGGAGCAGACCCAAATTCAGAAGCTGCACGAAAGGGTTCAAGCGCTAGAGGAACGAGACGGCAATCGACATGCCGAAACTACCCCCGAAGCTACCCCGCCATCTCAGCGGAGAAGCAGCATGGCTTCCACCGAGCTGCTTCAGCCGGAGCATGTCTTGACGGCTCCTGCTAGCTACCCCGTGGATGCTATCATGGAGTCTCAACATTGCCACCTTATGGCGCAATGACAGAACTTCAAAGTCAAGGCGGCCGTTGGCTCTGTTTTACCTCCTGAACCCGGCGCAACCTACCACTGCCGGCCGATTCCAGAAGGATATGCTGTTGGAAATATGCCCTAGAGGCAATAATAAATGGTTATTATTATATTTCTTTGTTCATGGTAATTGTCTATTGTTCATGCTATAATTGTATTGTCCGGAAATCGTAATACATGTGTGAATACATAGACTACAACGTGTCCCTAGTGAGCCTCTAGTTGACTAGCTCGTTGATCAACAGATAGTCATGGTTTCCTGACTATGGACATTGGATGTCATTGATAACGGGATCACATCATTAGGAGAATGATGTGATGGACAAGACCCAATCCTAAGCATAGCATAAAAGATCGTGTAGTTTCGTTTGCTAGAGCTTTTCCAATGTCAAGTATCTTTTCCTTAAACCATGAGATCGTGCAACTCCCGGATACCGTAGGAGTGCTTTGGGTGTGCCAAACGTCACAACGTAACTGGGTGACTATAAAGGTGCACTACGGGTATCTCCGAAAGTATCTGTTGGGTTGGCACGGATCGAGACTGGGATTTGTCACTCCGTATGACGGAGAGGTATCTCTGGGCCCACTCGGTAATGCATCATCATATTGAGCTCTATGTGACTAAGGCGTTAGTCACGGGATCATGCATTGCGGTACGAGTAAAGAGACTTGCCGGTAACGAGATTGAACAAGGTATTGGGATACCGACGATCGAATCTCGGGCAAGTAACATACCGATTGACAAAGGGAATTGTATACGGGATTGATTGAATCCTCGACACCGTGGTTGATCCGATGAGATCATCGTGGAACATGTAGGAGCCAACATGGGTATCCAGATCCCGCTGTTGGTTATTGACCGGAGAGGCGTCTCGGTCATGTCTGCATGTCTCCCGAACCCGTAGGGTCTACACACTTAAGGTTCGGTGACGCTAGGGTTGTAGAGATATGTGTATGCGGAAACCCGAAAGTTGTTCGGAGTCTCGGATGAGATCTCGGACGTCACGAGAGGTTCCGGAATGGTCCGGAGGTGAAGAATTATATATAGGAAGTCAAGTTTCGGCCACCGGGAAAGTTTCGGGGGTTACCGGTATTGTACCGGGACCACCGGAAGGGTCCCGGGGGTCCACCGGGTGGGGCCACCTATCCCGGAGGGCCCCGTGGGCTGAAGTGGGAAGGGAACCAGCCCCTAGTGGGCTGGGCGCCCCCCTGGGCCTCCCCCCATGCGCCTAGGGTTGCAAACCCTAGGGTGGGGGGGCTTCCCACTTGCCTTGGGGGGCAAGGCACCCCCCTTGGCCGCCGCCCCCACCCTAGATGGGTTTGGCTGGCGCCCCCCTCCCAAGGGGGCCTATATAAAGGGGGGGGGAGGGAGGGCAGCAATATCTCAGCCTTGGGTGCCTCCCTCCTCCCCTGCTACACCTCTCTCTCTCGCAGAAGCTCGGTGAAGCCCTGCCGAGACCCGCTACATCCACCACCACGCCGTCGTGCTGCTGGATCTCCATCAACCTCTCCTTCCCCCTTGCTGGATCAAGAAGGAGGAGACGTCGCTGCACCGTACGTGTGTTGAATGCGGAGGTGCCGTCCGTTCGGCACTCGGTCATTGGTGATTTGGATCACGGCGAGTACGACTCCGTCATCCACGTTCATTGGAACGCTTCCGCTCGCGATCTACAAGGGTATGTAGATGCAATCCCTTCCCTTCGTTGCTAGTATACTCCATAGATGCATCTTGGTGAGCGTAGGAAAATTTTAAAATTATGCTACGATTCCCAACAGTGGCATCATGAGCCAGGCCTATGCGTAGTTACTATGCACGAGTAGAACAGAAAGCAGTTGTGGGCGTTGAGTTTGCCAATTCTTCTTGCCGCTACTAGTCGTTTCTTGTTTCGGCGGCATTGTAGGATGAAGCGGCCCGGACCGACCTTACACGTACGCTTACGTGAGACAGGTTCCACCGATTGACATGCACTAGTTGCATAAGGTGGCTAGCGGGTGTCTGTCTCTCCTACTTTAGTCGGAACGGATTCGATGAAAAGGGTCCTTATGAAGGGTAAATAGAAATTGGCAAATCACGTTGTGGTCATACGTAGGTAAAAAAAGTTCTTGCTAGAAACCTACAAACCACGTAAAAACTTGCAACAACAATTAGAGGACGTCTAACTTGTTTTTGCAGCAAGTGCTATGTGATGTGATATGGCCAGAAGATGTGATGAATAATATATGTGATGTATGAGATTGATCATATTCTTGTAATAGGAATCACGACTTGCATGTCGATGAGTATGACAACCGGCAGGAGCCATAGGAGTTGTCTTTATTATTTTGTATGACCTGCGTGTCATTGAATAACGCCATGTAATTTACTTTACTTTGTTGCTAAACGCGTTAGCCATAGAAGTACAAGTAATCGTTGGCGTGACGACTTCATGAAGACACAATGATGGAGATCATGATGATGGAGATCATGGTGTCATGCCGGTGACGAAGATGATCATGGTGCCCCGAAGATGGAGATCAAAGGAGCATAATGATATTGGCCATATCATGTCACTATTTGATTGCATGTGATGTTTATCATGTTTTTGCATCTTATTTGCTTAGAACGACGATAGTAAGTAAGATGATCCCTTATGATAATTTCAAGAAAAGTGTTCCCCCTAACTGTGCACCGTTGCGAAGGTTCGTTGTTTCGAAGCACCACGTGATGATCGGGTGTGATAGATTCTAACGTTCGAATACAACGGGTGTCGACGAGCCTAGCATGTACAGACATGGCCTCGGAACACACGCAATACACTTAGGTTGACTTGACGAGCCTAGCATGTACAGACATGGCCTCGGAACACGGAGGACCGAAAGGTCGAGCATGAGTCGTATAGAAGATACGATCAACATGGAGATGTTCACCGATCTTGACTAGTCCGTCTCACGTGATGATCGGACACGGCCTAGTTAAATTCGGATCATGTATCACTTAGATGACTAGAGGGATGTCTATCTGAGTGGGAGTTCATCAAATAATTTGATTAAGATGAACTTAATTATCATGAACTTAGTCTAAAATCTTTACACTATGTCTTGTAGATCAAATGGCCAACGTTGTCCTCAATTTCAACGCGTTCCTAGAGAAAACCAAGCTGAAAGATGATGGCAGCAACTATACGGACTGGGTCCGGAACCTGAGGATCATCCTCATAGTAGCCAAGAAAGATTATGTCTTAGAAGCACCGCTAGGTGAAGCACCAATCCCTGAGAACCAAGACGTTATGAACGCTTGGCAATCACGTGCTGATGATTACTCCCTTGTTCAGTGCGGCATGCTTTACAACTTAGAACCGGGTCTCCAAAAGCGTTTTGAGAAACATGGAGCATATGAGATGTTCGAGGAGCTGAAACTGGTTTTTCAAGCTCATGCCCGGGTCGAGAGATATGATGTCTCCGACAAGTTCTTCAGCTGTAAAATGGAGGAGAATAGTTCTGTTAGTGAGCATATACTCAGAATGTCTGGGTTACACAACCTCTTATCCAGCTGGGAGTTAATCTCCCGGATGACGCGGTCATTGACAGAATCCTCCAGTCGCTTCCACCAAGCTACAAGAGCTTTGTGATGAACTACAATATGCTGGGGATGGAAAAGACCATTCCTGAGGTATATTCAATGCTGAAATCAGCGGAAGGGGAGATCAGAAAAGAACATCAAGTGTTGATGGTGAATAAAACCACTATGTTCAAGAAGGGCAAGGGTAAGAAGAACTTCAAGAAGGACGGCAAGGGAGTTGCCGCGCCCGGTAAGCCAGTTGCCGGGAAGAAGTCGAAGAATGGACCCAAGCCTGAAACTGAGTGCTTTTATTGCAAGGGAAGTGGTCACTGGAAGCGGAACTGCCCCAAATACTTAGCGGAAAAGAAGGCCGGCAACACCAAAGGTATATGTGATATATATGTAATTGATGTGTACCTTACCAGTACTCGTAGTAGCTCCTGGGTATTTGATACCGGTGCGGTTGCTCATATTTGTAACTCAAAACAGGAACTACGGAATAAACGGAGACTGGCGAAGGACGAGGTGACGATGCGCGTCGGGAATGGTTCCAAGGTCGATGTGATCGCCGTCGGCACGCTACCTCTGCATCTACCCACGGGATGAGTTTTAAACCTCAATAATTGTTATTTAGTGCCAGCTTTGAGCATGAACATTGTATCTGGATCTCGTTTAATTCGAGATGGCTACTCATTTAAATCCGAGAATAATGGTTGTTCTATTTATTTGAGAGATATGTTTTATGGTCATGCCCCGCTGGTCAATGGTTTATTTTTGATGAATCTCGAACGTAATGTTACACATGTTCATAGTGTGAATACCGAAAGATGTAAAGTTGATAACAATAGTCCCACATACTTGTGGCACTGCCGCCTTGGTCACATTGGTGTCAAGCGCATGAAGAAGCTCCATGCAGATGGACTTTTGGAGTCTCTTGATTACGAATCATTTGACACATGCGAACCATGCCTCATGGGTAAGATGACCAAGACTCCGTTCTCCGGAACAATGGAGCGAGCAACCAACTTATTGGAAATCATACATACCGATGTGTGCGGTCCAATGAGTGTTGAGGCTCGCGGAGGATATCGTTATGTTCTCACTCTCACTGATGACTTAAAGTAGATATGGGTATGTCTACCTAATGAAACACAAGTCTGAAACATTTGAAAAGTTCAAGGAATTTCAGAGTGAGGTTGAGAATCAACGTGACAGGAAAATAAAATTCTTACGATCAGATCGTGGTGGAGAATATTTAAGTCACGAATTTGGTACACACTTAAGGAAATGTGGAATCATTTCACAACTCACGCCGCCTGGAACACCTCAGCGAAACGGTGTGTCCGAACGTTGTAATCGAACTCTATTGGATATGGTGCGATCTATGATGTCTCTTACCGATTTACCGCTCTCATTTTGGGGCTATGCTTTAGAGACTGCCGCATTCACTTTAAATAGGGCTCCGTCGAAATCCGTTGAGACGACACCGTATGAATTATGGTTTGGGAAGAAACCTAAGCTGTCATTTCTAAAAGTTTGGGGATGCGATGCTTATGTCAAGAAACTTCAACCTGAAAAGCTCGAACCCAAATCGGAAAAATGCGTCTTCATAGGATACCCTAAGGAAACTATTGGGTATACCTTCTACCTCAGATCCGAAGGCAAGATCTTCGTTGCCAAGAACGGGTCCTTTCTAGAGAAGGAGTTTCTCTCGAAAGAATTGAGTGGGAGGAAAGTGGAACTTGATGAGGTGATAGTCACCCCTTCCGAACCGGAAAGTAGCGCAGCGCGGGAAAATGTTCCTGTGGTGCCTACACCGACTGGGGAGGAAGTTAATGATGATGATCATGAAGCTTCGGATCAAGTCACTGAACTTCGTAGGTCCACAAGGACACGTTCCGCACCAGAGTGGTACGGCAACCCTGTCCTGGAAATCATGTTGTTAGACAATGGTGAACCTTCGAACTATGAAGAAGCGATGGCGGGCCCGGATTCCGACAAATGGCTAGAAGCCATGAAATCCGAGATAGAATCCATGTATGAAAACAAAGTATGGACTTTGACTGACTTGCCCGATGAGCGGCGAGCCATAGAAAACAAATGGATCTTTAAGAAGAAGACGGACGCAGATGGTAATGTGACCATCTACAAAGCTCGACTTGTCGCTAAGGGTTATCGACAAGTTCAAGGGGTTGACTACGATGAGACTTTCTCACCCGTAGCGAAGCTGAAGTCCGTCCGAATCATGTTAGCAATTGCCGCATACTATGATTATGAGATATGGCAGGTGGGCGTCAAAACAGCATTCCTTAATGGCTTCCTTAAGGAAGAATTGTATATGATGCAGCCGGAAGGTTTTGTCGATCCTAAGAATGCTAACAAAGTATGCAAGCTCCAGCGCTCAATCTATGGGCTGGTGCAAGCATCTCGGAGTTGGAACATTCGCTTTGATGAGATGATCAAAGCGTTTGGGTTTACACAGACTTATGGAGAAGCCTGTGTTTACAAGAAAGTGAGTGGGAGCTGTAGCATTTCTCATATTATATGTGGATGACATACTATTGATGGGAAATGATATAGAATTCTTGGAAAGTATAAAGGCCTATTTGAATAAGTGTTTTTCAATGAAGGACCTTGGAGAAGCTGCTTATATATTAGGCATCAAGATCTATAGAGATAGATCAAGACGCCTCATTGGTCTTTCACAGAGTACATACCTTGACAAGATATTGAAGAAGTTTAATATGGATCAGTCCAAGAAGGGGTTCTTGCCTGTATTGCAAGGTGTGCAATTGAGCATGGCTCAATGCCCGACCACGGCAGAAGATATAGAAAAGATGAGTGTCATCCCCTATGCCTCGGCCATAGGGTCTATTATGTATGCCATGCTGTGTACCAGACCTGATGTAAACCTTGCCGTCAGTTTGGTAGGAAGGTACCAAAGTAATCCCGGCATGGAACACTGGACAACGGTCAAGAATATCCTAAAGTACCTGAAAAGGACTAAGGATATGTTTCTCGTCTATGGAGGTGACGAAGAGCTCGTCGTAAAGGGTTACGTCGACGCTAGCTTCGACACAGATCTGGATGACTCGAAGTCACAGACCGGATACGTGTATATTTTGAATGGAGGAGCAGTAAGCTGGTGCAGTTGCAAGCAAAGCGTCGTGGCGGGATCTACATGTGAAGCGGAGTACATGGCAGCCTCGGAGGCAGCACAGGAAGCAGTCTGGATGAAGGAGTTCATTACCGACCTAGGGGTGATTCCCAATGCGTCGGGCCCGATGACTCTCTTCTGTGACAACACTGGAGCCATTGCCCTTGCGAAGGAGCCCAGGTTTCACAGGAAGACCAGGCATATCAAGCGTCGCTTCCACTCCATTCGTGAAAGTGTTCAAAATGGAGACATAGATATTTGTAAAGTACATACGGACCTGAATGTAGAAGATCCGTTGACTAAACCTCTCCCTAGAGCAAAACATGATCAACACCAGGACGCAATGGGTGTTCGATTCATCACAATGTAACTAGATTATTGACTCTAGTGCAAGTGGGAGACTGTTGGAAATATGCCCTAGAGGCAATAATAAATGGTTATTATTATATTTCTTTGTTCATGGTAATTGTCTATTGTTCATGCTATAATTGTATTGTCCGGAAATCGTAATACATGTGTGAATACATAGACTACAACGTGTCCCTAGTGAGCCTCTAGTTGACTAGCTCGTTGATCAACAGATAGTCATGGTTTCCTGACTATGGACATTGGATGTCATTGATAACGGGATCACATCATTAGGAGAATGATGTGATGGACAAGACCCAATCCTAAGCATAGCATAAAAGATCGTGTAGTTTCGTTTGCTAGAGCTTTTCCAATGTCAAGTATCTTTTCCTTAGACCATGAGATCGTGCAACTCCCGGATACCATAGGAGTGCTTTGGGTGTGCCAAACGTCACAACGTAACTGGGTGACTATAAAGGTGCACTACGGGTATCTCCGAAAGTGTCTGTTGGGTTGGCACGGATCGAGACTGGGATTTGTCACTCCGTGTGACGGAGAGGTATCTCTGGGCCCACTCGGTAATGCATCATCATAATGAGCTCAATGTGACTAAGGCGTTAGTAACGGGATCATGCATTGCGGTGCGAGTAAAGAGACTTGCCGGTAACGAGATTGAACAAGGTATTGGGATACCGACGATCGAATCTCGGGCAAGTAACATACCGATTGACAAAGGGAATTGCATACGGGATTGATTGAATCCTCGACACCGTGGTTCATCCGATGAGATCATCGTGGAACATGTGGGAGCCAACATGGGTATCCAGATCCCGCTGTTGGTTATTGACCGGAGAGGCGTGTCGGTCATGTCTGCATGTCTCCCGAACCCGTAGGGTCTACACACTTTAAGGTTCGGTGACGCTAGGGTTGTAGAGATATGTGTATGCGGAAACCCGAAAGTTGTTCGGAGTCCCGGATGAGACCCCGGACGTCACGAGAGGTTCCGGAATGGTCCGGAGGTGAAGAATTATATATAGGAAGTCAAGTTTCGGCCACCGGGAAAGTTTCGGGGGTTACCGGTATTGTACCGGGACCACCGGAAGGGTCCCGGGGGTCCACCGGGTGGGGCCACCTATCCCGGAGGGCCCCGTGGGCTGAAGTGGGAAGGGAACCAGCCCCTAGTGGGCTGGGCGCCCCCCTGGGCCTCCCCCCATGCGCCTAGGGTTGCAAACCCTAGGGTGGGGGGCTTCCCACTTGCCTTGGGGGGCAAGGCACCCCCCTTGGCCGCCGCCCCCACCCTAGATGGGTTTGGCCGGCGCCCCCCTCCCAAGGGGGCCTATATAAAGGGGGGGGGGGGAGGGAGGGCAGCAATATCTCAGCCTTGGGCGCCTCCCTCCTCCCCTGCTACACCTCTCTCTCTCGCAGAAGCTCGGTGAAGCCCTGCCGAGACCCGCTACATCCACCACCACGCCGTCGTGCTGCTGGATCTCCATCAACCTCTCCTTCCCCCTTGCTGGATCAAGAAGGAGGAGACGTCGCTGCACCGTACGTGTGTTGAACGCGGAGGTGCCGTCCGTTCGGCACTCGGTCATTGGTGATTTGGATCACGGCGAGTACGACTCCGTCATCCACGTTCATTGGAACGCTTCCGCTCGCGATCTACAAGGGTATGTAGATGCACTCCCTTCCCTTCGTTGCTAGTATACTCCATAGATGCATCTTGGTGAGCGTAGGAAAATTTTAAAATTATGCTACGATTCCCAACATATGCTAGGGTGATGGTGGATGAAATAACGGAGGGATTTGAGGACCTCCAGCTTGACCACCCTACCGGTGAAGGGGAGACTCGGCTGGGTTTAGCTCTGAAGACTCCGTGCCTATGGAGGAAGGAGCTCATTAACCTTCCAAACTGGACGCCTCCGGCGAGTAAGGGCACTCCGCCGCCTCCTCCTCCGGCGAGTGATCAGGGCACTCAGCCTCCTTCTCCGGCGGGTGGCGGCACTCCGCCTCCTCCTCCGGCGAGTGATCAGGGCACTCAGCCTCCTTCTCCGGCGCGTGGCGGCACTCCGCCTCCTTCTCCGCCTGCGCCGGCGTGCCAGAGCAGCCAGCCTCCTCCTTCTCCGCCTCGTCAGCAAGGGCGGAAGAGACCCGCCGCCGCTCCGGCTGCTCCGGCGCGTCGTAGTCCTTCTCCTCCGCCTCGTAAGCAAGGAAAGAAGACAGCCGCAGCCGCTCCATCTGCTCTGCCGGAGTCTAGCAGTACACCTGCCAGAGGCGGGAGGCAATACAGATTCGGTCCTTCTCTGAAGACTCCAGAGAAGTTACCATACGAGAGGACCCCGGAGGAGAACGCGAAGATCGTGCGAGCCGAAGTGACAAACTTCTTTCAAGGGGTGAAAGCAAAGAAACATCTGTTGGGAATCGTAGCATAATTTTAAAATTTTCCTACGTTCACCAAGATGCATCTATGGAGTGTACTAGCAATGAGGGGAAGGGAGTGCATCTACATACCCTTGTAGATCGCGAGCGGAAGCGTTCCAATGAACGTGGATGACGGAGTCGTACTCGCCGTGATCCAAATCACCGATGACCGAGTGCCGAACGGACGTCACCTCCGCGTTCAACACACGTACGGTGCAGCGACGTCTCCTCCTTCTTGATCTAGCAAGGGGGAAGGAGAGGTTGATGGAGATCCAGCAGCACGACGGCGTGGTGGTGGATGTAGCGGGTCTCGTGCAGGGCTTCGCCGAGCTTCTACGAGAGAGAGAGAGGTGTTGCAGGGGAGGAGGGAGGCGCCCAAGGCTGTTCTGTGCTGCCCTCCCTCCCCCCTTTATATAGGCCCCCTGGGGGGGGGGGCGCCGGCCCTGGAGATCAGATCCAAGGGGGGGGGGGGGGGCGGCGGCCAAGTGGGGGGAAGGGGTGCCTTGCCCCCCAAGGCAAGGGGGAACTCCCCCTAGGGTTCCCAACCCTAGGCGCAGGGGGGAGGCCCAAGGGGGGCGCCCCAGCCCACTAGGGGCTGGTTCCCTTCCACTTTCAGCCCACGGGGTCCTCCGGGACAGGTGGCCCCACCCGGTGGACCCCCGGGACCCTTCCGGTGGTCCCGGTACAATACCGGTAACCCCCGAAACTTTCTCGGTGGCCGAAACTGGACTTCCTATATATAATTCTTCACCTCCGGACCATTCTGGAACCTCTCGTGACGTCCGGGATCTCATCCGGGACTCCGAACAACTTTAGGGTTTCCGCATACATATATCTCTACAACCCTAGCGTCACCGAACCTTAAGTGTGTAGACCCTACGGGTTCGGGAGACATGCAGACATGACCGAGACGCCTCTCCGGTCAATAACCAACAGCGGGATCTGGATACCCATGTTGGCTCCCACATGTTCCACGATGATCTCATCGGATGAACCACGGTGTCGAGGATTCAATCAATCCGTATGCAATTCCCTTTGTCAAACGGTATGTTACTTGCCCGAGATTCGATCGTCGGTATCCCAATACCTTGTTCAATCTCGTTACCGGCAAGTCTCTTTACTCGTACCGCAATGCATGATCCCGTGACTAACGCCTTAGTCACATTGAGCTCATTATGATGATGCATTACCGAGTGGGCCCAGAGATACCTCTCCGTCACACGGAGTGACAAATCCCAGTCTCGATCCGTGCCAACCCAACAGGCACTTTCGGAGATACCCGTAGTGCACCTTTATAGTCACCCAGTTACGTTGTGACGTTTGGCACACCCAAAGCACTCCTACGGTATCCGGGAGTTGCACGATCTCATGGTCTAAGGAAAAGATACTTGACATTGGAAAAGCTCTAGCAAACGAAACTACATGATCTTTTATGCTATGCTTAGGATTGGGTCTTGTCCATCACATCATTCTCCTAATGATGTGATCCCGTTATCAATGACATCCAATGTCCATAGTCAGGAAACCATGACTATCTGTTGATCAACGAGCTAGTCAACTAGAGGCTTACTAGGGACACGTTGTGGTCTATGTGTTCACACATGTATTACGATTTCCGGACAATACAATTATAGCATGAACAATAGACGATTATCATGAACAAAGAAATATAATAATAACCATTTATTATTGCCTCTAGGGCATATTTCCAACAACATCCACCTCCGGAGGAGAAGGTAGAGCCGGTGAAAGCGAAGCGCACTCTGGCTGCCCTGACAAAACCACCAAAGTCTCCGCCGAAAGGCAACTATGAGCGCATTATTGCAAAGACATTTGTCGACGGAGCGGTCGGGAAGTACTGTCAGTGATCAAAGGTTAAAAGAACGACGAGCTGGGAAAAAAATTGCCCAGCTCGGCGAACAAGCGAACAAATCGTGCCCCCCGCTCAAGGTGTCTAGCGACATCGTCGCTAATGATCCGAGGATTGTGCCTGGTTATAGCAATATTGGAGATTACCTGCCCGACGATGTACATTATGAAATCATGGAGGTGGACGAACACAAATACCATTACGGGAAGCCTCTCGTCAAAGATGAAAGATCTCTAACAACGATGATGCGAAGATTACATGATTGGTACATGAAAACCTGCAGAGAGTCTGATGGGATGAATACTTTGACGCTGAGAGTTAAACCGGAGCATGACCTCGTTGGAATTGAACTGCTGAATGTTCCATTTGAGGAGTTCTTCCAGTTTTTCAATCAAAAGGCCCTCGATAAATCAACGATCACTTGCTACTGTCTGTAAGTAGTACTACTTCTGTCATTAAGTCTCTCTATATAGGTCAGCTCTTTCACTGCATGTATTTATAATTATCCTCACTATATTATGCAGATTGAAGATCGCCGAATTGAAGAAAAGACAAATCGGTGATATTGGGTTCATTAACACAAATCTCATAGATGCATATACGGTTGAAAAACATGCCAAAGAAGCCGAGGCCAACTTGCTACGATCGTTGGCATTAAATCAAAACAAAGATATAATACTCTTTCCTTACAACTTCAAGTGAGTGTTACTGTCTTGTGCATATTCGGTTTCCCTTATTAGTCCAGGTTATGGTAATGTAATTGATGACTTATGCATGCATGCGCAGCTTCCACTATATTCTCCTAGAGATTAAGCTTGAGCAGGGAGTAGTAACCGTCTTAGACTCGAGACGAAAAGATCCCCAGGACTATGCGGACATGACTCAAATGCTCGAGAAGTAAGTTAAATCGATCATTATCCATCATATCAGCAACTTTGTTCATTTCCTGATATCAAGTAATTGTTTTCTTTGTCTGGCAGGGTTTGGAGAAAATTCACCACAAAAGCTCCGGGACTGCCGAAGAAGCTGCAATTTAGACACCCGAAAGTAAGTACTATAGTAGCATGTTCCGCACATCTCCTAGTGATTCAAGCGCTAGTTTCATCAATACCATTTAGCATGCTTGCTTATCAGTTAGATTGACCTCTATTTCTTGTAAAGTGGTTGTGGCAGGAACAAGGGAATGATTTCTGTGGATACTACGTTTGCGAGTCTATCCGCCACACGACCTATGAGCGGGGCTACTCTGACGAACAATATGAAGTGCGTAAGCAATAATATTCACATTTTTATTTTATTACCATCATTTGTGTCGAGTTTCATTTATTCATATATATATGTATTGACCCCCTTCTTCAAATTAGATCTTTCGGATGCGGGATGAACTCCTAGCACTAGATCGTATGCGAGCAATTCAAGAGGAATTGGCGGCATTCTTCCTTGACCACGTGATCGCTGAAAACGGAGAATACTATGTGGACCCTGTGTTCTTACAATTTAATTAGGAGATTATATTGTAAGAGATAATTATTGTATATATGTAGCCGGTAGTGTCAGATAGATATACGAGAACTTGTTGTTCGACCAATCTCTGGAGAAGGAGAGGTGGTCGATATCACTTCTCTCTGTATGCATATGTTCATGACGATCTTCTGTTTCCTTCATTTGCTTACTAGCTAGCGTGTTTAGTCCTCTCCATACGTATATAGTACGTAGCGTCGACCAAGCAGGGAGATAAGAGAGGACACTTCTCTCTATTAATTAGCTAGCTAACACAATATATGAAACACCTAAATTAACCCCCCAAAAACCCCCAACCCCCCCTTTCAAAAAAAACAAAACCCCCAGCCCCTGAAATGCTGACGCGTGGATGCCTATTGGTCCCGGTTAGTGACACCAACCGGGACAAAAGGCCCTGCCTATTGGTCCCGGTTGGTGTCACCAACCGGAACCAAAGGCCCCCCTGCCTGGGCTGGCAGCAGCGGCCACGTGGAGGACCTTCTGTCCCGGTTCGTGTAAGAATCGGGACTAAAGGGTTAGGGCTTTAGTAATGACCCTTTAGTCCCAGTTCGAAAACCGGGACAAAAGGCCCTTACCAACGGGGGTAAAAGCCCCTTTTTCTACTAGTGGCGGCAAATGTGGTAGTTTCTTGCAATTGACTCCCAAACCTCTCTACTAGCTCACACCTTTTCGCTAGTCGGGTCCAGCACCGAGGGAGCACAAGGCCCACTTTCTAGGATACCGCTGCACAATCTACTAATGTCTCTAGAGAGAGGACATGTGTTGGATGGTGGGTTACAACCAGATAAAAAATTCATCGTATACACGCAATACCCAAGAGAAGGCTGCCGCTACAACCACCTCGTCTCGCGACAACCTAACCCGTCATCCTTTCGGGGCACCGTTGAGGAAGGCAACTACACACCTCTATTGTCGTCGAGCTTCCTCCATGTCCATGCACATTTGTGTTGGAGGCCGCTGTCCGCAACGGTGCAACCCAACGAATGCCAATGACGCATGTCCTTTACCTCATCCTCACGGAGACCGGCACGCGAGTGCCACCATCGCCGACGACGGCGGAGAGGGCCACGATTGGCGCCACACCATTGCCAGCCGACCTGCGCCGCCATGAGTTAATTGCAAGAAACCACCACATTTGCGAAAAACTACCCGGTGCCTAATTATTTGCAAAAGTCACCATGCATTCAGTGAACTTTTTGCAAAAACCACTGATCAGATGATTTAACCCGATTAATCACTTTCTGACAAATGGGGCCGGATTGTCAGAAGTTGGCTTAGCAAAAAGTTTACACACACACCTGGATCTAAAACAGAAAAGCAATCCAGTCCTTGTTCCCAGTTGGTTGTCGTCAAACATCGCACATGGACGAACACGGAACACCTGAGGACGGTTGCTGCATGCTGCCTCCGCAACTGCTGAGTGTGCGGCTGCCCACGGCTGGTGCTGCTCGCCGCTGCAGCTACTGCTGTTCGTCGCAACCCATCGCCATTGTGGCTGGCCGCGGTTGTTGCTGCTCGCCTCCGCGGCTCCCCACCGCAGCTGCTGCTCGCCGCTGGTGCCCGGGCTGCTGCTCACCGCTAGTGCCCGGACGAGCCAAGTGCACGGCCAGCTGTTGCCATGGCAAGGACGAGGAGAGCAGGCAGCAGTAGGAAGCGAGGCAGACTGCTCAACGGTCGGCGCAACTCAGGCAACACAGCGGCAAGGCCGGGTGGAGCTTCTAACAACGGCGACGGGAGCCGGTGGGGGTGACAGGAGCCGGGGGGAGCTCCGGGAGCACAGCGACAGGGCTGGGCGGAGCTTCCGGCGACGGGCTTCCGGCAGCGACAACGGGATCCGATGGTGGTGACGGGAGTGGCGAGAACTGCCTCCTCCGATCGGATAGGGAGCAGGGATAGGCCGGATTGCTTTTCTATTTTAGTTTCATGGGCGTCTATGTAATTGTTTTTGTTAGTTTACTCCTTAAACTCCAGTCCCACTTGTCAGAAAGTGATCAAATGAGACAAAACCCCCAATCAGTGCTTTTTGCAAAATATTTACTGAATGCGCGGTGACTTTTGAAAATAACTAGGAACCAAGTAGTTTTTCGCAAGTGAAGCCCCAAATGTGGTGGTTTTTTGCTTTTAACTCGCACCGCCACACATCAAACCTTTCTACTCCAACAGGTGCACAGCATGTTATAGTGCCATTTTTATTCCAATATAAAACTACTCACTATACTAAAGAAGGAACCATCCAAGAGGGGTTTAAACCAACTTGCCACCTTTGGTTTTAAGCATATTATCCCTGCTCGATTATAAATCATTTATCAACGCAACAAAGATCTGTATGGGTTTATTACTGAAATGCCTCTGATCGGCTAGTCCATGGGATGAAGAGTTTTTTAGTGGAAGTCTCGGGCTCAGAGAAGAAGATCATGTTGTGAAAAGAGCTTGGACAAAGGATCATATTGTAAGGGAAACATATACATGTAATAAAGAGGTCTCAGTTTTTGAACGTCTGAGCAAGAGCAACAAGATGGGAGTAGTTTCACGCTCAAGTGTATTGCTACAACTATTGGCTTAAATCTTGTTTTGCATAATTATCGTTTTTTAGCAACAAATCATTCAAGGTGCTGGTTGTAGACTGTATGCACGCTTCTATGGGAGATAGCAGATTTTTTTTTAGGGATGGAAGATAGCAGATGTAATTATGGACTCCAAGTGCCAGGGATAAACCCAGATACAATGAGGCCCAACAAAAAGAACACTCCTAGAAAATACTTAATCACCACACTTCATGTTGGCCGGTCCAACCAAAGGTCGATTTTATCGTAACATGCCATAATTAACAATCCATATCATGCATATCACGCAGGCACATATATAGTATAATTTGCAATTGGAGTATATAGTTACTTCGAATTTGCACTAGGGCAGACGAGAATGTTTCACGAAACTAAAGAACAGGCACACTCAAACTATCTAACAGATACCGGCACCATCATCCGGAATTAACTACTCAAAATATCTTGTGCTAAATTAACTACTACTCAAAATATCACGGGCTAAAAATCTCTGCCGCAGGCTTGATTGGATCACTTGGCGACGGCGGGCCTGCTGCTGCAAGCCAAGCTTATTTCTCAACGGTGACGGAGACCCTGCCGCCGCCAACGCTGTTCTTTGTGACTTTGACGGTAGGCAGCTCGACATTCTTGCCCTTCTTGGGAGTCAACCTGTAGTAGCAGCCGTAGAGGATCAGCTGGGCGAGGCCAAAGACGGCACCGAGGCCATTGGGGATCTGCACGGAATCAAAAGATAGTTAGATCGATGCATGGAGATATCGTTTCTCTGGCGTTTCGAAGATGCGATTGTAGTACTGACCGTGATGTAGAGGTCGAACTTGATGAGCGCATAGCCCGTCCAGCAGCAGCCGTTGAGGAAGTTCACTAGGGAGAGGACGAATGGCATGTACTCCACGCTCCTAGTCTTGATCACTTTACCCTGCAAGCAGCACAATATTACGTTCACCAGTTAGTAAAAGCACACGTCTCATTAAGTATATATATGGTATAGATTAATGAGGAAACATATTCACTGGCTAATTAACAGCAGCCATATATTGTTGAGCTCTACACCTGGACTGCATGACCCACGGGATGGAGCCAATGTTGGTGGCTGGTACCGTATCCCTTTCTCATTAATAAGGATATCATCACCTCATAGAGTTGCAAAAGGGAAGGATCACAAGATGCAAAGATTACAACACTATAGGCATGCATCCCATCCCTAGGCATCACACATATCTGATGAAGTGCTAGATCACAGGTCGTGAACCGTTCTTTCCGATCCTTCCCGTCACTCAACAGCCAACACGAGAGTTTGGCGAGAGCAACAGAAAGCATGGTTGGCTGGCTACACGGGATGCAAATATACATAAGCAGAGGACACGTCTGGGCTGTGTGATACCTATTGTGGTGAATAAACTGTATGCTTTTTGACCTAACATACATGCAAGGCAGCATCATGTAAAAGAAATTGGGTGTGTGAAGATCATGACGATTTGTCCAAAAAGGCAGCACGTTTGTTTAGACAGGTTTGATACGATGCTTAAAATAGGAAGGTGCGTGTACATTATCCTTTCCCATTAATTGTATTCCAAAGTAAACAACGCCGCCGTATATAGAAATAGAAACAAACGGATCGAGGATTGAAGAGTGGATCAAGCGATGGATCGAGCACGTACCATGATGGTGAGCGGGGAGGCGTACATGACCGAGCCGAAGATGACGCAGAGGATGCCGACGATCATGGAGCGCTTCTCGTGGGTGTGGGCGCCGAGGAGCACGCCGGCCACCACGCCCACCATGAACAGGGCCTCGACGGCGAGCACGCCGAGCATCTTCAGCTGCACTTGCGCACGCACGGGCATGCATGGGTTAGCTAGGGGCTGATCTTGTATACATACAGAAATGAACGCCGAAAAGAGACAGAAATACTACGTACCCGTGTGTTCCTGGTGGCGTAGATGAAGAAGATGATGAGGTAGGCGCTCTCGATGACGAGCCCGATCCCGTTGATGGTGACGACGAGGATGCTGTTGGGGTGGACGATGGGGAGGCCATAGAAGACCCAGAGCATGCAGTTGAGCAGCGTCGCCAGGTAGGGGTCCGGCTTGAACTCCTCCACGTCCTTGGCCTTGATGATCCGCCAGAACGTCGGCCTGCACAGACAAGCATCAGATCCATACCCCAGTTGTTACCGGCAACTACTTTCCATGCATAGATTAGATTAGACCAGCGGCGGGCGGCGGCAGCGGGACGAGAGGAGGGTGGCGGCTTACACAGGGGAGAGGAAGAGCCCGAAGGAGATGACATTGCCGACGATGCCGACGATGTTGCGGGCGGCGTCGGCGGAAACCATCTTGCTATCTTGATCGCCGGGAACACAGCTCGACTGGAGGAAACGACTTGGGGAATGGGGAATGGGGAATGGGGAATGGGGTTCGGGGTGATTGAAACAGGGAGGCCGGGCAGAGCTTATATAGTCGTGGGTGGCGGGTTCGTCCTCCCCAAGTAAGGAGTTACTATCGGATATGGCTTTCCTGACGTGGAGGTAAAATACGATTTTTTTTGTTTGTTTGACAAATGGAGGTAAGCTCTGATATGGCTAGGAGTTAGATATTCCCTACGGTCCAAGTTCAACATGAATTGTCGTACCGGAAGAAATCCAAACAGATTATGGAAGGTGGTTAAATCTCTTATACGATATGGTTAAGAGTTGGTTACTCTTCCTCCGTTCAAATTTCGATCGGAGTTGAAGTCCAACGAACTGAGCAACCTGCGATCCTGACTGGACGCCGTGCTCGCGTCACGAGTGTATTCAAGCTCCCGGCTTCGCTATGAGATGATATACTTCGAAGAAAGTTTGCACGAGCTCTATCATGCGACGGCAAGGGATTGCTAAAAATGCACGTACGTTGCACGAGCTCTCCCAACAACGTAAGAGCATCTCTAACCAATTGCTTAAGAGCATCTCCAAAAAGCGCGGGGTTGCGCGGCGCGCTAAAATAATTATACATAATCAAAATAGCGTTTTTTTGCGCTCGGTGTTTTCTCGAGTATATAGCAAAAAACTACCACATTATAGGCTAGGTCAATAAAAAACTATCACCTTTCATGATATTTCAAAAACCTACAAATTTTTTGGTTCGCTGTTCTAAAAAACCCAAATGATCATGCAATTTAGAATTAATCCGGTTTATGACATGTTGGGCCCTTCTAAACAAACCGTTTATTGACTGTTTGTTTAACCGTTAATGTACATATGGGTCCCATATGTAAGCGCCCACTCTCTCTCTCCCTTATTTTTCTTTTCTCCATCTTCTTCCCTGATGTCTTTCCCCAGCCATGGCCGGCACCACCACGGCTGCCCGCAGCCACGGCCGCCGGCGCCAGAGCCGGCCACCACCACGCCATGGGGAGCGCCGCCGCATGCTTGCTCAGCTCCGTGCCATGGGGAGGCCAGCGCCGCCGCCTGCCTGCTCACCTCTGTTGGAATTAAACACGAACACAACCTCCCAATATTGATACGTGTCCAAGTTGCTAATGTATGTACGTATCCGAATAGTGCTGGAGCTAGCCTCCGAGTAAGATTGGTCTAGTTAGCTGCTAGTGCTATTTATATACGTGCAACCAGCCTTGTAAACTTGTACCGATCAGAAGCAATAAAGAATCAGGAACGTCACGTTCGTGTGGCAATACCTTGGCTTTGTGTGCGTGGTGGCGTTTGGTTTCCGGCCGGCTGGCCGTAGTGTACCCTCACGTGTTTCTGGTGTTGCTTGCCGTAGCTATCGATCAGGAGTTCATCGACTAGCAGAAGGCTACCTTTGCACTTTGGTACACCGTGCATCTCGGCGTAAAGTATTTCGTTGGGCTGAGCCAGCTTGGAGCAGGAACCAAGACAGTCAGCGTCGCTTTGCTTCGTCGTCGTTCGTCGTCGGCCGTATCACCGTCGCCGGAAAGTACTCAGCGTAGCGTCTGGACCAACAATTGGTATCATGTTGGAATTAAACCCGACGTGGTTTCTCTCGTACGTGTGTACGCAGGTGTCCGGATAGGATAGCTGACCATCACCTAATAGGACTTGCATGTACGTGACCGATTAGGAGTAGTTTTAGTCACCGAGTTGGTTCGGTGCTATCTAGTCTAGTTCCTACATATATATACATGTAAGGACCCCTGTAAACAACCGTGAGTTGAAATCAATACAAAGGAAAATAACGGGAGCGACACGCTCCCGTAGCTATCTAATCCGTCGACTCCTGTTGCGCGTGTGTATTCCAGAGAGATTGATCGTAAGCGTGTACGTACGCAAGTTCTCTGTTGAAGCCAGCCTAGCTCCTACGTGCAACTCCAAGCAAAGGATCGATTGCTAGTTTGGCTAGCTTTACACTACGGGTGGTCGATCACGAGTCAGCTTTGCTTTGTCGTTGTTCGTCGTCGGTCATCACCGTCGCCGGAAAGTACTCGGCGTCGGGTCTGAGCCAACAATTGGTATCTAGAGCAAGGTTGATCTTCTAGTAACGGAGGATCATGGCGGATGACGAGAAGACCAAGCAGCTGGCGGAGTACTCCGGTGCGGCTAAAGTAATTGCTGCTCCGGCGAGTTTGTTGTATCCACGGTTTGATCGCGAAAACTTCGAGGTCTGGAAGGCCCTCATGGAGTGCGGTCTCCACGCCAACGAGCTATGGGACGTGGTGGATCCCGGAGGCGACGCGTTCAAGAAGGAGGGAGCCGAGCACCGGAAGGATCGGCAAGCGGCGTCGGCGATTTATTTGGTGATGCCGACGGATGTCCTCCAGCACCTGATTGCCAAAGCAACGACGAAGGAGGTGTGGGATATGCTGAAACTCATGTTCAAGGGACACACCCGCGCCAAGCACGCTAATCTCCAAACTCTCCTAAGGAATTACGAGACTTTAGTCATGGGCGACGATGAGTCTGTGGATGCGTTCGCTTCACGGGTAGCTACTCTCGTCAATCGGATTCGCGGGCTTGGAGAAAACCTAACGGAGACCTCGGTTGTCCGGCGGTTCTTGCGCGCGGCCCCTCCCCGGTACCTGCAAATTGTCACGGCGATCGAGCAGTGCGTCGATCTCGCGACACTCTCCATCGACGATCTTGTCGGACGGTACAAGGCTCACGATGAGCGGATGCGGTACAGTCTTGGGGACGGGAGGAACGACGAGCTTGTGATGCTCACAAAGGCGCAGTGGATCGCCCTCAAAAAGCAAGGGGGATCCACGAGCAGCAGCAAGAAGAAGGGAAAGCAGCGTTCGGCGAGAAAGAACTTCGCCGACTCGAACGACGAGTCAGACAATGAGGCTGCACCACCACCGAGGAGAAAGTTTGACATCAGGAAAGTGAGGTGTTATAACTGTGGACTCCTCGGCCACTTCAAGGCTGACTACGAGGAAGCACCGAAGCAGAAGGCGCTCATGGCCCAGCAAGGAGATGATGGTGACATGATGTTGATGAGCGAACTCGTGGACGAGGAGGATCCAGACTCACAAGTGTTGACTAAAGAAATTGTCGAGCTTGCAGAAGAAAAAGTTTGCCATCAAGATTATGGTTCGGAAACTCGTGTCGAAGCTACAGATGCGCGCGGGGGGGGGGGGGGGGGGGGGGGTGATTCCGAAATTTATGTCGATGTTACGGGCATAAGTGCCAACTTTGCTGGAGCGGATGCAGCAATAGCTGCGTGTGCTCGACCATGAAGAAGTAATCTTTGTGCTGTTCAAAGGTCCGTAGGTGGCCACAAAAATAGCACTGGACGTGGTGTCTCGCTGAGTAGGCCGAAAGCACCGGCCGCAGGCACCAAAGCTGGATCCCTTGTGCGGAGTAAGGGCGCCTCGCACCCAACAGCGAGTGCTGCATAAGGAGCCTCCAAGGCAGCTACGTGTGGTGGCCTAGCCACAAGACAAGGCTCGCATGGTGGGCTACAAACAAGTCCAACAGGAGGGCTTGGTGGCTCACGTGGTGAGCTAGGGCCATCTACACCTAGTGACGTTGCAAGTGATCCAGGAGATATGCAAGGTTCATTACCAGCGCATATACGTACAGTTTTGCCATGCTTGGCCACTATAATGCAAGAAGACGGGAACGGCAAGGTAACGTCCGTGCCTGGGGATGAAAGTCTAGCTTTGCCAAAAGCAATGTGCGAAGCAAACGGTGAGGAGTTACTCTTGAAGGTACAAGGCAAATAATGTCGTCTCCGAAGGTACAAGAGACGAGGACAACGCCACCTACACCTGTACTGCTACAACCGGTGTTACACCCATATTCGGAGAAGACTCTTCGGACGATAGACCCGGCAAAAATGAAACGGAGTGGGCGACGGTGTCTAGAAAGCACCGAGGAACCGGCGAAATTTGTGGACGCAAATACGAAGGAGTGTTGGCGTCATGCTATAAAAGAAGAGTTGGGGTCGATCCATGACAATAATTCATGGGAGCTTGTGGATCTTCCCAACAATGAAAAGGCTATGGAGCTCAAGTGGGAATTTAAGGTCAAGAAAGATGTTGAAGGGTGCATGAAGCACAAATCAATGTTTGTAGCCAAAGAGTATATGCAAGAGGAAGGTGTGGAATTCGAAGAAGTGTTCGTTCCCATTGCAAAGATGGAGTCGGTGAGATTACTCATCGCTCTCACGGCTCAGGAATCATGGAAAGTACATTACATGGATGTAAAATCCGTGATTTTGAATGGCGAGTTGAAAAGAGATGTGTATGTGAATCAGTCACCGAGCTTCATCAAAGAGGGAGAAGAACACAAGGTACTGAAGTTACATAAAGTCTTGTACAGGCTACAGGAAGACCCTCGTGCGTGGAACATCAAACTTGATCAGACGATGATTTCTCTTGGATTTGAGAAAGCCCCACTAGAACATGCAATGTACAAGAGAGGTGAAGGAAGGGATCGTCTACTAGTTGGCATCTATGTCGACGACCTATTAATTACCGGAGCAGATGAAGAGTTGATTGCAAAGTTCAAGCTACAGATGAAAGAGCTTTTCAAGATGGATGATCTCGGTCTTTTGAGCTACTACCCTGAGATAGAGGTACATCAAAAGACGGAGGGAATCACACTATGCCGGGAGGCATACACAAGAAAGCTACTTGAAAGCCGTGGCATGAAAGATTGCAATCCAATTGATGCTTCAATGGAACCTCGTCTTGAGATGAGCAAAAGAAGAGTAAAGTATCCGCAGTTGACGCAATACAGTATATTGCAGCGGCCCCTGTGGTGTGTCAAGGTGTGTGGCTAGGGAGGCTACACGGTGATCTCATGGATCGAGATCCGAAACAAGTGGTGCTCAATGTTGACAGCAAGTCTGAAAGTTTTCTACGCGAGGATCCAGTGCGGCATGAAAGGAGCAAGCACATTGATACGATGTATCAATACATAAAGGACTGTATGGAAGAAGGTAAGATGAAGGTCAACTACATTCGCACCGATGATCAGTTGGCGGATATGCTAACCAAGTCTTTGGACCGAGAGAAGTTTTCGGAGATGCAAAGAAGGATCAGCGTCGGAGCTGTGACGTGACGACGTCGTGTTTAGGGGGTGATTGTTGGAGTTAAACCCGACGTGGTTTCTCCCGTACGTGTGTACGCAGGTGTCCGGATAGAATAGCTGACCATCACCTAATAGGACTTGCATATACGTGACCGAGTAGGAGTAGTTTTAGTCATGCTACCTAGTCTAGTTCCTACATATATATACATGTAAGGACCCTGTAAACAACCGAGAGTTGAAATCAATACAAAGGAAAATAACGGGAGCGACACGCTCCCGTAGCTATCTAATCTGTCGACTCCTGTTGCGCGTGTGTATTCCAGAGAGATTGATCGTAAGCGTGTACGTACGCAAGTTCTCTGTTGAAGCCAGCCTAGCTCCTACGTGCAACTCCAAGCAAAGGATCGATTGCTAGTTTGGCTAGCTTTACACTACGGGTGGTCGATCACGAGTCAGCTTTGCTTTGTCGTTGTTCGTCGTCGGTCATCACCGTCGCCAGAAAGTACTCGGCGTCAGGTCTGGGCCAACAACCTCTTCGCGATGGGGAGCACCGCCATGGGGGAGAGGGAGGCGCATAGAGACGACATGCTACTGCTACTGCCCTTGCAGCGTGAAGGTAGTAGCTGCAGGAGCGAGGGGCAGGCAAGCTCGAGAGTGGCGGATGCAGCGGCTCGGAGCGGCTCGTTGGTTGCCGAAGTGCAGGAAAATGGCGCCGGCGCTACCGGACGAGGTGGCGGCGTCCATAGACGGGAGAAGATGGAAGGAGGGCGGCGGATGGGTGGCTCGGAGCGGCTCGCCGGGGCGATGTGGATTTGTAGCAGAGACGACGAGGAGCTTCGTGCCATGGGGAGGCCCGCGCCGCCCGGCTGACCAGCAAAGGTCCCTTCGTCGGCTCCGGCAACGAGCTCGCGGGCGAGGACCTGGTTGCTTATTTTTTATTTTTAAGGGACCCGATTGCTTTTTTTCAGGGAACTGGTTGCCTTTTGTTTTTATTTTAAGGACCCTATTGCATTTCCAAAAATATTTAGGCCCCACCTGTCATAACCTGTCAATGGTCAACCTAACGGTCAAATATAATGGTCAACCTGACGAGTGGACCCGAGTTGTCATAATAACGTTTAAAGTTAACCAACATAGTCATCAGTAGTTTTTTCGAACAGCGAACCAAAAAAGTGTTAGATTTTTGAAGCATCAAGAAAAGTGGTAGTTTTTTTATTGACCTAGCCTATAATGTGGTAGTTTTTTTGCTACATACTCTGTTTGCTCCAATAGACGCTGCAAAATATGACGCGCGGCTATAGCTCCAGCACGCGCTGCAAAATCCAGCGTGCGCGAGCGACCCGTACTACGATGCAATACATACAAAAAATATGAAACAACATATAGATTTAAATTCATAGCATAGTTCAAGCCCAACACCACGTGTAGTCCATATGATACAAATAAAAACGATAGTACGATGCAAATATAGTAGATAAAACGCAACGACGAAAAACTAGATTTCGCCAGTGTCTTCTGCTCACGCCTGTCCGCCAGATCCGTGGCTCGCTGCGCCCTCCTCTGCTCCCAGAGCTCGTTCTCGGCGGCGACATCCTCTGGGAAGCGCTCGCGCCATGCCGCCATGGCGTGCTCATCCGCCTCGGCGATGAGGAGGCGGTGCTCTCGCCTCCGCTGGATGCGGCGGTCCTCCGCCGTGATTAGCCGCGGCGGAGGCGCGAGGTCCTGCGCCTGCTGGCGCGTCTGAGAAATTCATCTGCGCTCGTGGCCTCCTGAGGCGCCACGCCGCCGCGTCGTACGCGAGGACGGCCTCGTGGGCGGTCTCGAACATCTCGAGGCCGAGGCATGTATCATCGGAGCGGATATCTACGTAATACACGCCGGAGGGGCGGGCACAGACGCCGCGGTAGCCGGAGCTGCTCCGGGCGCGTGGCGGCATGGTGGTGGCGGGCGCTGGAGGCGGGGAAGAAGGGCGCAGCGGCGGCAGGGCACCGGCAGAGGCGAGGACGAAGGAAGAGAGAGGCGACGGAGACGGCAGTTGGCGGGCGCCCTCGCGCGGTTTTATAGAGCGCGCTGGACGCCGCATGCGTTGCCGCTTTTTCACGCGCGCGCGCAGTTTTTGTAGCGCGCCGGACTTCCCGCGCCTGCTAGAACGCACCAAACCGGCTCGCGCGCGCAAAAACGCCTTTTTCCTGCACGCGCCATATCTAGGGCACCTGTTGGAGATGCTCTAAAAACCTATAACTCCTCATTTTACTCCTCTACCACACCTAAGCAATCTCTCAAACTGTTAAAGGAAGAAAAAAATTAAGAGTCGACCGCAAAAGTGACCCCAACTCTCTCAAATGTGCTTTATCAATACCTCCCAGGGTAAAACTTGCACACCCTCCTCCCCCCTAGCACATTACTTCCCGTCGCCGCCGCCCATTCTCGTCGCCGCCACCAACAATGCCACTGATTCCGGCCAGAATGGAGCCACAAGATTCTTCCTCCATCGCCACCGGAGCCGATCCATGCGCCGCCGTCCGCAAAGGGAGAGGTTGGGCACCAAAACTTGCTTCGGGCCACCACACCGGCAACCAAGGCTTGCAACAAGGTCGGTGAAATACCACGGCAACTCCGGCTCCGGCAGGTCGCCCTCTCGCTGCTCCAGCCGTTGGCAAGCGGGCGAGGAAGTCAACAGCGGCCGCGACGACGCTCGCGAGGAGGCGACTTCGACACCTCGTACCCTGTTTCCAGCCACCCCTACGCACCTTTCATCGGTGCATCCAGCCGCCCCTGTCATCACCAAGGTTTGTGGCCACCAAGAGGTTGGGCACCAAAACTTGCTTCGACCACAACACAGGAACCAAGGCCGACAACAAGGTCAAGCAGTCGCAGCTGCAGCAGCGGCAGTTCAAAGAACATGTGGTGCCCCCATGTTTGATTTTGATAATTGATGACAATCTCTATGGACTAATGGTTGCCATGAGTTATATTTGAAGGGTTTGTCCATAGGTATTGCTTGAAGACCATTTGTTGGTTTCAAGGTTATTAGAAGAAGAATATGTGTTGACGAAGGTGCTATTCATGGATTTATCCAAAGATTGGTCGCGTGAGAGTTGAGCCTATTGCAAGCATGTCTTGAAGAAGAAGATTGTGTGAACATTCATGTTTACCGTCAAGACATTGATGCGTCTCCAACGTATCTATATTTTTTTTTAGTGTTTCACGCTGTTATATTATCAATCTTCGATGTTTTATATTCATTTACTAGCAACTTTATATCATTTTTTGGGACTAACCTATTGACATAGTGCCCATTGCCAGTTGTTGTTTTCTGCTTGTTTTTTACTTTGCAAAATATCAATACCAAATGAAGTCCAAATGCCACGAAACTTTTTGGAGAATTTTTTCTGGACAGAAGACACCCAGGGAGCCAAAGAAGTGCACGAGAGGAGGCCCGTGGGACCCACTAGGCACCAGGGCGTGCCAGAAGGCTCAGGCGCGCCCTGATGGGTTGTGCGGCCCACGGGAGGCTTCTCCACCGACTATCGGCTCTATAAATACTCGAAAATCCCAAAAACCCTAGGGGAGTCAACGAAACACAATTCCAGCCGCCGTAAGTTCCAGAACCACGAGATCCAATCTAGGGGCCTTTTCCGGCACTTTGCTGGAGGGGTCAACGATCATGGAGGAGTTCTTCATCATCACCCCTGCCCCTCTGATGATGCGTGAGTAGTTTACCACAGACCTACGAGTCTGTAGGTAGTAGCTAGATGGCTTCTTCTCTCTTTTTGATCTTCAATACAATGTTCTCCTTGATGTTCTTGGAGATCTATTTGATGTAATGGCTTTTTGCGGTGTGGTTCTTCGGATCCGATGAATTGTGAGTTGATGATCAGATCTATCCATGAATATTATTCGAGTCTTTGCTGAACTCTTTTATGCGTGATTGTTATAGCCTCGTATTTCTTCTCCGAAACAATCGTTTCGTTTGGCCAACTAGATTGATTTTTCTTGCAATGGGCAGAGGTGCTTTGTGATGGGTTCGATTTTGAGGTGCTCAATCTCAGTGACAGAAGGAGACATGACACTAATCGTTGATCGTTGCTGATACGTCTTCAACGTATCTATAATTTATGAAGTATTCATGCTATTATATATTCTGTTTTGGATGTTTAATGGGCTTTATTATACACTTTTATATTATTTTTGGGACTAACCTATTAACCGGAGGCCCAGCCCAAAATGTTGTTTTCTTGCCTATTTCAGTGTTTCGACGAAAAGGAATATCAAACGGAGTCCAAACGGAATGAAACCTTCGGGAGAGTTATTTTTAGAACGGAAGCAACCTAGGAGACTTGGAGTAGACGTCAGGGAAGCTTCGAGGAAGCCACGAGGCAGGGAGGCGCGCCCTACCCCCTGGGCGCGCCCCCACCCTCGTGGGCCCCTCGTGGCTCCCCTGACCGACTTCTTTCGCCTATATATATATCCATATACCCTAAAAACATCGGGGAACACAATAGATCGGGAGTTCCGCCGCCGCAAGCCTCTGTAGCCACCCAAAAACCAATTGGGACCCTGTTCCGGCACCCTGCCGGAGGGGGGATCCCTCACCGGTGGCCATCTTCATCATCCCTCTCCATGATGAGGAGGGAGTAGTTCACCCTCGGGGCTGAGGGTATGTACCAGTAGCTATGTGTTTGATCTCTCTCTCTCTCTCTCTCTCTCTCTCTCTCTCTCTCTCGTGTTCTTGATTTGGCACGATCTTGATGTATCGCGAGCTTTGCTACTATAGTTGGATCTTATGATGTTTCTCCCCCTCTACTCTCTTGTAATGGATTGAGTTTTCTCTTTGAAGTTATCTTATCGGATTGAGTCTTTAAGGATTTGAGAACACTTGATGTATGTCTTGCATGTGCTTATCTGTGGTGACAATGGGATATTCACGTGATCTACTTGATGTATGTTTTGGTGATCAACTTGCGGGTTCCGTAACATTGTGAACTTATGCATAGGGATTGGCACATGTTTTCGTCTTGACTCTCTGGTAGAAACTTTGGGGCACTCTTTGAAGTACTTTGTGTTGGTTGAATAGATGAATCTGAGATTGTGTGATGCATATCGTATAATCATACCCACGGATCTTTGAGGTGACATTGGAGTATCTAGGTGACATTAGGGTTTTGGTAGATTTGTGTCTTAAGGTGTTATTCTAGTACGAACTCTATGATATATCGAACGGAAAGAATAGCTTCGTGTTATTTTACTACGGACTCTTGAATAGATTGATCAGAAAGGATAACTTTGAGGTCGTTTCGTACCCTACAATAATCTCTTCGTTTGTTCTCCGCTATTAGTGACTTTGTAGTGACTCTTTGTTCCATGTTGAGGGATAGTTATATGATCCAATTATGTTCTTATTGTTGAGAGAACTTGCACTAGTGAAAGTATGAACCTTAGGCCTTATTTCCTAGCATTGCAATACCGTTTACGCTCACTTTTATCATTAGTTACCTTGCTGTTTTTATATTTTCAGATTACAAAAACCTTTATCTACCATCCATATTGCACTTGTATCACCATCTCTTCGCCGAACTAGTGCACCTATACAATTTACCATTGTATTGGGTGTGTTGGGGACACAAGAGACTCTTTGTTATTTGGTTGCAGGGTTGTTTGAGAGAGACCATCATCAACCTACGCCTCCCACGGATTGATAAACCTTAGGTCATCCACTTGAGGGAAATTTGCTACTGTCCTACAAACCTCTGCACTTGGAGGCCCAACAACGTCTACAAGAAGAAGGTTGCGTAGTAGACATCAAGCAGTTTCTGGCACCGTTGCCGGGGAGGTGAGTGCTTGAAGGTATATCTTTAGATCTTGCAATCAAATCTTTTAGTTTCTTGTTTTATCACTAGTTTAGTCTATAAAAGAAAACTACAAAAAATGGAATTAAGGGTGCCTCATATGCTTCATCTTTTTAATGTCTTTCGTGAAAATGATAGGAAGGAACACTACAAAAAAATACACTTCTGTGATGATACGTGTTTGTCACAGTAGGTCGCGTTTTTTGTCATGCATGTACATCCATGACGATTTTATGACAGAATCAAGATAGTCATACCTGTGGTGTCGTAGAAGTGTTCCATGACATTACCAAAATTATCATCACGGAAGTGTCCACTTCCATGACGATAAATCGCGCGTCACAGAAGTGCTTTCGTCAAGGGTGACTGACACGTGGCATCCACCGTAACGGAACACCGTTAAGCTATCGGGTCGGGTTTTGGATCCGATAACCCGTTAACAGCCCCGACCAATGGGGATTTTCCACGTGTAAAATCATCATTGGCTGGAGGAAACACGTGTCGGCTCACCGTTGGGACAGATGTCATCCGCTCATTGGACCGAAGGCGCCTATGATACGGAAACACGTGGCACGACCCAACAGAGGCCCATTCCTGTGAAAAGGCTGGCCCGTTTGACTTGGTCAAAAGGTGGCGGCCCGGCCCACGGAAAGCCTGTTAACGGCCTGTTCGCATATAGCCCATTTACAGCCCGCTAACCCAGGGCCCATTACGCCCTATCCGAATTAGTCCCAGTAGCGTCATCTGGGCCGTCCAATATGATTCAGCCCGTTTTAACTTCCGGCCCATGTGTGGCCCATGACTTCTTTCGGCCCATATGAGGACCTTTGTAACTCTTGGCCCATTAACGACCCGTGGTGAAACTGGCCCGTAATGAACAGTGTATCACTTTATACCCATTAACGACCCGTTATTCCATTGGGCCGTTTCCAGCCCAAGTTATCTTTCGGCCTTCTCACGGCCCATTGATTCTTGGGCTCATTTGCAGAATTCGGTTACATACGGCCCGTTACTGTCATTTTCTACTTGTGGGCCAAATTCAGCCCGTCATTACAGTCGGCCCGTTTGGGGACCGTTAATACGTTGGGCCGTTTTCATGTAAAAAAACCCGTTGGGCTGTTTTCATAGAGTTATCAAATACGGCCTATTAACGGCCCGTTATGGTCCACGAATAGTACGACCCATGATTGGCGAAATGATGATACGCCCCGTAGAAGGCCCATGGATCCTACGGCCCGTATGAGGCCCATGGATAGTATGGCCCGTAGAAGGCCCATGGATCGTACGGCCCGTAGAAGGCCCATGGACCCTACGGCCCGTAGAAGGCCCATGGACCCTAAGGCCCGTATAGAAGGCCGATGGATCCTACGGCCGGACGAAGGCCCATGGATCATACGACCTACAGGAGGCCCATGGTTACAACAGTCCGTGTGTTGCCATGATTATTTTGGCCTAGTTACCAAAAATAGGCTATTGTGGCCACTAGAAAAAAACAGAAAAAGAACTGCAGTGACTACAAGCAAACAACTAAACAAGACAATAAGGAAATAAATAAGCAAGCAATTAACGCTAGCCTATTACCGCTATTACACATATTACATCCACTGGGCATCAAAGTTCGCCACCAGTGCAAATATAGGGAACAAAGCAGCACATTACATACACTGGTCGTCAAAATTGGCCACCAGTGCAAATAAACGCGACAGCAAAACAAGAGCATAACTGAAACAATTTCAGAAGAGCTCAAGAAACGTTATCCTGGGTATCCACCATGCTGGCAATAAGCTTAGCAAGCTGATTAGCTTTGTCCTGTTTGGCGCTAAAATCCTCCAACGCTTGCTATTGCACCAGAAAGTATGCATCTGAATGCTCCAGGGACTTCCGCAGTCCTTCCGCTTCTTGTCGCAGCACAGCTGATCGATGTCTTTCAGCTTGTAGTTGAGACTCAAGAAACCGAACTGATTCAGACAGTGAGTTTGAATAGCTTGTGCAAGCGGTAGTGGCGAGTAACTCGAACACTAAACCAAGACAGGACTTTGGGGTTGTCGCGCTGTCTTCAAGATAGTCTTCCTTAGCTGTTTTATCAGCTTTGTTGGAGACCAACAAGGATGTGTCACTATCCTGAACCTTATCTGCATTACTTCCTTTACCATTGCTTAATAAGGCACTCTTCCCCAATATTCTGTCAGCATTCTAAAAGAAGAAACAAGCAGACACATAACAAGTTTAGCATGTACTAGTATATGAAACTCATTTCGGTGAACCAGTTCATTAGTAAGGTGGACAAGATTAAACTACCAAGTCTTCTATTGCCAAGTACTAGTACATAATAAAAGCATCAAACAAACATATATCTATGTCCTATGGTCACTGCATTGTCTTTCCAAATCAAAATAGAGACACGGTTCAAATCATACCAGTTCAAGACAAAGCAGCAGTGAAAGAATACAAAGCGTGGGAAACTACACGGCACAACAAGATTTCAGATGGGTACCACGGGCCTACATGTACAACAACACTATTGGCTCTGTTGTGATGCTAGTAATGTGCATGATATGAAAGTCAACTGTATACACAATTGAAATTGAAATCAACCGAGCTATTGATAAGAGCAAACCTGTTAAAGAAACATGCGTGAGCATACCTGCTGTGCCATTGGAGTTTCGATTGGATCCTTCAATTTAAAAATAAGTTTGTATGAGTAAATACAGTGATACAAGAGCAAAGCAATCATAGTTAAAAAAGGCGCGCCTAAGCGAGCGCTTAAGCGCGCCTAGGCTCTAGGCGTTGGCAAAACGCATTGCGCATAACTACGCATAATCTATGCATAACTGCGCATAAGCATGCACTTTGGTCAGTAAAGCGCAAGGCGGTGGCAAAACGCACAATTAACGCCTAGCGCTTTTTTGAACTATGATAGCAATGGAATCTTAAATTAGAACAATTGTTCTTCAGGTTTAGGCACTTGTTCTACATGAACAGAGTACAGTAAGACGCAAGAATATAATACTTAAAAATAGAAAATGAGCTCATAGACCTCACCACATTCTTGGTTTGGGACCAGTACAGAACAAGGCGTTCCCAGTCATCGTCTAGTAAATGTGTCTCAGGAGAACGTAAGGGAATTTGATGAGTTTCTTTGCCGGTGAAGTACGTTTTCTTCAGGTAATTCCGATACTGCCACCAAGCATTCTTGAAGATAGCAGAGGTATTAGCACAGGTTACCTCATCCTGAGTTTCCAAATCGGTCCTTCTCTATAGAGAAAAATGGGAAAATTTGCTGTATTATAACCATCATGGAGGTAGGATGTACGGGACGAAGCAAAGTAATTGCCATGAATAACATTACTTACACATAACTCCTGGACAAACACCTGCAACTGGCATTTTCCTTCATCTTCAATATAATATTTCCAAGATGGGAAGATACGCACATACGATTTAACAACATCAAATGCGATAGATGCTAAACTACGACTAGCTGGTTGTGCTTCCTCCACAGGAATAGGCGTACTAACTGGTGGAGTTGGGGTTCGCCGTGATAGTACTGGCCCTTTGGGCACTGGAGCTTCCTTACTAACTGCTTTGTTTGGGAGCTCTATGGTGGAGATGGTGTTGTGTCAACATGAACTGGGTTACTATCGGCTGGGGTTGGGGTTAGATTGGGTGAAGCTGGTTCTCTGTCCATCGCAGTAGGGGTACAATCTGCGAGAGTTTGGGTTATGTGTGGTAGGGCTGGTTCTTGTGCATGTATAACCAGGGTGCTATCTCCACCAAGAGGTAGCACTGTTTTATTTAAAGACCGTGTTTTTAGTCCGCTAGATACTGGCATCACCCGCTCCAATTCAAATGGCTGATAAACAGGAAACATAGTTAAATGTACAGACATTGTATGAGAGACAGATGCAATAGATAGTGTGGAAAAAAGAGGGCATGAAATAGTTGACATGTATATTGTTTAACTAAAACGGATAGCATGACATAATTTCACATATATGATGTCTATCTAAACTGGATAGCATAGCATAACATAATTCAAAGATATGATGAATAACTAAACAGGATCGCATGACATAATTCACCTACATGTTATCTAAGTAATCAGGATCGCATCATTTAATTCACATATGTGATTTATATGCTAAACAGAGGGCATTCGATATGATGTCTGAACTAAGAACATGGTGTTGAATATTGTGTATATGATGTCTAAACTATGCAATGCAAGACACTGTGTGCATGATATGAGCAGTATAACCGTGCCAAGTTATAGCATACACCTCAGTGGGGGAATAGGACTGGTCATCTGTCTCTGAATCCATCTTTGAGGAGCTATCGGGAGCCAACAAGAGATCTGCTTCGACAGGTAGCACTGTCTGCTCTGAAGGCCTTGTTTTCACTCCAGATTTTTCCATCTCCCACCCAAATGGCTGATTCACAGGAAGAGTAGTTTAATGTACAAACATTGTCGACAAATGGAAATGTAATGAAGAAAAGGATGGGCAAGATATCATTCAAATATATGATGCCTGGTTAAACAGGATGGCATTGCACATTTCACATATATTATGGCTGGCTAAAAGACATGAGACTGCATAATTCCCATATATGATATAGAAACTAAACATGTGGCATTACAGAACATGTCTAAACTAAGCAGATGACATATATGATGTCAAAAGTAGGCACTGCAAGGCAACATATGCATGATATGACTAACATCATCATGCCAAGGTAGAGCAAACACCTTGGGGGGTAAATAGGAGTGGTCAGCGGCGTCTGAATCCGCCTCAGAACAGATATCTTCCTCTGGATTACAATCTGGAGAGGGGTGCGGAGGGTTTGCCATTGAACCCACCATGGAGCGATGTCTGTATGACATTGTATTGCCGCGCAAAACTCTTATCTTTTTCTCTACATGTTCAGCATGACTGTGTACAATATCTGACATGCATACGAAAAAAATATGGTGAGATTATGTAAGGAGAGCATGCAGAAATTTAGAGTGATGGTAACAACCAGTGGATCAACGTTTTTCCGTTGAACCAAAATAGCCCTAATGGATCAACGTGAATGTATAGTAATAAGTGATGCAACAAGTGTACAACCTCTTTGCCGTAGCCGTGTCGACCTCAGCATCATTGGGTTGGTCGCTGAAGCAGTTGAGGCAGAGGTGGCTGTCGGAGGTGTGGAGGAAGATCTGAGGAATCTGTAGACGGCGTCCAGGGCACTGCTCTGTTGTGATGGATCGTTCTGTCGTTGGAGCAGCTCCGGTGAGCCGTAAGACGTCAAGGCTGAAGCAGCACAAGACATACATTGTCAATCTCAAGTGGGATTCTAATAGCATCTCCAATAGATGATGTAAAATGGATGTAAAATTAACATCACCAAAAACCACCTGACTACAACAGATGAGGTAAAAACTGTTGACTCTGAACTTAACTGTCGAAACTGAAATTTACTGTGGAATCTGAATGCTACTGTCGAAACTAAACGCAATGGTAGCAGAGAGGCACTTGACATGTAGTTTAGGGAGGGCCTGCAGTTCATCTTCAACCTGCACCCCCCGAGCCGCCAGCCACCACCGGCTGAACCGCCGGCCCCAGCGCCGCCTCACCTCCCCGAAACAACTCGCCACCGCCGCCCCGGCCAGCCCTCTAGGCCCCCCGCCCCCACCCTGAACCCTAAGATAGATAGTGGGGTACCTCTCCGGCGAGCCCCCGTCCCCGCTACGGGTGGTTCTTCCTTAACTCCGGTGAGCCCCCCAACCCCTGAAAATCGACTGACCTAAAAGTCGATTCAGTCGACTGAAGTGTGGCTTAATCGGAGCAGAGCAGCAACACGAGCGAGGGGGAGAGCAGCAGCAGCAGCTGGGCGAGTGAGCGATCGAGCGAGAGCCGGAGCAGCAGTAGCAGATCCGGCTGGTATGGACGCCGCCGCCAAAGGGGCCTCGCACTGGGGGAGAGCCGCCATGGAGATGTTGCCCGCGGCGCCGGCTTCAAGGTAGCCGCTCCATGGGGGTGCGGGATGGAGCACCGTCGGTGCCGGGAGGTCGAGTTAAGGAGAAGGTGCGATGCGATGAGTGTACAACCTCTTTGGTGGCGCCGAGTAGGCCTCGGCTTTGTCCGAGGAGTCGGTGAGGATGCTGCGGTTCCGGTGGAGCAGGTTAAGACGGCGCTGTGGGGATGGAGCAGCCGCGATAGACGAGGCGACCGTCGGAGCAGCTCCTTGGAGGTGGAGGACGGGGCGGCTGAATCGGCGGGACAGTGAGATGGACGACGGATCCTCATCCGGGGAGGTGGCCGAGGGACGTCGAGCTGTTGCGGTGGACGTCGTCGTCGGGGAAGAGGCTCCGGTTGGGCAGCGGTAACGTGGCAGACGGAGGAGGGTGGGGTTTCGCGGCTGGAGCGGAGAGGTTATGGCGGCCTGGGATTTCGAATGGCGAAAAGGGGGCGCTGGGAGGGGGTGAAGCATGACTTAGGGACGCGCTTGTCCAAAATGTAGGGTGTGTTACAAAAGTACCCCCCACCGATTTGAACTAGCGGCCCTTTCGGCTCAGGGTTAGAAGGGGGATTTCGCGTGTCGGGATTTGGCAGTTGGAGGGAGTTTTTGCGCGCGTTGTAATTTTGGGATAGCAAAGCGCGGGTTGTGAAGGCGCCAGTTTTGGGAGCACGATATCTGAATTTTCGGGATATAACAAGACACGGGTTGAATTTTAGGGACAAGCCTAACGTGTAGTAATATTGTACTTGTACATACCAAATCAATTCGCACTTCCCTCAACCAAAAAGAAAACGAAAAAAATAAAACTATTCACACCACACAAAGAGAGAGTCTTGCCCCGTTTTACTATACAAATGCTATTCAAAGCTACTCCCTCCTTCCATCTATATAGGGCCTAATGCGTTTTTCAATGCTAACTTTGACCAAATATTAGAGCAATGATATATGACATGCAACTTACACAAAGCACACTGTTAAATTCGTCCGTGAAAGGTTCTTTCAATGATATAATTTTCACATTGTGCATGTCATGTACTATTAATCTTGTCAATAGTCAAAGGCGGTCTTAAAAATCTCATTACGCCCTATATAGATGGAAGGAGGGAGTATGAATCCATGTTATGTCCGATTAATTTTTTTCGCTTGCTGTATAATGCATGTAACCTACTCATACCAACATTTTAGTGCATTCCAAATGTCTATACTACCGCTGCAATTCGAACTAAATTTGAATTCGTTTCTCTATTTCATTAAGAATCTACAATCATGATTGTTGCCAACTTCAACCATCATAGTTTCCTTGCTAGCCGCCAGATATAAATCGGACGGCCTATAATGCAGGATGGTAGGCACACCATCATCAACAACTCCGTTTTTTATAAGAGTAGAGATAAAATATATTAAATGTAGTATAACATGTTCATAACCACACCATGTGTATCACCGTTATATATATTCACACATGCGTCGGTTTGAAACACTATGATAAATTCTTCAAATATCCGAATTCGCTTTTTATAATGAAGTATATATGATCTCTATTAGTCTTTTACACCCACACAACCCTCTTATCTTTGTAGCTAGCGCTAACTTTCTCTTGTGCATGCACACACCCGCATCCTCTCACCCTCCCTCAGCATTCTCTAGCTCCATCGTGCAAATTCGTCTTTTCACTTTAGGTCGTTCACCCACGGTGTGTGTAGGCCCCCCAGCTCCTTCTTTACGGCACACATCGATCGATATGCCTCTCTAGCCAGGTGTGCCTAGCACAAACACAAGCTTCCCCTCTTCTCTTGTCACCGTCCATGCCTCACTCCCACCACTCTTTTCATCGTTCTTGTACTCGCACACTCCTCCCCCTCGATATAGTATGCCTCTCGTACCACCTCCTACATGCATCCATCTCTCTCTATCCTTCTCCTCGTGCCTCATTTGCTTCTAACACACACATGCATGTATACCGATCGATCTCCCAACATATACCTAGATCGACTTTAACTACCCCCCCATCGATCGACGTACCTCACAAGTTATGTCTCTCCTTTCTCTAACAAAGGGCGATTGATCTTCCTATGTAGTTACGTCTGCTTACCACAGCCACATCGTCCCCCCTCATCATTCGTGCATGCCTCCTGACCCGTCCCTCACACGCACGTGCACAGACAACAAGAAGCCATCTCCTCTCTTATTGATATTGCGGGCGTGCCCTCCGTTTGTCTAGCACGCCTATCCCACCATTTGTTAGAAGCAACTCCACTACCACCCCCTCCAACACTCTAGCTCTGTCTCTCTCCCAACCTTATTCCTCTCCTGCACATATGCATGGATGCCAATCGATCTCCCTTAATACATGAGGCAGATCGATCTCCTTAATACATGAGGTAGGCCTCTCTCCTCCTCCACACATATACCAGCCATTGTACCTCTATAGTTAATTGGGCCTCCCTCTTCCCCCACCACACACCGATAGTCGAGCGCTGCAGGTAGGTATCCATGCCACAGAGACAAACTGCACATGTCCCATCTCACGTTCCAGTAGGCCAGCCACTCTATATCTTTGACGTGGGCACACACAAATTCGAGGGCACTCTTTATCGATCGCGCACGCGCACACACACACATCATCCCTCTCTTCGATTCTATGGACACCTCAAGCCGATGATACCTCCACTCTCTTCTCGTGGATCGCCCCCTCTATATATATGTTATATCCAGGACTCTATTTCACACACATTGCATATGTTACATTTTTTGATTGACCCCCCCCCCCAAAAACTCTCAAGAACCCAGACACTATATCTCTCTAGGTTTGTATCTCTCTCACACAACCCCACGTATGTGGTGTACGTATACAAGAAGAGAATAGGTGCACCGTGCACGTACTCACGCTTCGTGCCCAGCCACACCCGCGCGGGTACACGGTGGAGCTCATTTCTTTACGAAATGGCAGCCCACATGCTAATTTGAACGCCTGTAGCGGTTGTTTACCTAGGGAGGTCGTGTACCACGCGTGCACGAAACAAAGTTTGACTTGACGCGTTGCCGCGTTAATTTTAAATAAAGTTATAGCGCTCAATGGCACGTACACAGAATATAAAACGATTTTTATGGAGAAAAAGGTAGTCCGCTCACTATATACAATGGAGCCTGCCTGCCTGGTTTGTCGCTCTTCAGAGTATCTCACACAAGGCTGCGGTGGCCTCTCTCTCTCTCTCACCGTTGGTCAGTGATCCGGCCGCATCCCGTCCGCCGGGGGAAAGGGAGTGCGGTGGCCTCTCTCTCACCGTTGGTCACTGATCCGGTCGCATCCCGTCCGCCGGAGAAAAGGAGGAAGTGCATCATTTCTCCGTTTGACGGCGCCGAGGCAGCACGTCCCGATCCGCGGTACACGCCGTTCTCTCTGACCAAGCTCCGGCGCGGCAGGGCCTACGCCACCTGCTCGCAGATTCCGCCTGCCGCCGCTCACCTAGTTACATCCCGACGACCTCCAAGTATCCCCTCCGGCCTTGCTCCACTGCCCGTCTTCCCACGTCACTGCATGTGGATCTTCCATAGTTCTTTGCCCAAAACGTAGCTCATCCGGTGTACTTTCCATATTGCATTCTCGTCCTCACACCGTTTTAGACAAACACAACCGTGTTGTTATCTTCCCTTAGGACAAGGAATATGCTTCTTTTTTGTCGTCGCATGTGTCATCAACTGTTATTGGCCAGTAACTGTTTCCTTTCTACTCGTTGCTATTGCGACCTTTTGGTGAACTGCACAAATCACTTTTTTCTTAAGAGTGTTTTGTGCAGTTGTACTAAAATGTCACACGGGCAATGTCTCTACATTTCAGTGCGACTGCACAAAGGGAGATTGGTTTTCCTCTATCCTCCTCATCCAACTCCGAGCCTAATCTTCTCCAACTAGTTAGTCTTAAGAGAGACTGCAAAGGTGACCGACTTCTATTTGTGTGTTTATTGTTTCATCAGCAGTCCTCTATTATCATAATCACACTTAATATCTTTGGAATAGGGACGCTTAGCTCTATTTTAGTGGAACTGCACAAAATGATCGGAATGTTGCATGCTCCAGACAGCTACGTTTTTTCCCAACATGCCTTGTTGATTTAGACAGAGCTGGGGGGACGTTGCTGCCAATGAAAGCATGGATCAATTTTAGTTTAACACCTTCTCACAACTCTGTCTTCAGTTGTGATGTAATTAGTAGCTCTGATCTGCTAATAATTGACATGCATTAGCAAGGAAGTTAGTTTTTTATTGTTTCCGAAAGAGCATCGATGGCAAGACACGCGAAACAAAAGCTGAAAGCTCACACCATTGTACAATTTCATGTCGCTGGAAAATTATTTGTATAGTACGTCAATTATGTAAACAAATGATGGAAGCTTGATAGCATTGCCAGAAGCCTCTTCATCATCCGGGTCCATGTGCCATGCACAAAATTATACTCCTTCGTTCCTAAATATTTGTCTTTTTACAAATTTCAAACGGGCATATTTTAGAGTGTAGATTCACTCATTTTGCTTCGTATGTGTACTCCCTCCGTTCCTAAATATTCTATTTGTCTTTCTAGAGATTTCAACAAGTGACTACATACGGAGCAAAATGAGTGAATCTACACTCTAAAATATGTCTATATACAACCGTATGTGCCAGTCCATTTGAAATCTCTAAAAAGACAAATATTTGAGTAGTCACTCGTTGAAATCTCTAGAAAGACAAATACTCCGGAGTATATTTAAGAACCGAGGGGGTAGTGCACAACCGCATAGGAGACTCAGCCCGGTCGTTGCGCCGCATTAATTGTGAGTAATGAGCAGTCAAATCATAAGCCCCACCTTTCCCACTGTAAGTTGCTCTGAAGAAGCAACCATCAATACGCTATTCTTTGAATCCGCTCATACTACTCCATCCGTCACTGTTTATACGGCGCGCTTCAGAAAAAAGAAAAAAGAAATCTGTGGGACCAAGGCGACTAGCGATCGGCCTGAAAAATAGCATTGGTAGTTATAGCACGGCGTCTATTACTAGAGGGAATAATGCGTACACACATGCATGCAGTGCTTCCACCCCGGGTACACACATGCATGCACTTACTCCACTCTGTAGTAGTACAATACATGGACAGAAAATTGTGGACTTGATTGCGGTTACCACGCCCTAATTAATTGAGCATTAAACCAAACGCGTCTAAAGTCTCTCTGGTGGTGGAAATGCATTGAGAGAAATGCATCATAATGAAGCGCGCCCTGTAAACTGTGACGGAGGGAGGAGTAGTATGAAGGTGCAAAACCAAGTACGCGTATGGCCAGTCGGTCAACGCACCTCCTCCTGGCATATCACTGACATGTGGGACAGGAGTGTGAGCAAACCGATCTCAATTGACAGCAAAGAGCCAACCCGCCGTTCCTTGAGAGAGACGAGGAGCGAGAACACATAGACGGGCTCGCACGGAGGCCAAGATATATTCGAGCATGGTTGGTTGATCGATATCATTCATTACATGTTGGGCTGCCGTTTTCCGCCCTTCTCCGGAATAAACATGTACTTTATCAGAGATAAAAAATAATAAGAGTACAGACGCTCCACCATGCGGTTCTAGTAGTAGTACTACTCGTACTACTGCGCTTGGCTCTTCGCCTCTTCGTGAAGTCAAACAATGATGGTACTCCGCATGTTGGGTACTACAGTGTATGCCTCTGATAATCTGACACCGAATGGACTGATGCATGTCCACTGAGGGTAGGTTGCATTAGTCAAAAGGCGTAAGCGAGCTTCACCTTGTCCTGCAAGCTTCTCCTCGTTCTGCGAGTTGACGGGACACACCAAAAAGTAGTGCTAGTCCATACTCCCTCCTTTCCGGTTAATATGGCTTAATCTTTTTTGCGGGTAAATGAGAGAGCTTTATTCATATATAAGCATTCTTAGGACGATCAGCCAAGACACTGGTCACTAGGAAGCGAGGTACCCCGCAAAAAAAGAAGTAGGAAGCGAGGTGTTTCATCAAGCCAGCTCTCGGCCACATTCAAAGTGCAGCAAGCACGGTTCGCACGAAGATGCGCCGCAAGGTTTGCTGACCTGTTTACATGCTGAATAACAAAAAAAGAGAAAATATTACCGAGCGCTACTATTTGTAACAGGATATGAGCCAGAATTAAGCGAGAATTGTGGCGAGTGTTCCATGCAATCAACTTCCATTATCACATGCGAGAACCCTCGAAGAGAACCAAATGTGTTGAAGATTGCTTTATCACATTTTAAAATTATAATAAGAGTGCAGACGCTCCTCCATCCGGTTCCTAGTACTAGTATAGTACGTACCTTTATAGACTATAGTAGTAGTACTAGTAAACTTTGCGCTTGGCTGTTCGCCTATTCGGGAAGTCGAACAATAATAACACTAGTAGTATAGTGTATGCTTCTGGCAATCTGACACCGAATTAACTTTTGCACGTCCACCGCCTAAGCGAGGGAGAGCTTGCATTAGTCAAAAGTTTCTCCTTGTCCTGCGAGCCACCGCGCGCAAGCTTCTCCCGTCCTGCAACCTTCTCCTCGTTCGGCAAGTTGACGGGACACAGCAAAGTAATGCTAGTCCATACTGCCTCCTCTCCGGTTAATATGGCTTAATTTCAAACGAGATAAATACACTGTCAGTCACTGTATATTTGTAAAAATATGGTCAGTGGACTTCATAATACGCTCATTGCGCTCAATATATATATTTTCTGGTGTTTATACGGTCACTAGCTCACCCTGACTGAGTATGTGCGTGCATGCACGTATAGGTTGAGCACTTGAGCGTGACCGTGTGTGTTCCGTCGTGTGCTCGGACATGCATGCATTAGGGCGTCACGCGCGTTTTTGCGTCCATGTGTACGTATGACTGTTGCATACACGTAGGGGGAGTACGTGTAAGGGCCACTAAGGAGCAGTCAAATCACACAGTAAGTTAGTCGGAAGAAGCAACCATCATTTCACTCTTGAATGACACGTACGCAATATAAAATGGTTGATATGGAGAGAAAAAGAAAACCACTATATATACACTAGCAGGAGCCTAAGGTACAAGCCTGCTTGCTTAGGTTGCTCTCTTCACAAGCATAGAACGACGGGCCTGATCGCGCAGCTGGGGGAAGGGAACAATGTTCTGCGTAGACGCGGTCGACATCGGCGAGGGAGAAAACCCACAGTCGGTGCGTCCCAATCGGGGGTCACCACGGTATGGGCCGATGCCGCGTCCCAACCGCCCTTCTAGCTACAGCCCGACGTCCCAGGTAGTCCATCTTCCTTTTGGAGCCGGCTTGCTCCACTGCCGTAGCTCCATCTCCATGTCGATCTTTCTCTACTTCTACCGGCTTCTACTTGTGATGAGTTTATGTCTCAGGAACTAGTGCCAGTACTATTATTCTAATCACACTTCTTCAATATCTTTGCCATCAGGGATGCTCAGGTCGGTTTTAGTGGAACTGCACAAAAGCATCGTATGATCCGAGGGTGCCAGCCATCTTTCCTTCGACAGGTTCTACCTGGCCAGGAAATTAAATCATGTTTAGGGTTTAGGGTTTAAGTCGTAGTGACCCCATCAGTAGTTTTTCTTTCGTACACGCTCTCACAACTTTTTTCTTTAGTTGTGAAGTAAATATTGGCTATGATCTATGAATCATTGAGATGCATCAGCATGCGTGTTAGTTTTCCTTTGTATTTGATGGAATGTTGTAACGGGGCAACCTTGGAATAGGAATGAAAATGGAGTGGAAAGTTTCCGTTTTTCCGGAGAAAAAATGGAAACGGAGAGAAACCAATGTTTTGTTTCGTTGGATCGCGCCATCGAGCAAAACCAACGTTTAAATCACGCCTGTCGTGTTCGTGTCTCACCCTCCTCCATGGCTCGACCCCACACGGTCGCTCGGCATGCCACTCACCGCAAACCGAGTATACGATAACTTTCCCGCCTGCTTGTCGATGGATCGCGCCATGGAGTACTAGCACTATTGGAAGAGATTGACGAGTTGGGGGAGGACAGCTAGCTGTAGCACGGACTCCCAAGAACTTTTTACATGCATGTTGTAGCCGGCTATTGCGACCTTTGAACGCGGAGCAGCCGCGTACACCCGGAAGCGGCGTGGGCGACGCTCTCTCGGCCGGCGCGCCGTTTCAATGCTGGCGCCAGTGAGAGGTCACGTCCGCTCTGGTCGGGCATGAATGCGGCATTGACCATTTCGGGCGGGAAGCACGCGCGGGTGATGAAGAGGGTTCGGGTTGGTCAGGACCGGCCGTGGCAGCGGTCCGGACATGCGCAAACAAGAGATGCTATACGTTAATATTGCTGCGTATATAATTAACAACGTAAATAATGTGCCAGTTGGACAAATATGATTGGAGATGGAGATGGAAATGGAATTTTACGTAAACATGGATATGCATGTCTATGTCTGTGTGTGTGTGCGCAACGACTCTCGCGACCTGGAAGCGGGGGCGTGTTTTTGATCGAGTTTTCTTTCTTGGTACGTTAGAAAATCAGTTTGTCTAATTCACATCTAGATGTTATTTAAGGATATCACATCTAAGCTCCCACAAGTATATAATGTAGCAACAAGAAACAAAAAAAAACTAGGAAAAAAATAGACCACAAACAGAGTGGACATCAACTTAGATGTGACATAACTATGTCATATCTAGATGTGTCCTAGACAGACCCTTAAAAAATTGTCCGCCAGTTTTCGTTTCTTTTTTCCGGGAACGCGCGTATTCTATTTAAAACCACTACTATGGAGAGATTTTTTTACTCCATTATAGCCTCTTGTTTGATAGAGTTTCTCGCGTCTCGCTCTCTCACCCTCTCCATATATGTTACACGCTGGAGGCTCAGCGTTCATTTGCTAGGGTTTGCTATATTCACAGTCTCTCACCCTCTCTTCACCAGATCTAAACAAGACTGCGTTGGCCTCTTGTCTCTCTCTCCCCCCTCACAGCTGGTGAAGGAGGCGTCCGTATCCCGTCGCACCGGGAAGGGGAGGAGGTGCAACGTTCACTCTATCGCCTTCGGCGAGGGAGGCAATCCACTGCCGGCTGCGCCGTTCTCTTTCACCCAGCGCCTGTGTGGGAGGGCCGCCGACCCCTTCTTCCTCGCTACCGTACGTAGTGTGGGCAGATCCGGCCTCCCGCCGCACGCCTTGCCACATCCCGACGACCCTAAGGTATAAGTTTCTTTGAAACCGTCGTTGCTCTAGCTGCATGTGGATCTTTTTCGATCTGTAGTCGAATCTAGGTCTTGGTTCAAAGAGGAAAGAAGGGTGCGGTGGGCTAGAGCAAGAATCTAGGATGTGGTTCAATGAGGAAAGGAGGGGCGGAAAGTAGTATAGACTGGCAATCCAGCCGCTTTGTAGGTCGAAAAGGGAAAAAGGGGGTAACCCAGTACACACATCTGTAAGGAACCGATCTCTTTGTTGAAAAGGGAAAGAAACTGGGGGGTCGGGTAGTTTGTGCAGGACTAGATTTGCTGCCCTCACATAGGAAGAAGGTTCAAAGAGAACAAATATGGGACCAGCGCATATATGCTGCTTGGCTACATACTCTGGATCACCCATTTATACGTGTGGACGCACATGGTGCTGGCATGTCCCATACAACTATTTTGCTGTTGTTAATCTAAGAATACCGCCGGAAAATTGAAGCAATGCCACTGTTAAAAGTAAATTACATTTTTAACGAATGTTGTTTCAAGAGAATGTCTCTGTTAATATGAATCAATGCAACCATTTTAGAAATGCTACTTTCCTACTTTTTTTTCCATCCAAGATAAGTTAGATGCTTCTTTCTGTCACCGTTTGTTTCATCCTCCTTTATCGGCAAGTAATTGTTTCCTTTTTTGCCTCTGTTAAAACAGGGCTATTGATTCAACTTGTTGCTATTGCGACATTTTGCTTCGCTACTCAAAACACTTATGTTCTAAGAGTGTTTTGTGCAGTTCAACTTGAATGTCACACCGGTGACTTTGCTTAATTTTGGTGGAACTGCACAAAAGGAGATCGAGATTTGTTTCCAGTCTTTGTGGCGAGTTGTTTCAAATCTTGGTCTCAACCACATGATGTGCAGTGTGCTTTGAGATGTTGTGCTACTTGTTTTGGTACTGTTTTAAATAAATGTTGAATTGAAGCTATTGTATTGTTGTCTTTTCCCGTTAAGTAGTGAACAAAAATGGGACCAACCCAGACATGATGCTTGTTGCTTTGTTACAACAAATTCAGCATCACCCCCTTTATAAGCCAGTAATTGATGCCACTCTCAGAATTAACTACTGAATCTTATTTCAAAACTGCAACACTTGTTAGGGATTGGCGGGATTACCATTTTTGTGGCCGCATGTTTCATCCTCCTTTATTAGCCAGTAATTGATTCCTTTTTTGCCTCTATTTAAACAGGGATATCTATTCAACTTGTTGCTATTGCGACATTTTGCTTCGCTACGCGAAACACTTTGCTTGATTTCAGTGCAACTGCACAAAACGAGATTGGATTTCCTATTCGTGTTGGCAGATTCGTATTTTATCTTGTCCGTCTCATGAAAGGTCAGTACAGGCCTTCATCCACATGATTGTGCAGTGTGCTTTGAGATGTTGTGCTACTTGTATTGGTACTGTTTTAAATAAATGTTGAATTGAAGCTATTGTATTGCTGTCTTTTCCCATTAAGTAGTGAACAAAAATGGGACCAACCCAGACATGATGCTTGTTGCTTTGTTACAACAAACTCTGCATCACCCCCTTTATAAGTAGATGGAAGCACATACTGTTGTTGCGCCCACTCTCCCCTGGAACTGTTTATGCTTTTCGTTAATCTAATGCCGCTGGTAAAATTAAGCAATGCACTCTCAGAATTAATTAACTACTGAATCTTAGTTCAAAACTGCAACACTTGTTAGGAATGGTACTATCCTGCTTTGTAGTTCTTTCTACATGTTTAACCAAGGTATTGTTAAGATAATGTCTCCGTTAAAATGAATCAGTTGCATTGTTTTAGGAATGGTACCTTTCTGCTTTGTCGTTCTTTATACATGTTGAAACAAGGCATTGTTAAGATAATGTCTCAGTCAATATGAATGAATCACACTGATGGAGAATTGCTACTCTCCTCCTTTGTTTCCCATTAAGATAAAGTAGATCAGTAGATGCTTTTCTTCTGGGAGTACAAGTCATCAACCATTATTTCTCAGTAATTGTTTCCCTTATACCTATTGTTGCTTACAGGGATATCAAAATTAAAGCTCGGTTTTATTCCGACTTCGATTTTAGTTGAACTGCACAAAAGGAGCCAATGTGTCCAAGGCAAACTGCTGCATTACTGGGTCCAGTTGGTCGTTCCACTTTGCAGAAAGAAGCAGTCACTGTTTGTGCTACATTACAGAAGGAATGACCGAGAAGCTTTACAGAGTATTATTAGACACCGGTGACATGACTAGTCTGCAGAGACCATTGGCAATTTAACAACACGTGGAGTGCCCTGGGCAAAAAGTGCCCAAACAAGTACAAGAAGCTATGACAGGACTCCACGATCATAGGCATTACATATTTTGAATGGGAAAAGCTTGTCAAAGTTTAATCATTGATGTTAGCAAGAAGACGTTAGTTTAATATATTGGAATTGGAAAACCTTGTCAAAATTTGCTCATTGATGTTAGCCAGAAGACATGCATTTGATAATTTTGAGTGGGACGCCCTTGCTGTGAGCAGCGTCGAGTGTTTTTTCCTATTCCTGTGTTCAGTTTAGAAGTAAATAGTTACTCTGCTGAGATATTCCTGTGTTAAGAGTTTGTTCTGAATATTGTCTATGTAATGCCAGGCCTTGTGTTTGATTGCAAAGTTGAGCTTGGAATGTTGTGGCATGCAGCATCACGAGCTGTTAACCGTGCCTCCTGAGAATAATGCTTCATATTGTTTTGCATGTCGATCTAATGCCAGTGATTTGCTTGTTAAGAAGACCATCCTCTTCTATTGTTTCCGTGCTTAAGAAGTTCATCGTCTGATGTTTCATTCATAGCCTATACGACAAGTCGGGTAGGTTAGATGTGAAACCATATGATCTTCCGACCAACTCATGATATTAGGCCGTGATTGGATCGTCGTTTTCCAACCAAAACCGCTTGTAAAACTGACGCTTGTAAATTAAAGCAGATGGTCTCGGGCGAAGGCGCTTGGTTGGTCGATTTCGACTAGTAAAATATCGGAAGTACTTCACACACGATAAAAACGCTGAACGACACTCGGACGATTGCTAATCCAGCCGTTAGCTGCTATTTCAGCCTTGCCCATGGATGGCATGATACGCACGTCGTGCATGTATCGTCTGGTAATGTCGTCCATATAGCAGTGCTCGTAAAATATACACCGGTCTCTCAAATTACACGTGTAACCCGCCAGTTTTACTTACAGACCTCGGGCCCTTGGTTTCATTACGCCTGTATTTTACGCGTTGTTTCCGATGACGAGTAAATTACACTTGTATGTTAATACAGGTTTGAAATAAACCAGAGCTCCCAAGCGCGGCCTTACCGTTTCATGCCGTCTCAGTTTCTCGAAGGTGCTCATAGGTGTCCGATGATCCTGGCTTCCTGAATGAGCAGCGGGTGCTGTATCAGACCATCCGTAGGGCCCACGAGGCCCTCTCCTTTGTCCTTCGAGTTGTTGCGCTTGCCGTGGCGCTGAGCATTGTTAACATCGTCAACGAACATGAGGATTCAGGAGATGACTTTATTTTGACTGGATGACACTAGGGACCCACTAGGGCCATAGCCGTACGTACGCAAGTGCCTCCTTATTATGTACAACTATATATTTTTTGCTTTCTCCTGGTTTCCTGACATTACGGTCCCACACCATTGTCAACCTATGTAGTCAATATAAATGAGAGAATTGCACAAGGTGCGGCCGACAGCTGGGACCAAGCAGCTCGAGCAGTATTTGTGTTTTTGAGGCGTGAGCACTGCAGAGTTTTTCTTGGCGATGATTTCGTTGTTGTTCAGAGGAGAGCAGGGTATTAACTGGGCGGGCTGTGGCCCGTCTAGCCCAGGCCAGATATCCAGCCCAGATACTAATTTTTTCAAGATGAAAATGGCTAGCCCAGCTATACATCTTTTTGAGGAATACCCAGGCAAGGTCAACTTGTTATTCTCCGCCCCGCTGGGCTGCAAATCTTTCCTAGGAGGGATGCATTAGGCTTAACAGGAAAATGAGCTTTAAAAAATAATAAATGGGATGTAATTATAAAAACTGGGCAGTAACTATAAAAAATGCACCAAACACGAAATTAGTTTATAAAATATTATTTATGGATTTTGAAAATCTTAAATTTTCATTGCGCGCGCAATGTTTCGTTGGATTCTTATGTAATACAAATTTATATTTAATCTGACTAAAATTTCGGGATAAAAATATTTCCGATCCCATCAAAATGTGGGAAATTTTTATTGAATTCTGTCTTCAACGGTTGGTTGAAATTATTAATCGTTGTCCTAGCTAGAAAATGGGCTGCACTTTTAACAAACTGTAAATGGGCTGTTGTAAATTCCATTAGAATTCAAAAATGGGTTGTACATTCTTACAAAACGCAAATGGGCTATAAGTTCTCTGCCACACACTTGTGGGCCTACTAAGTGACACGTCCCCTAAAAAAAATAAGTTGACGCGTATGCAAGGCTTTGTCAACTTATTATAGTCAACACACGGTTCTAGCAGCAGTGGCCGTTGGATGTCTATCCAACGGATGTCGTGCTTCTTCTTCAATCTCGGATATTCTTAGCTTCGGCCGCCCAAAAAATGATTCCTCCCCCTGACATCTGGGGCGCACCATTTCGGAGGCTGACCTGTGGGCCTACTAAGTTGGAGCGTACCAAGGGCTTTGTCAACTTAGTCAATATAAACGATTCTAGCTTCAGTGACCGTACGATGTCCATCCAACGGCCGTAGTGCTTCTTCAACCTCTGGTCTTCTTGGTCCAGCCGCCCAAACTAGCGCCGGTCGTGCCGCCTGCTCCTGCCTCCCGTGGCCGGCTGTGCTGCCGCGGAGGCCTTACCGCCCCATACTACTCCCACCGCTGGCCAGGCCATCCCTCCACTCACCCACACCCCCTGTTATTCTGCGGCGACGGCAGCCTCACACCGCAGCCGAACTAGTGAACCCTCGTACTCCTCTCCGCGCGGGCTTCCACTGCTGCGTCTTCCCCGGCTCCGCGTCGTCCCCTTCCTAGGCCTCGCCGTCGTCCACCGCCCTGGTGCTCTCGGCGCGGCGTGGTCAACGTGGTCAACGACCGACTTCCATCGGAAGAGTACTGTACGTGGAGAGGCTGACAGCTGGGTCCACGGCGGCCGCAAGGAAGTGCCTCCTTATTACGCGCAAAATAATTATTCCTCCACCTGACAGCAGGGACCCACCGGACGGGCCACCTTATTTGGTGAAAAAAATGTTTCCCCCCTAACTGCTGGGACCCACCGGACGGGCCACCGTATTTCGCAAAAAAAATGTTCCCCCCGCTGTCAGCTCGGACCCACCGGAAGTGCCTCCTTATTACGCACAAAAAAATAAATACTCCCCCTGCTAGCTGGGACCCACCTTGGTGGGAGGCTGACTTGTGGGCCTACTAAGTTGACGGGGACGAAGGGCTTTGTCAACTTAGTCAATATGAACGATTCTAGCTCCAGTGACCGTACGATGTCCATCCAACGGCCGTAGTGCTTCTTCAACCTCTGGTCTTCTTGCTCCAGCCGCCCAAAGCAGCGCCGGTCGTGCCGCCTGCTCCTACCTCCCGTGGCCGGCTGTGCTGCCGCGGAGGCCTCACCGCCCCCTACTATTCCCACCGCTGGCCAGGCCCTGCAGCGACGGCAGCCTCACACCGCAGCCGAACTAGTGAACCCTCATACTCCTCTCCGCGTGGGCATCCACTGCCGCGTCTTCACCAGCTCCGCGTCGTCCCCTTCCTAGGCCTCGCCGTCGTCCACCGCCCTGGTGCTCTCGGCGCGGCGTGGTCAACGTGGTCAAGGAACGACTTCCATCGGACGTGGACTGTACGTGGAGAGGCTGACATCTGGGTCCACAGCGGCAGCAAGGAAGTGCCTCCTTATTACGCGGAAAATAATGATTCCTCCACCTGACAGCAGGGACCCACCGGACGGGCCACCGTATTTCGTGAAAAAAATGTTTCCCCCCTGACTGCTGGGACCCACCAGCTACACCTTCGCACGCAAGGAAGTGCGTCCGGGCAAAAAAACGATTCGCCCCCTGACTGCTGGGACCCACCAGCTACATCTTCGCACGCAAGGAAGTGCGTCCGGGCAAAAAAAAAACAAAACGATTCGCCCCCCTGACTGCTGGGACCCACCAGCTACATCTTCGCAGGCAAGGAAGTGCCTGACAGTCGGGACCCACCTGGTCGAAGCGTACGTAGCGTTGTCATTCTGGTCGCGAACGTGTACGTACATATATACTGGTCGATGTAGAGGCGCGCACGTATCGTCGTAGAGGCGCGTACGTGTCGTAGTAGAGGTGCGCACGTAGCATGTACACGTACGTACAGCGGCCAGGGTGCAAGAAAGAAAATACGGCCACGTACGTACATACGGGCAGGGTCTCGAACGCCTACTCGCGCATACGTACGGCGAGGGCTCGTGTACATTGCTGGGTCGGAACGGAGAAACATCGTCGTCGTCGTGTTCATGGGGAGGCAACGAAATGTGTCGTGTTCATGGGGAGGCAACGGAATGCGCCGTGTTCATTGGGAGGGGTGTGGCGTACCGCAAAACGGAGGAAACGGACCTCCTACGGTCGAAACGGGGGTCCTGTTGATCGGGAGGAGTGTGGCGTACCGCAAAACAGAGGAAACGGACCTCCTACGGTCGAAACGGGGGTCCTGTTGATCGGGAGGAGTGTGGCATACCGCAAAACGGAGGAAACGGACCTCCTACGTTCGGAACGGGGGTCCTGTTGATCGGGAGGGGTGTGGCGTACCGCAAAACGGACGAAACGGACCTCCTACGGTCGAAACGGGGGTCTTGTTGATCGGGAGGGGTGTGGCGTACCGCAAAACGGACGAAACGGACCTCCTACGGTCGAAACGGGGGTCCTGTTCATCGGGAGGGGTGTGGCGTACCGTAAAACGGGACTCCACGGGATACTGTTCATCTCCACCGTCGACCTCCTCCAGCCTCCACGGGCTACCGTCGACCTCCTCCAGCCTCCACGGGCTCCTGTTCATCCAGCCTCCACCGCGCGCTACTCCACCGGCTACTGTTCAACCACCCCTCCACGGGCACCCCTCCATCGTCTACTGTTCATCCAGCCCTCCACACCACGGGGTCCTGTTCAACCACCCCTCCATGGGCAACCCTCTACCGTCTACTGTTCATCCAGCCCTCCACCACACCACGGGGTCCTGTTCATCCAGAGGCAACGCCACCGCTCACTGTTGATCCACCCCCCCCGCAACGCTCACTATTCATCCAATCGATTGGCTTCAGTTAGCAGTAGTAGGGAAGGAATCGCTCGATCGGGTTCAGTTAACAGCCATCGATCGATCGCTCGGGTTCAGTAACGCGTAGTCTGCAGTGCAATCGCTCGGGTTCAGTTAGAGCCCAACGCCTCGCTCGGGTTCAGTTAGAGCCAACGCCTCGCACACACGCGCATACGTGTATGAGAGAAACGCGAATCGCTCGGCCCTCGACCTCCCACCGTAACCGGGAACTCCCCGAAATTTTCCTCCCCCTCGCTTCTACCACGGTTTTTTCCGTCATGGACGGCCCAAAGAATGTCATGCAGCTGCGTCTCCGGCCCGCCCAGGACGAAAAGCCCATTTTCTGTCATGATTTTTTGTCATAGAAGTAGGAGCCCACCACATCTATGATGATACCGGGTTTTGTCACAATTATCGTCATAGAAGTGTCATATGTATGACAGAATTTTTTTTCGTTCGGCCCAAAATGTCACGGATGTGTCTTTTTTTGTAGTGGAAATTGTGCTCAAGTACTAGAAGAAGAATTACATAGAATGCTTGGCATAAAATATGTGAATGATGAGCATGATTGCAATGTTGTTAGTATGAATTCTTTGAATACCCATGATGCTAATGATATGCAAAGCGACAAGCTTGGGGATGCTATGTTCGATGAAGATGATATGTTTAGGCCCCTAAGTTTTGATGAGAATATTTATTATGATGAAAGCATGCCTCCTATTTATGATGCTTATTGTGATGACTCGTATGCTATAAAGAATAAAGATAACCATGAAACTTTTCAGCATGATTTTAATTTTCAATTGGATTATGCTTCACATGATAGTTATTTTGTTGAGTTTGCTCCCACTACCATTGATGAGAATAAATTTGCTTATGTGGAGAGTAGTAAAATTTCTATGCAAGTAGATCATGAAAAGAATGCTTTATTTGATGGTTATATTGTTGAATTCATTCATGATGCTACTGAAAATTATTATGAGGGAGGAATATATGCTTGTAGGAATTGCAATAATATCAAGTTTCCTCTCTATGTGCTTAAAGTTTTGAAGTTATGCTTGTTTTGCCTTCCTATGCTAGTAGATTATTGTTCCCATAAGTTGTTTGCTCACAAAATCCCTATGCATAGGAAGTGGGTTAGAATTAAATGTGCTATTCATATTCTTCATGATGCTCCCTTTATGTTTCAATTCTTATCTTTTATGTGAGCATCATTGAAATCATCATGCCTAGCTAGGGGCGTTAAACAATAGCGCTTGTTGGGAGGCAACCCAATTTTATTTTTGTTCCTTGCTTTTTGTTCCTGTTTAGTAATAAATAAATCATCTAGCCTCTGGTTAGATGTGGTTTTATGTTTAATTAGTGTTTGTGCCCAGTAAGACCTATAGGATCTTCTTGGATGATAATTATTTCATCTTGCTGAAAATATCAGAAACTTTCTGCTCACGAAAACAATTGTTAAAAATCACGAGAACGTGATAAAATACTGATTCCAATTGCAGTAGATCAATAAACAAATTATTTAGGTCGTCCTATTTTGTTAGAATTTTTGAGTTACGGAAAGTTTGCGTTTGATACAGATTACTACAGACTGTTCTGTTTTTGACAGATTCTGTTTTTCGTGTGTTGTTTGCTTATTTTGATGAATCTATGAGTAGTATCGGAGGGTATGAACCATAGATAAGTTGGAATACAGTAGGGTTAACACCACTATAAATAAAGAATGAGTTCATTACAGTACCTTTAAGTGGTGGTTTGTTTTCTTTCGCTAACGGAGCTCATGAGATTTTCTATTGAGTTTTGTGTTGTGAAGTTTTCAAGTTTTGGGTAAAGATTCGATGGACTATGGAATAAGGAGTGGCAAGAGCCTAAGCTTGGGGATGCCCAAGGAACCCGAAGGTAGTATTCAAGGACAACCAAGAGCCTAAGCTTGGGGATGCCCCGGATGGCATCCCCTCTTTCGTCTTCGTTCATCGGTAACTTTACTTGGAGCTATATTTTTATTCACCACATGATATGCGTTTTGCTTGGAGCGTCATTTTATTTTGTTAGTATTTGCTTTCTGTTATTTAGAATAATGTTTTGCATCTCTATTTTCTATAAAAATGTCAAGGATAGCCTTTACCATGCTTATTTTGCAAGTATACATGTTGCTGTTTCAAAACTGAAAGCTTACCGCTGTTGCAAAATTTCCCTAGAAAAGTCAGAATATGATAAAATGTTGAATCTTTTTGCATATTGAGCTCTGATAAATTTTCTACAGTGTGGTAGAATTTCATAATGTTTGGAGTTAGGGAAGTATGATGAATCTTGCATTCTTTACAGACTGTACTGTTTTGGCATATTGTTGTTATGTTTGCATTGTTTGCATATGTTTGCTTGTTTAATGATGCTATTTGAGGATAGGAGTATTAAATATGCAGAGGCATTTAGTATGCAATGTTGAATAATAATTTTAGTGATTTGTTACAGTAGAAAATAATAAGGTTTTTGCATTGGTTTATACTAACTTATCTCACGAGTTCTTGTTGAGTTTGGTGTGGATGAAGCTTTCGAGATTTAGGAAACCGTGATATGAGAGAAATTAAGGAGACAAAAGCTCAAGCTTGGGGATGCCCAAGGCTCCCCAAGATAATATTTCAAGAAGTCTCAAGCATCTAAGCTTGGGGATTCCCCGGTAGGTATCCCACCTTTCTTCTTCAACAATTATCGGTTAGTATCGGTTGAGCCTAAGTTTTTGCTTCTTCACATGGTGAGTGCTATCCTTGAAATGTTGTTTTATTTTGTTTTGCTTGTTGTTTGAATAATATCCCAAGATCTGAAATTCTTAAATGAGAGAGAGTCTTCACATAGCTACATAATTATTTAACTGCTCATTGATCTTCACTTATATCTTTTTGGAGTACTTTGTCATTTACTCGTGTGCTTCACTTATATCCTATGAGTAAATGGTTGAATGATTTGAATGCCATAAATCTGAAATTATATATGTTTCGTATGCCTTTCCCATGGGGAGTAATGCCTTCACATATAAGAAGTAGAGGTGGTAAAGTTTTTGAAGGTTAGCAAACATTGTATTGGTCACTTGAACAATTCATGAAAGAATATTGAAGGAAGAGAGATTTCACATATAAATATACTATCTTGGACATCTTCTATGATTGTGATCCCCATTAATTATTTTCAAACTTGATCAAATTAGTTGAAGTTGGACAAGGAATACAACTTAATGAGTTATGTTTGGGTATATTTGTAGAAGTTATATTGTTATGGATCCTCTAACATGTGGTTCTTGCTATTTAGAATCCTTTGCTAGCCAAAATATCTGTACTAAGCGGGAATACTGCTTGTGTATCCAAAATCCTTGAACCAAGTTCCTTCCATGAATGTCCACCATATCTACCTATATGCGGTATTTACCTGCCGTTCCAAGTAAATTTGCATGTGATAAACTCTAAACCTTCAAATAATAATATGTTTTGTATGCCCGAATCGCTCATGTAGCGACTAGGGGATGCCATTATCTTCCATGCTAGGTGGGTTATTCTCACGATGAGTGGACTCCGCTCATCATTCACGAGAAAATGGCTGGTAATTGGGATGCCCAGTCCTATGGTCAAAATATCAAAAACAAAATCGTAATTAATTTAAACAAAACTCCCCCAGGATTGTTGAAAGTTGGATGGCACCCGTTGTTTCGGACAAGCCGTGGAGTGTGATTGTTGGTGGAGGGGGAGTAAAATCTTTAACTTTCTGTTTGGGAACCGCCTATAATGTATGTAGTATGGAAGATATTGGGAACTCTTGGTCGTTATGTTGACAATGAAAGCATACCTCTCAAAATTGTTTTCATCTATGTTTTAGCTTAGAGCTCTGGCACCTCTGCAAATCCCTGCTTCCCTCTGCGAAGGGCCTATCTTTTACTTTTATGCAAGAGTCAGTAGTATTCCTTCTCATTCCAACCTAATTTTTAGTTGGCAAGCATCATGTGGTGGAGAAAGATCTAAGAATATATGGCCATTCAAATATATTTGATCATGAATTATTATTGTTGACAATTATCTATATGATAAATAAGTTGGGAGGCGAAACATTAAGCCCCTATCTTTCTCTGTGTTCGATGGATGCTATTTGTTCTAAAAATATGCTTTGAGTGGTAGCAATCATGGAAGACTATATGATAGTTGAGTATGTGGAATTTGCTAAATCAAAGCTCTTACATAGACCCCTCCTGAAAATAAGATGAATTGCAATTGTTTGATGATTGAGAACATAGTTTGTTAGTTTTCAAGAAAGTTTATGATCTACGCTTTAACATGTTAATAGCTTGTTACTTGATCATGAAATTTTTTATGATATGAGCTACTGTTATGGTATATAATGATGCTAGAAAAAGTGATTGGAACTATCATTGATCAAACTTGTGCACCTGCTAGCGTTCACACTTCATAAATTATTTCTTTTATCATTTACCTACTCGAGGACGAGCAGGAATTAAGCTTGGGTTTGCTGATACGTCTCCAACGTACCTATAATTTATGAAGTATTCATGCTATTATATATATATATTCTATTTTGGATGTTTAATGGGCTTTATTATACACTTTTATATTATTTTTGGGACTAACCTATTAACCGGAGGCCCAGCCCAAAATGCTGTTTTCTTGCCTATTTCAGTGTTTCGAAGAAAAGGAAAATCAAACGGAGTCCAAACGGAATGAAACCTTCGGGAGAGTTGTTTTTGGAACGGAAGCAACCCAGGAGACTTGGAGTAGACGTCAGGGAAGCTTCGAGGAAGCCACGAGGCAAGGAGGCGCGCCCTACCCCATGGGCGCGCCCCCACCCTCGTGGGCCCCTCGTGGCTCCCCTAACCGACTTCTTTCACCTATATATATATATATCCATATACCCTAAAGACATCGGGGAACACAATAGATCGGGAGTTCCACCGCCGCAAGCCTCTGTAACCACCAAAAACCAATCGGGACCCTGTTCCGGCACCCTGCCGGAGGGGGGATCCCTCACTGGTGGCCATCTTCATCATCCCTCTCCATGAAAAGGAGGGAGTAGTTCACCCTCGGGGCTGAGGGTATGTACCAGTATCTATGTGTTTGATCTCTCTCTCTCTCTCTCTCTCTCTCTCGTGTTCTTGATTTGGCACGATCCTGATGTATCACGAGCTTTGCTATTGTAGTTGGATCTTATGATGTTTCTCCCCCTCTACTCTCTTGTAATGGATTGAGTTTTCCCTTTGAAGTTATCTTATCGGATTGAGTCTTTAAGGATTTGAGAACACTTGATGTATGTCTTGCATGTGCTTATCTGTGGTGACAAGGGGATATTAACGTGATCTACTTGATGTATGTTTTGGTGATCAACTTGCGGGTTCCGTAACATTGTGAACTTATGCATAGGGGTTGGCACACGTTTTCGTCTTGACTCTCTGGTAGAAACTTTGGGGCACTCTTTGAAGTACTTTGTGTTGGTTGAATAGATGAATCTGAGATTGTGTGATGCATATCGTATAATCATACCCACGGATACTTGAGGTGACATTGGAGTATCTAGGTGACATTAGGGTTTTGGTAGATTTGTGTCTTAAGGTGTTATTCTAGTATGAACTCTATGATAGATCGAACGGAAAGAATAGCTTCGTGTTATTTTACTACGGACTCTTGAATAGATTGATCAGAAAGGATAACTTTGAGGTGGTTTCATACCCTACAATAATCTCTTCGTTTGTTCTCCGCTATTAGTGACTTTGGAGTGACTATTTGTTGCATGTTGAGGGATAGTTATATGATCCAATTATGTTATTATTGTTGAGAGAACTTGCACTAGTGAAAGTATGAACCTTAGGACTTATTTCCTAGCATTGCAGTACCGTTTACGCTCACTTTTATCATTAGTTACCTTGCTGTTTTTATATTTTCAGATTACATAAACCTTTATCTACCATCCATATTGCACTTGTATCATCATCTCTTCGCCGAACTAGTGCACCTATACAATTTACCATTTTACTGGGTGTGTTGGGGACACAAGAGACTCTTTGCTATTTGGTTGTAGGGTTGTTTGAGAGAGACCATCTTCAACCTACGCCTCCCACGGATTGATAAACCTTAGGGCATCCACTTGAGGGAAATTTGCTACTGTCCTACAAACCTCTGCACTTGGAGGCCCAACAACGTCTACAAGAAGAAGGTTGCGTAGTAGACATCAGTTGCCATTAAGGATAAAAAGATGGGGCCTATTCCTACATGAATAGATCTTGTCTACATCATGTCATCGTTCTTATTGCATTACTTCGTTTTCCATGAACTTAATACACTAGATGCATACCGGATAGCGGTCGATGTGTGGAGTAATAATAGTAGATGCAGGCAGGAGTCGGTCTACTAATCTTGGACGTGATGCCTATATACATGATCATTGCCTTCGATATCGTCATAATTATTTGCTCTTCTATCAATTGCCCAACAGTAATTTGTTTACCCACCGTATGCTATTTTCTCGAGAGAAGCCTCTAGTGAAATCTACGGCCCCCGGGTCTATTTCCTATCATATAAAACCCAAAAATACCTTGCTGCAATTTTTCTCTATTTATTTTATTTTGTGTTTTTGCGAGATCTATTTATCAAATGTCATACAATTTAATCTATCTCAATACCGAGGAGGGATTGACAACCCCTCTTACGTGTTGGGTTGCAAGTATTTGTTATTTGTGTCCAGGTGTTGTTTACATAGTGTTTCTTGGTTCTCCTACTGGATTGATAACCTTGCTTTCATAACTGAGGGAAATACTCCCCTTTGTTGTGCTGCATCATCCTCTCCTCTTCGGGGAAATACCAACACAGATACAAGCAATCAGACATCATCTTAATGAAGAGAGTTGTAAAGATTCAAGGTTGATCAAGACTAAGTACAAAGAGTGATTCAATTTGATCAACACACAAAGCATAGAAGATGTACCAAGCGGGATCAAGTGATCTCATGTTATGGTAAGCATTGTCCATTACGCTTTGTGTACTTACCCGTGGTCTATATGAGAGTTGTTTGTGGGGTTAGGTATGTTTTCATGGTCGTGCATCAGAAGGAAAATATCATATATCCCATGGAGGATGAAATCAAGTGGTGATTGTCATCAAGATTGTAGTATGCAAGTTCAAGTGGAGCATCATGAAGAGATCATGCTTGAAGCTTGCCGTCCATTTTGGTGACAATGGACTTGTGAAGATGTGCCGAAGAATGGCTCACCCATAGTAGAGTATGGGAAGGTGGTCCAACTTGAGGAAGTCAAGATCGTCATCATCTAGCTCAAGTGGACTCTGTGCAAGGCAAAGGTTTGCCCTTGATAGGTTTTCTATTTTGCCGGTCTCATGGTGGTAGTTGGGAGACCGGGTTATAGGATCGATTGCCTTACTATCAAGGGGGTTTCTCAAGTAAGTAGCTTGGTCGTATCATTCATAGAGAGCTCAAACCATTGCATCCTTGCATCATCTTTCTCAGTTCTTATTTGGTGTTTCTCATTGTGAGTTTTAGAGCATTTGGTCATCTTCATGACAAGCTCGAGTTAATCGAAAACGGAGTTCACATATGCATCTTCTATGATGTTTTCAGTGTTGGAGTTTATGCCAGTTCTTTACTGATGGAGGTTTCACATCTCTATTTCATAGGCATACTCCCCCTGCCACTTCTTACTATTTCTATGTTGGAGTTTATTCCAGTTCTTCGCTGTTGGATAGTACTCGTCATCATCTATCCAACAAGTTTGAGTTTGCTCTATTCAGAGCTCATTTGCAGAAGTTATGGTAGTTCTGGTTTTCCTGCTTCCATCTGTTTGTTTGGGCCTTTTTGAAGCTCACTAGCGGTAGTACCGCCCTGGGTAGCAGTAGTACCGCTTGCGCGGTACTTCCGCAGTGCAGTGCCGCGGGCACTACCACTTGGGTTCAGGCTTCTGGACTCGTTTTCGCTTCGTCGGTAGTACAACGGCAGTTGGGCACGGTAGTACCATTTTGGACGGTAGTACGACACCTGCCCCGCGGTACTTCCACGACGGACTACCTTCACACTACCGCCTATCTCTTTGCTCTTGTAGTCCCTTGCTGCCTCCATGGTAGTAGAGCAGTAGTAGGGTACGGTATTGCCGTCCTATCCTCCCTCTACTACCGCTGGTTCTCTGTATCTTGAGACACTAAGCGGTAGTACCGCTTGTGAGGACGGTAGCACCGCTTCGGCAGCACTACCGCGCCTGGACTTCCGTTCTCTCAGTACTACACATGGAACTACCGCCCCAAGCGGTAGTACCGCTCCTTTGGGCGGTAGTACCGCTTGCGTGCGGACCGGGGGCACGATTGGATTTAGAGTGGCCTATAAAAGGGGGTCTTCTTCCCCACAGCATCCCATTCCTTGGAGCTCGTGTTCTTCCCCCATTGTTGACCTTCTTCGAGCTTGCTATCTCTCAATCCTCCAATGATTCTTGCTAGTTCTTGAGGGAAAAGAGAGAGGAGATCTAGATCTACGTTTCCACCATTCACTTTCTCCTCTATGTGAGGGGAACCCCTTTGGATCTAGATGTTGGAGTTTTTTGTGTTCTCTTCTCTGTTCTTCCTCTCATTTTCCTCCATAGCATTAGTTGTTGTGGTGAGATTTGGGAGAGAAGGACTTGGGCACTCCGTGTGCCCTTGCCATTGCTTTTGGTGCATCGGTTTGAGTTCTCCACAGTAATACGTGGAAGTGAAAGTTGAGAAGCTTATTACTCTTGGGTGTTTGGGTACCCTAGAGCTTGTTCCTCTTCGGTGCCCTAGACGTTTGGTGTGTTCGTAGCTCAATCATTGTGGTCTAAAGCTCCGGGGTCTCCAATTAGGTTGTGGAGATCACCCTGAGCAATTTGTACGGGTTTCAGTGACCGCCCCAAGGGTTGCCAAAGTGTATGGGTTCAATGACCGCCCCCAAGGGTTTCCATTTGTACTAGTTCAGTGACCGCCCTCAAGGGTCCCTTAGTGGAATCATGACATCTTGCATTGTGCGAGGACGTGAGGAGATTACGGTGGCCCTAGTGGCATTTTGGGGAGCATTGTGCCTCCACACCGCTCCAAATGGAGATTAGCATCCGCAAGGGTGTGAAATTTGGGATACATCATCGTCTCCGCGTGCCTCGGTTATCTCTTATCCGAGCCCTTTACTTATGCACTTTACTTTGTGATAGCCATATAGTGTTTCATGTTATATATCTTGCTATCACATAGTTGTTTATCTTGCTTAGTATAAGTTGTTGGTGCACATAGGTGAGCCTAGTTGTTTTAGGTTTTGTGCTTGACAAATTAAACACTAGTTTCATGCCACATTTGTTCAAGCCTAAACCGTAATTATTTTAAAGCGCCTATTTACCCCCCTCTAGGCGACATCCATGATCTTTCAGCAGTAGTAGTAGCAGCAGCAGGAGCAGCAACAATAGGAGCAATAGTAGCAGCAACAACAATAGTAGTAGCAAGAGCAGCAACAGAAGTAGTAGTAGTAGAAGATGATTTCCACTACAATGATTTTGGTGTTTCCTGAAGAAGCAGAAGAAGAAGAAGAAGAAGAAGAAGAAGAAGAAGAAGAGGTCAAGGAGGACTATTGTAGGACGAAGTATGTCTAGAGGGTGGGTGACTACTTGCCAAAATAAAAATGACGCTTTTCCTAATTTTAGTTCTTGGCAGATTTTAGCAACTCTAAGCAAGTCAAGTAACACCCTACACATGCAATTCTAGAGTATGGCCAGCAGAAAGTAAAGATATTGCCAGTGATAGTAAGGTAGAGGGAAGGATTTGGAGATATGCAAACACTATGGTGACACGAAAGATTTCGACCCGTGGTTCCGATAGGTGGTGCTATAGTATGTCCACGTTGATGGAGGCTTCAATCTCAACGATCAATTATCACAAGGATTGCGGTTGCGAGATTCAATGAGGAATCGAGTCCATGAAGAGCTCCACCCAAAAGGGTCCACGAAGAAGCAAACTTGCATATCCCATAATGGCTTATGCCCACGAAGGGCTGGCCTTACTCGGGGTAGATCTTCACTAAATAGGAAATCTGCTTGCCCTCACAAACTTCTTGGTTTCTCCACATGACTTGGAAACTCCCAAGCACACCTAAACCAATCTAGGGGCACCACCCTCCAAAAGTTAATAAATGAGGTTGTGACAATGAACTCTCTCTCTCTCCCTGGATCTTCAATACCATGTTCACATGAGCTTCTCACATGATCGGGATCTATTCGATGTAATATGTGGTGTGTTTGTCGGGACATGATGAATTTTCACTTTATGGATCAAATTGTTCATTGAAATCAATGAAATCTTTGAGGTTTTCTTGCGGTACAATTAAATATTTTTGCATGCTTTCTGATCTATCTATCTTCTTTGGCCAAGTTTGATGGGTTTTTCCTTAGAGGGAGTGGTGCCTTGTAGTGGGTTCAATCTTGCGGTGCACTAACCTAGTGAAAAAGGGCAAAGACACATATTGTATTGTTGCCACTAAGGATAAAATGATGGGGTTTTGTCACATTTATTAACATGTCTACATTGTGTCATCTTGCTTATTGCGATACTCTATTTCTTGCAACTTAATACCTTAAGATGTGTGCTGGATAGTGGTTTTTGTGTGGAGTATTAGTAGTAGATGCAGTTGGATTAATGGTCTACTTATCACGATTGTAATTCTTACATGAGATTATACCATGAATGTGTTGGAAATATGTCCTAGATGCAATAATAAAGTGGTTATTATTATATTTCCTCATGATAATCGTTTATTATCCATGCTATAATTGTATTGATTGGAAACTCAAATACATGTGTGGATACATAGACAATGACATGTCCCTAGTGAGCCACAACCGGACTAGCTCGTTGATCAAATATGGCTATGGTTTCCTAGCCATAGACATTAGTTGTCATTTGATAACGGGATCACTTCATTAGGAGAATGATGTGATGGAAAAGACCCAAACTATAAATGTAGCATATGATCATATCAAGTTTATTGCTATCATTTTCTACATGTCAAGTATCTGTTCCTATGACCATGAGATCATGCAACTCACTGACACCAGAGGAGTACCTTGTGTGTATCAAACGTCGCAACATAACTGGGTGACTATAAAGATGCTCTACAGGTATCTCCAAGGGTGTCTATTGAGTTGGCATGGATCAAGACTGGGATTTGTCACTCCGTATGACGGACAGGTATCTCAGGGCCTACTCGGTAATACAACATCACAATGAGCTTGCAAGCAATGTGACTAAAGAGTTAGCCATGGGATCTTGTATTACAGAACGAGTAAAGTGACTTGCCGGTAACGAGATTGAACTAGGTATGGAGACACCAACGATCGAGTCTCGGGCAAGTAACATACCAATGGACAAAGGGAACTAGATACGGGATTAGCTGAATCCTTGGCATTGAGGTTCGACCGATAAATATCTTTGTAGAATATGTAGGAACCAATATTGACATCCAGGTCCCGCTATTGTTATTGACCGTAGAGGTGTCTTGGTCATGTCTGCATAGTTCTCGAACCCGCAGGGTCTACACACTTAACGTTTGGTGACGATCTAAGTATATTTGAGTTATTGTGTTGGTGACCGAAGTTTATTCGGAGTCCCAGATGAGATCCCGGACACGACGAGAAACTCCGGAATGGTCCGGAGGTGAAGATTGATATATAGGATGAAGGGAATCGGATTCCGGAATTGTTCCGGGAGGTACCGGTTATCGCCGGAAGACTGAAAAGGGTTTCGGGAGGTCTCGACAAGTGTTGGGGGCCTCATGGGCCAGGGGAAGGGGGCACACCGGCCCACACGGGGTTGGGCGCCTCCCCTCACCCAACCCACTCGGCCAGAGGAGGTGGTGCGCCCCCCCTAGGGCAGCCGCCCCCTTGCTCGGGAGGCATGGCTCCTAGGGGGCGCCACCCAACCCTAGGGCGCCTCCCCTTGGTGGCCGCCGCCCCACCTTGGGGGAAACCCTAGGGCGCCCCTACCTCCTCCCTTCCCCCTATATATAGAGGCAGAGAGGAAGGGCAGCATGACCCATCTATGCCACGACGCTGCCCTTCCTCTCCCTCGTAGTTTCTCTCCTTCGCGAGGCTTGGCGAAGCCTGATATGTCCATTTTGTATCATGTTTTCGTATTGTTATTTATAATGTTTTATGCATAATATACTTTTTGGAGTAATTCTAATGCCTTTTCCCTCATAATATGCAAGGTTTACACAAAGAGGGAGAATACCGGCAGCTGGAATTCTAGACCTGAAAAGCTACGTCAGAGTTACCTATTCTGCACATCTCCAAATGAGCTGAAAATTTATGGAGAATTGTTTTGGAATATATGGAAAATAATGGAGCAAATAACTACCGGAGGAGGCCCACCAGGTGGGCACAACCCACCTAGGCGCGCCCTGGTGGGTTGTGCCCTCCTCGGCCCACCTCCGGTGCCCCTCTTCTGGTATATAAGTCATTTTGACCTAGAAAAAAAATAAGAGGAGGACTTTTGGGACGGAGCGCCACCGTCTTGAGGCGGAACTTGGGCAGGAGCACTTTTGCCCTCCGGCGGAGTTATTCCACCGGGGGAACTTCCCTCCCAGAGGGGGCAATCATCGTCATCGTCATCACCAACAACCCTCTCATCTTTGGGAGGCCAATCTCCATCAACATCTTCAACAACACCATCTCCTCTCAAACCCTAGTTCATCTATTGTGTTCAATCTTTGTACCGGAACCTCAGACTGGTACCTGTGGGTGACTAGTAGTGTTGATTACATCTTGTAGTTGATTACTATATGGTTTATTTCGTGGAAGATTATATGTTCAGATCCTTTATGCTATTTAATACCCCTCTAGTCTTGAGCATGATTATCATTTGTGAGTAGTTACTTTTGTTCTTGAGGTCACGGGAGAAATCTTGTTGCAGGTAATCATGTGAACTTGATATGTGTCCGATATTTTGATGATATGTATGTTATGATTCCCTTAGTGGTGTCATGTGAACGTTGACTAGATGTCACTTCACCATATTTGGGCCTAAGGGAATGCATTGTGGAGTAGTTATTAGATGATGGGTTGCTAGAGTGACAAAAGTTTAAACCCTAATTTATGCGCTACTCTATAAGGGACCGATTTGGATCCAAAAGTTTAATGCTATTGTCGAGGATATACCCCGAGGCGTAAACCGGCCGGTAGTATAACCCGGCCGGACTTGGCGGTTTACTTCGGACCCGGCTGAGACTTGACGATTCACGGGCGACCCGTTTGGACCTGGCGGTTTACGATTCATTGGTAATCTGGCAGGCGGGTCAGAGGAGCGACAAGACCCGGTGGCCCAACGGGCGGTTCATGAAGGCCGGTTCATACTATGGTGGGCCGTTTTAAGAGGAAAGGCATGAGGAATATTTATCTTACAAGGAGTTTAGACCAGGACTTGTATCCGGTTTGTATTAGAGATAGACTAGTCCTAATCCTAGTAGGACTCCACATGTAACCCGCCCCTTCAACTTATATAAGGAGGGGCAGGGCTCCCCAAAGAGGGACAAGGGACAAGCAAGAAGCAACAATCTCTAGGGCTAGACACAAAGAGCCGGTTTACCGGCAACTCTCTCGTGATCATAATGAGACCTAGCCACAAACAGCATGTAGGGTTGTTACCGGATGATGTTTCCCGGGGCCCGAAGCTGTCTAAATCCTTGTCTTGTGTTGCGTCTCTCGATTCCGCTCAACCCCTCTCAAGCTACCACATAGATGCGTTGGCCTCGCGACTAAGTCCTGACACTAAGGACATCTGCCGTGACGAAACCACGACATGACAAAACCACGACAGTTGGCGCCCACCGTGGGTCTCGCGCACGGTGGTGTTGAGTTCTTGGAGGGATTTTTTTCCAAGGCTTCGAGGAGTTCACGTGTTTCCGGATGAAGAAGAACCGATTTGGAAGACGTGCAATTTGTGAGATTTGTGTTCAAAGGAAAATTAGGGTTGTGTGCGTCGTCGTGGCATCGTCTCAATCCGTCCGAGACAAGATCTTTGGCACGAGGTGATTTTGTCGGCCACGTTACTACTCCGAGGCCGACTGGAGTTCAAGCGATCCATCCGACCACAGGTTCCGCGAAGCTGCCGCAGCCACAGTCGTCCCTGCTGTTCTGCCGTGTTGCAGCTGCCGTTCTGTACGTAGCATCCGCAGTAGCGGGTGCTCACGAGGGAATCAACTCCCGAGGCAAAACATCAATCTGCCGCGGCTGCTTTGTGCGTGAGACCAAAATCAAGTCATCAACTATTACTCCATCATCCACTATGACGTGTGAAGGCACTAGTCAAACTGATGGGTCAAACCAAGCACGACCCGGAGGAGATCTTGGTCGCACGGAGTTGGCCTCGCGTCCACGCGCCGCATCAAGTTGTCGCCGCGCCTCCAAGCTATTACGGCTGGCTTGGGCCCTGCCGTCGCGACTACTTCACTTCTGAGCCGCCGCTGTGCTGGATCACCTTTTGCCTCCGTCGACCCCGTGCCAAGCGGCTTGCCATCATCGTCGACTCGCGGGTGCCGCCGCCGCTACTTTGAGCCGCCAGCCGCCGAGCCTCCCAAACCGCCGGCCTCCGAGTGTTGCGAGCCGCCCCGACCGGGTTGCCGTCGAGCCACCCCGGCCAAAGCGGGCTCACCTACGCCTCGCCCTCGACCCAGCGGCCTCAAGCCGCCTATACATCCGCTAGTCTGCCTCAGTATCCGTTCCGGGTTGCCGCCTGCTTCGCCTGTTTCCGTTCCGAGCTGCCCTGTTGAGCCACGCAGCACCTTCAGCCTCCACCGCCGTTTTATCCTTGTGGAGAGCAGCCTCGCGCCTCCAACGTTGAACCGCCTCCGCTGCCGCCCGCAAGGTACTCGTCGTCTAGCAGGTGCCCCTCGGCCGAGGCGCCTCGGCTGTCGCTGCCGTCTTTGCCGGCCCTGTCTTCGCGGTCTTCTGCCCGCGCCTCGTTGGAGTCGCCGAGCCGCTGCTCCTGCCGCCGCATGTTGAGCCGACGCCACCAGTGAGGTCAACGGTCGTACCCCGCGGCGCCGCCTGCACCTGATGCCGCGGTCTTCACAAGCCATTACGGCCAAATCGACCTTGCTCTGCCTCAGCAATATGTGGCAACTTACTGCCGATGATTTGGACGTCATAAAACAGAAGCTGGAGGCAGCCAACAAAGCAATTCATTGATCTACCAAACATGTGAAGGTAACTAGTGCAAGTGGCAGGACCTAGTGATTCAAATCCCAAGGCTGCAGCTGGGGACGCCACTAGCAAGTTGCGTGTGCATGCGTGAAATTTTCAAACAACAAAATCATGCCAAAGGAAAAAGGGAGCAAGCCCTCACGCAGAGAAAACAAGCTACAAGATTCATTATCTGAGCTAGACACACACACACACACACACACAAAAGGAGTACTACCAGCTGCTGATAATGGCAAAAGTAAACTTGGTCGAAACCATTTGGTCAGAAGAAAATACAGAGAAGAAGGGAGCAGCTGGACTGGTTAAAGTAACTATGACCCGGAAAAGAACGAAGACTCGACTCTGCCGCAGCCGCGGCCGTACCACGCCAGCGTGTCTCCGCTGTCAGGCCTCGCCTCGTCGACCCACCGGTGCGCTTCGGACTCACCTGCGCCTCCTCAGTTTGGCCGCGCCTGGATTCTCTCTGGCGCCCATGCACCTGCGACGCTCGCTCCGGTGGCTTCACCGTCCATTTTTGCACACATACATGGAGATCAAGTGCGCGCTAATGGCCGCACCCACATACGTGCGAACAATACCAGGTGCTATTTACCCTATTTATTTTTAAGTACATATTAATTCATCCAAGCAAAACTACTTTGCCCTGCTGTATTTTATATGCAGGAGAATTATTCATTACAAAATGACATTATACCGCGGAGATGGAGGCGTGCCAACATCATTCGGCACAGGTGGTCGCTGTTATTCAACGGACTCCCAGACCAGCTTCCAACTCCGTGGCAGTCTCTTGCGACCGCACCGGTTTACAACGCCACGGACAACTCGCCCGTCCGCTTTTGCGGCCGGTTCACACGTCCACACCGGCTTACAATGAGGAGGATAACTACTGGCCTAACGTATCAGGTGAAATCCATCCATTATATTTTTATATTATATTGCTTTCTTTAAAAAAGAGCAATTACTTTGGGTTGCGATGTTTTTTTTATGCAGGACAATTGTCCATCGCAAAAACTATGGTCGTGTCATGGATGTATAGCTCGCACCACCATTATAATGCGCTAGCATCTGACCACAACATCAAGGTCGATGAATATATCTGCAAGCCGCCATTCTGCAGACCAGTTTACATCAACATGATGTGGTTAACTCACCCGTTCGCGCCGGTTTACAACGCCGCAGCCGACTCATCTGTCCGTACCGCCTCTGATGCTGCGGTCGTATTTTCCGTCCGTCTCTCGCGGCCTGGTCTACATCAACACGCCAGGCCGCACATGTCTGAATGAGCTGTTTATTGAGTATAAAGCCATTCACTGCTTGGGTAGCCCGGTTTTGTTTCAATTGGAGGCAAATTATCATCAACCGTCGTCTGCACTGGATGGCTCAATGAGCAAGCGCACAAGTCGCCGCCACTACAGTTTGGTTAACTTCAAATAGCCAGTTGGAAGGAACCATTGGCCGAGTTGCTGACACGGCTCATACAGGATGATTTATAACCCGCCGCAGTCACCTCAACCTTCTGTGGATTCACATCGTGCTATCAACACCAATGAACAAGTTATGCCGGTTTATATCATGGTCAAATATGGAGAGTCTCAAGCCAACTCCTCGAGTCACCTTTGAGACTCGGGGGCTACGATGACATGACTCAGTAAATCTTGCCAGTTTCAGCAAATTTAAGAGCCCCACGACGATGGAGGGAAATATAACCCGGTCCCAGAGGCTACTGCCATATGGATGAAAATTTAAGGGCCGTCAGAAAATTCCGGTTCAAAGTGAAGAATGCCGGTTTAAAATCCGGTTCAAGGGAAATCTTTCTCCCACGAAGCTCTGAAGCTCTCAAATCCGGTTTAAGAATTTACGGTTCAAAAAGAAATTAAGTTCTCGCAAGTTCGAGTTGAAAGGCCGTCAGAAAATTTTCGGCTGAAAATGAAGATTCCGATTTACAATCCGGTTCAAGGGAAAGATGTCTCCCACAAAGCTTTGAAGCTCTCAATATCCGGTTCAAAATCCCGACTCAAGAAGAATTTATCTATTGCAAAAAGTAAAAGGTTGCCGAAGAGGCCTGTTGCCATGATGCACGGTTCGAACATGGGTATCCTGCCTCATTGGCTTATCATATTATTGATCACTTGGGGGCTTGGTCGTATCCGAACCATAGCTACACCTCTTGATCGGCGCAATGCCACAGCATCACTTGGGGGCTTGGTCGTATCCGAACCATAGCTACACCTCTTGATCGGCGCAATGCCACAACATCACTTGGGGGCTTGGTCGTACCCGAACCATAGCTACACCTCTTGATCGGCGCAATGCCACAGCATCACTTGAGGGCTTGGTCATACCCGAACCATAGCTACACCTCTTGATCGGCGCAATGCCACAACATCACTTGGGGGCTTGGTCGTACCCGAACCATAGCTACACCTCTTAATCGGCGCAATGCCACAGCATCACTTGGGGGCTTGGTCGTATCCTAACCACAGTCACACTTCTTGATCGGCTCAAAGCCACATCAATCCGGGGCCAAAGAGAGTGTTGTAAAACAACAGCTCAAACATAGGCACCCACTGAGCACAGCTCACAATGTTGCTTGGGGATTCTTTGCTGTCGAATTTAGGGCCTGGCAGCCCGTGAAAAGCCTCGACTACAACGGTTTTATTTGCCTTTTGCTAAGTTTCTCTTTCTTTTGACAAGATTTGTGATATTTTCAAACCGGTGGTCATCAACCCGGCTTGACTTTCAACTACAAGTTGTCAGTATATGATCAGTTATAATCTGGAGACTACCAGCCCGGTCTGGTTTCGACTATAAGTCGCCAAAATTGAATATGGATAAACCAGTGTTTATCACAACCCGGTACGGTTTTATCATAAACCGGCACAATATGAAGGAGTTATCTGTACTCAAGATTGGGATTATCACCCTTACTACAAAAAGTTGGCAAACCAACGATGTGATCCAATGTCACAGGTATGATATATTTCATATTTGATTATTCTTAAGTGCAGCCATGGTTATAAACCCGGGTTATATGTTGGACATTATGACCCGTCCGGCGGTAAACCACCAAGACACTTTAAACTTGTTGTATGCAGAAACAGGTTGAATAAAGCATGATTATAAATCACCGGCGTTTATTAACCCGGCCTGCCTTTCGACTATAAGTTGCTAGTATGATGATAAATTATCCGGTGTTTATTAAACCGGCCTGGCTTTCGACTATAAGTTGCCAGTATGATGATAAATTATCCGGTGTTTATTAAACCGGCCTGGCTTTAAGACGATAAGTCGCCAGTATATGATGAGAAATTATCCGGTGTTTATTAAACCGGCCTGGCTTTAAGACGATAAGTCGCCAGTAGATGATGAGAAATTATCCGGTGTTTGTTAACCCGGCCTGGCTTTGGACTATAAGTCGCCAGTATATATTTGGATTGCGCCATTGGAGTCATGCGCTTATAAATCATTGGGTTATATTATTCAAATAGCCAAACTTGGCTGAATTTTCATTATGATATTGGATGAATAAGGTTTTTATACCGGATTATATTATCTTGAATAGCCAACATGGCTGGATTTTTATTATGGTTATTAATAACCGGTATTATTGAGGTTTTCAAAGTCTCTTTAGCGCAATGGCTATTATTTTATCAAAGGATATGATTTATTCTACAATGGAAGGAATAGTCCCGAGTCGCTACAGGCTTACGACCCGGCACTTGGGGGCTACATCATTCAAATTGAGATTACATGCAAGTCTCATGTCGCTGCAAGCATGCACCATGACACTTGGGGGCTAATGCAAAGTCATTTTTATTGGTCTTATTGAAGACCCGACTCATCACATCATAATGAGCCGGCCCTTGGGGGCTACCAATTGCTCCTGTCAACAATTGAAGGTACACAAGTCTTAAAACCATTATATTGAAAGGTCCATTGCTCAGTTGGTAAAGCACAAAGCTCTTAACCTTGTGGACGTGGGTTCAAGCCCCATGATGGCACTACAAAAAATACACTTCCGTGATGATACGTGTTTGTCACAGTAGGTCGTGTTTTTTGTCATGCATGCACATCCATGACAAATTTATGACAGAATCAAGATAGTCATACCTGTGCTGTCGTAGAAGTGTTCCATGACATTACCAAAATTATCATCACGGAAGTGTCCACTTCCATGACGATAAATCGCACGTCACAGAAGTGCTTTCGTCAAGGGTGACCGACACGTGGCATCCACCGTAATGGAACGCTGTTAAGCTATCGGGTCGGGTTTTGGATCCGATAACCCGTTAACAGCCCCGACCAATGGGTATTTTCCACGTGTAAAATCATCATTGGCTAGAGGAAACACGTGTCAGCTCATCGTTGGGACAGATGTCATCCACTCACTGGACAGAAGGCGCCTATGACACGTCGACACATGGCACGGCCCAACAGTGGCCCATTCCTGTGAAAAGGCCGGCCCGTTTGATTTGGTCAAAAGCTGGCAGGCCGGCCCATGGAAAGCCTGTTAACGGCCTGTTCGCATATAGCCCATTTACAGCCCGCTAACCCAAGGCCCGTTACGCCCTATCCGAATTAGGCCGAGTAGCGTCATCTGGGCCATCCAATATGATTCCAGCCTGTTTTCACTTCTGGCCCATGTATAGCCCATGACGTCTTTCGGCCCATATGAGGCCCTTTGTAACTCTTGGCCCATTAGCGGCCCGTGCTGAAACTGGCCCGTAATGAACAGTGTATTACTTTACACCCATTAACGGCCCGTGGTGAAATTGGCCCGTAATGAACAATGTATCACTTTATACCCATTAACGGCCCGTTATTCCGTTGGGCCGTTTCCAGCCCAAGTTAACTTTCGGCCTTCTGAGGGCCCATTTATTCTTGGGCTCATTTGCAGCATTCGGTTACTTACGGCCCGTTACTGTCATTTTCTGCTTGTGGGCCAAATTCAGCCCGTCGTTACAGTCGGCCCGTTTGTGGACCGTTAGTCTGTTGGGCCATTTTCGTAGCATCACCAAATATGACCTATTAACGGCCCGTTATGGTCAGCCCATAAAACATATGATTTCCATTAAAGGCCCATCTACGGCCCATTAAAGGCCCGTACAAGACCCATAAATGAGTCGGCGGCCCATGGATCCTACGAGACGTAGAAGGCCCATGGATCCTACGAGACGTACAAGGCCAATGGATCCTACGAGACGTAGAAGGCCCATGGATCCTACGAGACGTAGAAGGCCCATGGATCCTACGAGACGTAGAAGGCCCATGGATCCTACGAGACGTAGAAGGCCCATGGATCCGACGGCCCGTGAAGGGCCATGGTAGGGCGAGTTGGCCCCCGTTTGAATGATATAGCATATTCAAAGAATTATCCTACTCAATACTATCACCTCTAAAAAGCATACACTATACAACAAAGAGATCAAGGCATAGAAAGGTAGAATAATCCTACACTATACAATAAAGAAATTACAGCCGATTATACCCACTGGGCATTATGGTTCGGCACAGGTGATAATAAAGCATACACAAACAGCAAATTACATACACTGGGCAAATACAGCTCATACATCATGGACGCGCATCAACTTAACTCCATTTGAACTATAATCTCTTCAGAAAATAGGATTGGCCGGATTCAGATAGCACAAATTTCAGTCTGAAAATCTCCAATTCCTTCATGGTTACCTCAGTGTCTTGTTTCATTTTTTTGACTCCTGCATCTAATACCTGCATGTCCAGTCTCAACTTGTTGATTATACGTTGACAATCATGTACATGTTGTCTTGCCACCTCTAGTTGATGCTCGAGAACATCAGCACATTCCAATTCCAATCCATAATCATTCAGTAACGGCCATGCCGCACTGCTCGCAGATCTTTGTGTTGATGTCACTTCATCCTGAAATGTTTCTGTAAGTACACATGACTAGGGCAAAAATATAGTTACAACAGTGAAGCGAACAAGACACTATTTTGTACTACATGGCAAAACAGGACTAACAACAATGTTACACGTCACTTTAAAAAAATGTTACACGTCATGAAGCATAAGCAGGTGATATTTTAAAAATTATAAAAAAGATAGTCTGTGCAGCCTGCATACAGAAATCCCTCTTAGCTCACCAGAGGAGCATGATGTTGGGGCCCAATCGAAAACACAGACAAGTTACAAATTTAGACAGCACGTTGCGTATAAGTAAGCAAGCAGTTGGCCATTCTGTGCCTCAATTAAAGTATTAGGGAGCATAATGAACAGCAGAGGGTTTCATACAAACATACTACAGCAGGCAAAACTATGCAATCATTAGCGTAGTATAAACTAGATTGTGAGCCTCATGCAATAATAGTTGGTTAATAGACTTCAAAGCTTCAGGCACACTTCGGCAGAGTAATTAAATGGTAAGGCCTTTAATTATGTCAACTAATAGTACTACAAGTACCGAACATCAGGCATGATTATTTGGGCATCTCATTAACTGAGGACAAATAAAGCAATTGAAAAGAGAAAATTAACTATGCCTGAAACAAACAAGGAATTGAACTGTTGAGTTGCATACAGTGACTTACCTTAGCAGGTTGAAGAGGCTCAGCGCAGCTCCTACTTCTCTTGCAAGGCTCCTTCCTAACATCTTGTACTTGGAAATCCTCAATCTTATCTTCATTGCACCCCCTCTCCAAGGTGACACAAACTAGTTACTCGTCTCCTTGGAAGCATCTTCACCTCTAAGTTCTGGGACTCCTTCCAGAAGGCCATGGGCACAAACATTCGCTTCAGCACAGCTTTCCATCCTCAAACTAGTGGCCAAGTCGAGCGAGTCAATCAAATTCTTGAAGATATGCTCAGGGCTTGTGTCATTTCCTTTGGCATGAAATGGGAAGATTGTCTTCCATATGCCGAGTTCTCCTACAACAATAGCTTCCAAGCGAGTTCGGGCAAGGCCCCATTCGAGATCCTCTATGGCAGAAAGTGTCGTACTCCTCTCAATTGGTCAGAGACTGGTGAACGCCAACTTCTTGGCAATGACTTAATCACTGAAGCTGAAGAAATGTGTAAAGTCATCCGTGAAAATCTCAAAGCCGCGCAATCGCGCCAGAAGAGTTACTATCATAGTAAGCACCGTGATGTGGATTTCGAGATCGGAGACCATGTCTACCTCCGCGTCTCTCCAATGAAAGGCACTCGTCGCTTCGGTATCAAAGGGAAGCTTGCCCCTAGATACGTGGGTCCTTTCAAGATCATTGGCAAAAGAGGCGACCTCGCCTATCAACTTGAGCTTCCTTCCAACTTCGAGAACGTGCACGATGTGTTCCACATGTCACAGCTTCGCAAGTGCTTCAAGACGCATGAGCGCACCATCAACTTCGAAGAGATTGACCTCCAAGAAGATCTGTCTTATCATGAGCACCCATTGCTATTCTTGAAGAAACAGAGCGCAAGACTCGCAACAAGTCTATCAAATTCCTGAAAGTGAAGTGGTCGCACCATTCCGACCGAGAAGCCACCTGGGAACGCGAGGACCACCTCCGTTCCGAATATCCGGAGTTCTTTCAGTCCTAGATCTCGGGACGAGATCCTCTCATAGTGGTGGAGTGTTGTAACACCCCGGATGTAACTTTCCATATTTGTAACTCCAACTCTTGCCATTTTCGGCTATGTGTTATGATATTCCCTCCGTGGTCGAGTTTTGTTTCCGTTTTGCATTTTGTTCATGTCATGCATCTCATATCATGTCATCATGTGCATTACATTTGCATACGTGTTCGTCTCATGCATCCGAGCATTTTCCCCGTTGTCCGTTTTGCAATCCGGCACTCCCACCTCCTCCGGCGCACCCCTCTTGTTTATTTTCGTGAGCGGGTGTTGAACGTTCTCGGAATGGACCGAGGCTTGTCAAGTGGCCTTGGTATACCACCGGTAGACCACCGGTCAAGTTTCGTTCCATTTGGAGGTCGTTTGGTACTCCAACGGTTAACCGGGTAACCGCATATGCCTTCTGTGTGTTGCAGCAAACCCCCCCTCTCTAAACAGCCCAAAACCCCTCTAAGTCATCTCCATGCTCTAGGTCGTTCGATCACGATCGTGTGGGCGAAAACCGCACCTCATTTGGAGCCTCCTAGCTCCCTCTACCTATATATACACCTCCCCTCCCGAGACATTCGCAGTACAAACCCTAGAAAATCGCCTCCGGCGCCGCCGGACGTGTCCGTACTGCGCCGGACAAACCCGCCGCCGCCCGCAGCCGCCACCTGCCGCCGCAGCGCCGTCCCCGCCGCCGGCCCGCCAGGCCCGCCGCGGGCCCCCGAAGCCCGTTGCCCCGCCGCCCGAGCGTGCGCCTCCCCGCGCGCTCGCGTCGCCCAAGCGCCGGCGCGCCACCGCCGCCTCGCCCGCCGGCCGGCGCCGCCCTCCGCCGTCGACCACGCCCCGCCGCCGACGCCTCTGCTCCCGCCGGCGCCGTCCTCCCCGGCGCCTCCGTCCCCGAGCCCGAGCCCCGGCCTCCACTCCGTCCCCTCCGGCCGGCCTCCTCCTTCCTCTCCTCCGCCGTCCTCCCTCGCTCCGGCGAGCTCGAACAGCCGTGCCACGGCCAGATCCCGATCCAAAATTCCCGAGGTTGACTTTTCCCCTCTCTCGTTTTTCTCTAAGTCCCAGATTCTTACATTATATGCCCATGTTCATCACATCATAACTATCTGCATATAGCTCCGTTTCGTGCGTGTAATATACCGAAATGTTCGTCTCGTGATGCTCTACATTTTGTTCCATTGCACCATGTTCATTTGAGTCCATCTTGATGCCCAAGTAGCTTCATAAACATGCCATCTTACTGTAGGTATGCTTGTTTTGTCATACATTGCTCTGTAGTGAGTGCATCAAGCTCACCAAGATGCCTTCATATTGTTGTTTCTGCCATGCTCTGTTTTCTGCTAAGTCTGAAACCTGTTAACAAAACTTGCTATGTTTACATGGTTGCCATAATATCTTCTGGTCCTTTTTGGCTTATGGTAAGTAAGGGAAATTTGTCATAGGCATTTAGTGGAATACTGCCATGCCTTTTTTTGCCATGTTAAGTTCCTGTAGCATGTTGATTTTGTGCTCTGTACATTGCTACCTGATGCTGTTTCAGTCATGTCCAGTAATTTCACTAAGTCTGTGAACCTGATATCTTTTGCACTTTTGCCATGCTTGTTTGAACCTGCTGTGGTGTGATCTAGCCGTAGCTCAGTATTCATCTTTTGTCACGCATCTCCTGTAGATTAATGCCATATGCTTTGTTGCTATGTTGGAGTGCTGTAGCATAGTTTCTTGATGTAGTCTAAGTGCTATCATGCTGTTAATCGCAGATTCGTGTCATTCTTGTTTTGCTTGCCATTTGCAAACCGTGCATCCGTTTCCGGTGATCTTTATATCAATTTTGACCGAAATCATCTCATCTTTCCAGTGGCATGCTTGGTTTGCCAAGTTACTGCCTTTTTCATCATTTTTCTTCCGGAGCACGCATATGCATCACATATCATATCTTGCATATCATACATGTTTTGCATCATGTTGCTTGTGCATTTCCCGTGATTGATTGTGGTTCCGTTGCTTGTGTTCTTGTTTTGGGTAGAGCCGGGAGACGAGTTCGTGAACGAGGAACCTGTTGAGTACGCTTACGAGGATCAAGCTTTCGACAACTCTGAGAACCTTGCAGGCAAGATGACCACACCCTCGAAATCACTTCTATCTTTGCTTTGCTAGTTGTTCGTTCTATTGCTATGCTGCGCTACCTACCACTTGCTATATCATGCCTCCTATATTGCCATGTCAGCCTTTAACCATCCTTTCCTAGCAAACCGTTGTTTGGCTAAGTTACCGCTTTTGCTCAGCCCTTCTTATAGCGTTGCTAGTTGCAGGTGAAGTTGAAGTTGGTTCCTTGTTGGAACATGGATATGTTGGGATATCACAATATCTCTTATTATATTAATGCATCTATACATTTTGGTAAAGGGTGGAAGGCTCGGCCTTATGCCTGGTGTTTTGTTCCACTCTTGCCGCCCTAGTTTCTGTCTTACCGATATTATGTTCTTTGAGTTTGCGTTCCTTATGCGGTTGGGTGATTTATGGGACCCCCATGACAGTTCGCCTTGAATAAAACTCCTCCAGCAAGTCCCAACCTTGGTTTTACCATTTGCCACCTAAGCCTTTTCCCCCGGGTTATCGCGAGCCCAAGGGTCATCTTTATTTAAACCCCCGGACCAGTGCTCCTTCGAGTGCTGGCCCAAACTGGGCGATGTTCGGCGCCCCCTGGGCAACCAGGGTCTATGCCAGCCCGACGTCTTGCCCATCCGTTGTGCCCTGAGAACGAGATATGTGCAGCTCCTATCGGGATTTGTCGGCACATTCGGGTGGTTTTTCTGGTCTTGTTTTACCATTGTCGAAATGTCTTGTAAACCGGGATTCCGAGACTGATCGGGTCTTTCCGGGAGAAGGTTTATCCTTCGTTGACCGTGAGAGCTTATGATGGGCTAAGTTGGGACACCCCTGCAGGGTATTATCTTTCGAAAGCCGTGCCCGCGGTTATGAGGCAGATGGGAATTTGTTAATGTTCGGTTCTAGAGAACTTGTCACTTGACTTAATTTAAAATACATCAACCGTGTGTGTAGCCGTGATGGTCTCTTCTCGGCGGAGTCCGGGAAGTGAACACAGTTTGAGTTATTCATGTACGTAAGTAGTTTCAGGATCACTTCTTGATCATTGCTAGTTGACGACCGTTCCTTTGCTTCTTTTCTCGCCCTCATTTGCGTATGTTAGCCACCAGATATGCTTATTGCCTGCTGCAGCTCCACCTCATAACACCATCCTTTCCTATAAGCTTAAATAGTCTTGATCTCGCGGGTGTGAGATTGCTGAGTCCTCGTGACTTACAGATTCTACCAACACAGTTGCAGGTGCCGACGATGCCAGTGCAGGTGACGCAACCGAGCTCAAGTGGGAGTTCGACGAGGAATGTGGTCGTTACTATGTGTCTTTTCCTGATGATCAGTAGTGGAGCCCAGTTTGGGACGATCGGGGATCTAGCATTTGGGGTTGTCTTATTTTTATTTGAATTTGACCATAGTCGGTCTATGTGTGGATTTTGGATGATGTATGAATATTATTTATGTATTGTGTGAAGTGGCGATTGTAAGCCAACTCTCGTTATCCCATTCTTGTTCATTACATGGGATTGTGTGAATATGACCCTTCTTGCGACAAAACCACAATGCGGCTATGCCTCTAAGTCGTGCCTCGACACGTGGGAGATATAGCCGCATCGTGGGCGTTACAAGTTGGTAATCAGAGCCATCCCCGACTTAGGAGTCCCCTGCTTGATCGAATCGCTGGCGTTGTTGAGTCTAGAACAAAAATGTTTTGAGTCTTAGGAGTATATATATCGGAGAGTAGGATTGTTTTACTCCTCAGTCCCTTCGTCGCTCTGGTGAGGTCTCCTGACGTAGAAGTTTTGACTCTTCTCTCCTCAAATTTCACTAAAAATTTTTTAGGATCACGCGGGTATCTTAGAATCGTTCCGATGTTTTTGTGACGAGAACATTGTTCTTGGTGCCTCCTGACATTTAGGGGTTGTGGTAGTGTCCCGTGGAGTTGAGCTCCGAGGTGTTGTCGTCACAATTTTATCGTTGCAGTTCTGGGATACTTGAGTTTCGCATCGAAATCTCTTTTATGCAGTTGTTGGTGAGATCACCTCGAGGCCACCCAGTACTGGGGCGGGAGTTCAAGAGTATTGCCATAACTCGTATAACGGATGCTTTTCGAAGGTTGAGGTACACGATTTCCGAAGGTTTCTTGGTTATGTGTTGACAGATGGATACAGCTAGATCTAGGGATTGCTAGTTTGGGTGATATATTTTGTGTCCCCTGTATCCCCAACACCAGATTGCATAACCAGAAAGTTTCGGGAGTTTATAGGTGGGATTCAAGTAGCTCTTAGCATTCCTTCCCGCAGATATTTGGTTCGTGATTGGGTAATCCTTACCATTTATTTGTTCCACTCGTACCTTTTTTATTTTATTCATCAATCTCTTATCAAGTGGCTTCTCACCTTAATGGAAGTGTGATGATTTACTATGGAATTCATTCATTCATCTTCGTTCGAATGTTATTGTGAAGACTATATGTTGCAATTTCTATTCGTTGATTCAACTTGACTATTTGTCTATCAAGATGCTAACGGATGTCATCCTCTTCAGGATGGCTCCGCCAACGCGTCAGAATCCGGAACGCAATGAAGGGAGTCAGGCGAACCCTCCGCCACCACCTCCGCCTCCGGAGGCATGGCAAGCTATCATGGCAGCCACCCACGCCAATGCTCAGATGATTCTGCAACTCTTGCAAGAACGCACCCAAGGGCAAGGCAATCAGGGAAATCAAGGTCAAGGCAACAATCAGCCTCACTTCGCTACCCTCAACCAGTTTCTCGCAAATCAGCCCAAGTCTTTCAGCTATTGTGCCGAGGCCACGGATGCCGATGATTGGCTCGTGGACATCAACAAGCATTTTGAATGTAGCAATGTCAGGCCTGAGGACTTTGTCAAGTTCGCTTCTTTTCAACTCAAGGATCAAGCTGCCGAGTGGTATCAACAATACAAAGATTCCAGAGGAGGTCGTGTGATCACTTGGACTGACTTCTGTCGGGATTTCAAAGCTCACCACATTCCACAAAGTGTTGTTGAGAGCAAACGTGAGGAGTTCCGCAATCTCAAGCAAGGCAGCATGTCCGTGTATCAATACAATACTCAGTTTCAGAAACTCGCTCGTTTTGCTAAGCAAGACGTTCCTGATGAAAAGAGCATAATCTATCAATTCAGAGGTGGCCTCAGAGAAGATTTGCAATTACCTCTTGTGCTTTTTGAGCCGACCAAATATGATGATTTCTACAATATGGCACTAAAGCAAGAGGCTGCTCAACTCAAGTGTGAGGCTTCTAAGAAGAGAGTCAGGGACGCAGTTCAGTCTTCTTCTTCCTCACTAGTGGCTGCTAAGCAACAGAAGTTCTGGTTGCCTCCTCCTCCTCCGTTTCGCCAGCCTTACCAGCAGAAGAACAAAGGTGGCCATGGATCTTCCCACTTTTCCAACTCTGGCTATCAGAACAAGTCTCAGAATCAAGCTCCAAAGTCAAATGCTCCGTATCATCATCCACTCTCAGAGGTGACTTGCAACAAGTGTCAGCAGAAAGGTCACTATGCTAACAAGTGCTTCAACCAAAGGCGCCTTCTGCCTCCTCCTCCTGTGAGATCTTCCAGCAATGCAGTGGTCAAGCATAATCCCAAGTCTGCAAAGGTGAACATGATGAATGCACCTCCAGCGGAGGAATCTATTGATGTGATAATGGGTAATCTTCCTGTTAATGATATTCCTGCAAAAGTCTTATTTGATACTGGTGCATCTATTTCTTTCATATCAAGACCTTTTGCATCCATGAACAATTTCATACTGTTGATCTGCCTAAGCCGATAGCGGTTTCCTCTCCGGGATTATTCATGAATACCAAAATAATGGCTCCGGATGTTTCCATCAAGATGGGAAACTATAAATTTCTGTCTTCTCCAATGGTTCTTGGTGACTCGGATATTGATCTAATTCTCGGGATGGACTGGCTTTCTAAGCACAAGGCTCAACTTGATTGTGCTGCCAGGGAAATTCAATTGACACACTCTTCTGAGGATGTGATCATTTATGCCGCTCGTGATGAAACCATTCGGTTATTTTCTCTCAATGAGAACGGCGAATTGAATGCCATCTCTCAAATTCTAGTCGTTTGTGAATATCAAGATGTCTTTCCAGAAGAGCTTCCGGGTATGCCTCCTCACCGGCCAGTTGAGTTCGTTATCGATCTTGAGCCGGGCACTGAACCCGTTTGCAAGCGTCCATACAAGCTTGGTCCCAAGGAGATGAAGGAATTGAAGAAACAGCTCGATGAACAAGAGCGTCTGGGTTTGATCAGACCGAGTTCTTCTCCATGGGGTTGTGGTGTTCTTTTTGTCCAGAAGAAGGATGGCACGGAACGACTTTGTGTCGACTACCGTCCATTGAACAAGAAGACAATCAAGAACAATATCCACTTCCCAACATCAATGAGCTATTCGAGCAACTCAAAGTGCTAAAGTATTCTCCAAGCTTGACCTTCGTATGGGTTATCATCAGATTCGCATTCGTGAAGAAGATATCCCCAAGACAGCATTCAGAACAAGCTTTGGTTCTTACGAATATACTGTCATGTCTTTCGGCCTTGTCAATGCACCTCCAACATTCTCTCGGATGATGAATTTCATCTTCCACCCCTATACCAATGAATTCGTCCTGGTGTATCTCGATGATATCTTGGTCTTCTCAAAGAATAAGAAGGATCATGCCAAACATTTGCGATTGGTGCTCGACAAGCTCAGAGAGTATCAATTCTACGCGAAGTTTTCCAAATGTGAGTTTTGGCTTGATGAAGTTCTTTACCTTGGTCACATCATCTCTGCCAAGGGCATCGCTGTTAACCCCGAAAAGGTGTCCGCAATTGTGAATTGGGAACCTCCTCAGAATGTCAAGCAGCTCCGCAGTTTTCTGGGTCTTGCAAGCTATTGCCGAAGATTCGTTGAGAATTTCTCTAAGATTGCAAAGCCTCTTTCCAACCTCCTCCAGAAGCATGTCAAGTATGTCTGGTCTCCTGAGTGTGACGTTGCTTTCAACACTCTCAAAGAGAAACTCGTCACAGCTCCTGCCTTAACTCCTCCTGACGAATCCAAGTCATTCGAAGTTTTCTGTGATGCTTCTCTCCAAGGTCTCGGTGCTGTGTTAATGCAAGAAGAAAGTTGTGGCCTATACCTCTCGTCAGTTGAAGCCCAATGAAAAGAACTACCCCACTCACGATCTTGAGTTGGCGGCAGTTGTCCATGCATTAATAACGTGGAGACATCTCTTGTTGGGAAGAAAAGGGGACATATTCACCGATCACAAGAGTCTCAAGTACATCTTCACTCAGCCCAACCTCAACCTCAGGCAGACTCGATGGGTCGAAATGATTCAAGAGTACAATCCGAGTATTGAATATACTCCAGGCAAGGCTAATGTCATTGCAGATGCTTTAAGCAGGAAGGCTTATTGCAACAGCTTAATTCTCAAGCCATTCCAACCGGATCTTTGTGAAGCTTTCCGCAAGCTGAATCTCCAAGTTGTTCCTCAAGGCTTTCTTGCCAACCTCATAGTCTCTCCTACTTTGGAAGGTCAAATTCGTGAGGCACAACTCCTGGATACCATGGTGAAGAAGGTGAAACATGGTACCGACAAGGGTCTTTCCAAATACAAGTGCTATCGCATAGATGACAGAGACACTTTATTCTTCGAGGACCGGATTGTGGTTCCTAAAGGTGATCTAAGGAAAGTCATAATGAACGAGGCGCACAATTCTCTCCTTTCCATTCATCCTGGAAGTACAAAGCTTCAGGCACACTTCGGCAGAGTAATTAAATGGTAAGGCCTTTAATTATGTCAACTAATAGTACTACAAGTACCGAACATCAGGCATGATTATTTGGGCATCTCATTAACTGAGGACAAATAAAGCAATTGAAAAGAGAAAATTAACTATGCCTGAAACAAACAAGGAATTGAACTGTTGAGTTGCATACAGTGACTTACCTTAGCAGGTTGAAGAGGCTCAGCGCAGCTCCTACTTCTCTTGCAAGGCTCCTTCCTAACATCTTGTACTTGGAAATCCTCAATCTTATCTTCATTGCACCCCCTCTCCAAGGTGACACAAACTAGTTACTCGTCTCCTTGGAAGCATCTTCACCTCTAAGTTCTGGGACTCCTTCCAGAAGGCCATGGGCACAAACATTCGCTTCAGCACAGCTTTCCATCCTCAAACTAGTGGCCAAGTCGAGCGAGTCAATCAAATTCTTGAAGATATGCTCAGGGCTTGTGTCATTTCCTTTGGCATGAAATGGGAAGATTGTCTTCCATATGCCGAGTTCTCCTACAACAATAGCTTCCAAGCGAGTTCGGGCAAGGCCCCATTCGAGATCCTCTATGGCAGAAAGTGACGTACTCCTCTCAATTGGTCAGAGACTGGTGAACGCCAACTTCTTGGCAATGACTTAATCACTGAAGCTGAAGAAATGTGTAAAGTCATCCGTGAAAATCTCAAAGCCGTGCAATCGCGCCAGAAGAGTTACTATGATAGTAAGCACCGTGATGTGGCTTTCGAGATCGGAGACCATGTCTACCTCCGCGTCTCTCCAATGAAAGGCACACGTCGCTTCGGTATCAAAGGGAAGCTTGCCCCAAGATACGTGGATCCTTTCAAGATCATTGGCAAAAGAGGCGACCTCGCCTATCAACTTGAGCTTCCTTCCAACTTCGCGAACGTGCACGATGTGTTCCACGTGTCACAGCTTCGCAAGTGCTTCAAGACGCCTGAGCGCACCATCAACTTCGAAGAGATTGACCTCCAAGAAGATCTGTCTTATCATGAGCACCCCGTTGCTATTCTTGAAGAAACTGAGCGCAAGACTCGCAACAAGTCTATCAAATTCCTGAAAGTGAAGTGGTCGCACCATTCCGACCGAGAATCCACCTGGGAACGCGAGGACCACCTCCGTTCCGAATATCCGGAGTTCTTTCAGTCCTAGATCTCGGGACGAGATCCTCTCGTAGTGGTGGAGTGTTGTAACACCCCGGATGTAACTTTCCATATTTGCAACTCCAACTCTTGCCATGTTCCGCTATGTGTTATGATATTCCCTCCATGGTCGGGTTTTGTTTCCGTTTTGCATTTTGTTCATGTCATGCATCTCATATCATGTCATCATGTGCATTGCATTTGCATACGTGTTTGTCTCATGCATCCGAGCATTTTCCCCGTTGTCCGTTTTGCAATCCGGCACTCCCACCTCCTCTGGCGCACCCCTCTTGTTTATTTTCGTGAGCGGGTGTTGAACATTCCCGGAATGGACCGAGGCTTGTCAAGTGGCCTTGGTATACCACCGGTAGACCACCGGTCAAGTTTCGTTCCATTTGGAGGTCGTTTGGTACTCCAACGGTTAACCGGGTAACCGCAGATGCCTTATGTGTGTTGCAGCAAACCCCCCCTCTCTAAACAGCCCAAAACCCCTCTAAGTCATCTCCATGCTCTAGGTCGTTCGATCACGATCGTGTGGGCGAAAACCGCACCTCATTTGGAGCCTCCTAGCTCCCTCTACCTATATATACACCTCCCCTCCCGAGACATTCGCAGTCCAAACCCTAGAAAATCGCCTCCGGCGCCGCCGGACGTGTCCGTACTGCGCCGGACAAACCCGCCGCCGCCCGCCGCCACTCCGCAGCCGCCACCTGCCGCCGCAACGCCGTCCCCGCCGCCGGCCCGCCAGGCCCTCCGCGGGCCCCCGAAGCCCGTTGCCCCGCCGCCCGAGCCTGCGCCTCCCCGCGCGCTCGCGCCGCCCAAGCGCCGGCGCGCCACCGCCGCCTCGCCCGCCGGCCGGCGCCGCCCTCCGCCGTCGACCACGCCCCGCCGCCGACGCCTCTGCTCCCGCCGGCGCCGTCCTCCCCGGCGCCTCCGTCCCCGAGCCCGAGCCCCGGCCTCCTCTCCGCCCCCTCCGGCCGGCCTCCACCTTCCTCTCCTCCGCCGTCCTCCCTCGCTCCGGCGAGCTCGAACAGCCGTGCCACGGCCAGATCCCGATCCAAAATTCCCGAGGTTGACTTTTCCCCTCTCTCGGTTTTCTCTAAGTCCCAGATTCTTACATTATATGCCCATGTTCATCGCATCATAACTATCTGCATATAGCTCCGTTTCGTGTGTGTAATATAGCGAAATGTTCGTCTCGTGATGCTCTACATTTTGTTCCATTGCACCATGTTCATTTGAGTCCATCTTGATGCCCAAATAGCTTCATAAACATGCCATCTTACTGTAGGTATGCTTGTTTTGTCATACATTGCTCTGTAGTGAGTGCATCAAGCTCACCAAGATGCCTTCATATTGTTGTTTCTGCCATGCTCTGTTTTCTGCTAAGTCTGAAACCTGTTAACGAAACTTGCTATGTTTACATGGTTGCCATAATATCTTCTGGTCCTTTTTGGCTTATGGTAAGTAAGGGAAATTTGTCATAGGCATTTAGTGGAATACTGCCATGCCTTTTTTTGCCATGTTAAGTTCCTGTAGCATGTTGATTTCGTGCTCTGTACATTGCTACCTGATGCTGTTTCAGTCATGTCCAGTAATTTCACTAAGTCTGTGAACCTGATATCTTTTGCACTTTTGCCATGCTTGTTTGAACCTGCTGTGGTGTGATCTAGCCGTAGCTCAGTGTTCATCTTTTGTCAAGCATCTCCTGTAGATTAATGCCATATGCTTTGTTGCTACGTTGGAGTGCTGTAGCATAGTTTCTTGATGTAGTCTAAGTGCTATCATGCTGTTAATCGCAGATTCGTGTCATTCTTGTTTTGCTTGCCATTTGCAAACCGTGCATCCGTTTCCGGTGATCTTTATATCGATTTCGACCGAAATCATCGCATCTTTCCAGTGGCATGCTTGGTTTGCCAAGTTACTGCCTTGTTCATCATTTTTCTTCCGGAGCACGCATATGCATCGCATATCATATCTTGCATATCATACATGTTTTGCATCATGTTGCTTGTGCATTTCCCGTGATTGATTGTGGTTCCGTTGCTTGTGTTCTTGTTTTGGGTAGAGCCGGAAGACGAGTTCGTGAACGAGGAACCTGTTGAGTACGCTTACGAGGATCAAGCTTTCGACAACTCTGAGAACCTTGCAGGCAAGATGACCACACCCTCGAAATCACTTCTATCTTTGCTTTGCTAGTTGTTCGTTCTATTGCTATGCTGCGCTACCTACCACTTGCTATATCATGCCTCCTATATTGCCATGTCAGCCTCTAACCATCCTTTCCTAGCAAACCGTTGTTTGGCTAAGTTACCGCTTTTGCTCAGCCCTTCTTATAGCGTTGCTCGTTGCAGGTGAAGTTGAAGTTGGTTCCTTGTTGGAACATGGATATGTTGGGATATCACAATATCTCTTATTATATTAATGCATCTATACATTGGTAAAGGGTGGAAGGCTCGGCCTTATGCCTGGTGTTTTGTTCCACTCTTGTCGCCCTAGTTTCTGTCTTACCGATATTATGTTCCTTGAGTTTGCGTTCCTTACGCGGTTGGGTGATTTATGGGACCCCCTTGACAGTTCGCCTTGAATAAAACTCCTCCAGCAAGGCCCAACCTTGGTTTTACCATTTGCCACCTAAGCCTTTTCCCCCGGGTTATCGCGAGCCCGAGGGTCATCTTTATTTAAACCCCCGGACCAGTGCTCCTTCGAGTGCTGCCCAAACTGGGCGATGTTCGGCGCCCCCTGGGCAACCAGGGTCTGTCGAGCACTTGGTGTGCACAGTCAACTTTGGGCATGTTTCCTAGTTTGCACTGTGAACTTGCTCCAATGACCCAGCAACCTTGTCCACTGAACTCCTAGCTGCCTCTATCCTAGTCCTGTTATTTGCCAGCCCCACCCTCGCGCTCTAGACCGCCCTGCCATTTCGTCGAGCGGGTTCCGTGCGTGCTCTGGGCGCGCCCAGAGCGCACGTTTTGCACGCGCGCGCACTGAGCCGCCGCGCCGCACTGCCGCACTCGACGCGACCCGTCCCTGGCCCCTGCTCCACCGCTGAACCGCGCACGAGCTCGCCCCCTCTCCACGCCAGCTCTGGTGCCCTGCAGCGCCGCTGGCAGAGCCCTTGGCGGCACGCCGGCATCGGCAGCGAACCTCTGACATGGACGGCGCCGCCCAAGCTACCCCAGCGCGCCAGCTGCCCCCGTGAACAGCCCGGTCTTATCCCGAAGCTCGTCGGCACGCGCTCGTCGCCGCCACGTCGCCCTGCAGCTACAGCACGGCTGTCGCCGGCGATCTTATCTTCAGCCGCCGCGGTCCAACCTCGAGCGCCTATTTAAAGGGTCCCCGAACTCGTTCAAGACCTCAGGCGACCCCAGACCCTCCCCGTAGAGCTTCCCTAGTAGTGGATTGACCGGAGAAGACCGTCTTCACCAACTCCGGCCAGTTCGGCCGCCGCCAAACTCCGGTGCAATACGTTGCAGCCAGCCACTCTTTCGCCCAACCAACGCCACCAGTAACTTCCCCTTGTCCTTGCGGAGCTGCCCAACTACCCAACCTCGATCGGAGACCACCGGAGCCCAAAAACCACTTCACCACCGTAGCCCCCCTCCGCCGCGGAGCTCGCCGCCGGCGATTTCTTCCACCCCCGACGACCCAGCAACCACCAAGAGGACCGCCCCAGTCTGGCCGGTCCATCCCCGCCCTCAGATGCCCTAGAGGAGCCGCCGTCCGTCGCCGGCGATTGCCGGAGTCCCGCTCCCGTCGGGCAGAGAAGAGGAGGGAGAGGGAGGAACGGTCAAACCTGACCAGTGGGCCCTCTGGACCCACTGTCAGTGACCCGCGCGCCGTCTCCTCTGTTTAAGTGAAAGCGTATAACCTCAGAGGACGTCTCCCCTACCCCGAAAGCGTATTCCCCTCGAAACGTTTTCTTTTCTGGTTTTATTTAAAAACAGAGTTTTGACCAGACTTTGACCAGCTATAACTTTTAAAATAAAACTCCAAATGAGTTGATTCTTTTTCCTACCTCTCTCAAATTCCACCTAGTTTATTTTAAGATTTATTTCAAAAATATTTGAGACAACCTTTTGTACTATGTTTGAAATATGTGTTGTTTGGATACTTCTCAAAATAGGATTTTGGAGAAAAGGGAAAGCTTCCAAAAAGTGCATCCCTTGCATACTCTTGAAGGCAAGCATTTCTGAACTCTAGCATAATATTCTGTTGTGGTGTTCTGATACGATTACAACACCTTTTGGCTTGGAGTGTGCGTTATCTTTATGTAACGATAAAGTCTCATGCATGAGTGCCTTTTTTGGAGATATTTTGTGGTCAGCAATGGATACGCTAGTGATTTGGATCACCCCCGTGAGCTCCTCATGCATACCGGAAGGAAGCCGGGAAAGTCGTGGTCTTGGGTAGACACGAGCTTGTCCCTAGTCCCTCATCGAGACGAGTATGTCCGGTATGGCAGGGTGAGGCTTGATGAGTGGTGATTTATTCCACTAATGGTAATATTGTTGGAGGATACTTGGACCACCTGAATCGGTCGTAGGTCGAGTCTTGGTCAGTAGCTTCCCTATTTGTTGGTACCACCACTTGTCCCTGTCGCAGACGGGGTATGGTTCAGTAAGTTGTCAACCTCTTACCAAAGCACACACCGTACAGAGAGGCCATAGTGGAAGATACCGGAGGCCTCCGGTAGGCATGCCACTTGGTCCGGGGGCATGGGTGTTTCCGGTTGGGACCGAGAGGGGGGCACCCCTTAGAGCGCGCCTATAGAAATTTGATCCCATGCTACGTCGAGGTTGTAGCCTCCCCACTTAGAGTTTTGCTTGGCAGGTGTCGTGGGTGATTCCAGACATCGGTGAGTTAAGCTGGTGTGTGCAGGTCAGGCGTGTTTTCACTTAAAAGGCCGTAGGCGGAATTAGTCCCGATGGACTAAGTAAATCCGTTACTCGTGGGAAAATAGTACTCCCTCTGCAGAGGATATATCCTGTTGGATAGCCATGTTCTTGAGTAAGGACCACAGTCTGAGTTGAATCTAGTAACGGTATTCGGATGGAGAACGAATTAGCTAGAACTCAGTGACGGTTTTCGGATGGAGACACGGCTAACTGGATCATAGTAACGGTATTCGGATGGAGAACGAATTAGCTAGAACTCAGTGACGGTCTTCGGATGGAGAAACGGCTAGACTAGATTTGTGTTTATGACCTGTGACATCTGAGGATCATGTTTTAACTTCGTTATTATTATGGACTAACCATTTACATTATGTATTTTTTTGAGTATCCCTGGGATGGTTCTACCTCCTGGATACTCACTATGATTATTCTTTTATAAGCCCTTTATGTGGTGTCGCTCAGACGCCCGACTGCGGCATGCTTGTCGTTTATTTATCTTTTATAAGCCCTTTATGTGGTGTCGCTCAGACGCCCGACTGCGGCATGCTTGTTGTTTATTTATCTTTTATAAGCCCTTTCTGTGGTGTCGCTCAGACGCCCGACTGCGGCATGCTTGTCATTTATTTATCTTTTATAAGCCCTTTATGTGATGTCGCTCAGACGCCCGACTGCGGCATGCTTGTTGTTTATTTATCTTTTATAAGCCCTTTATGTGGTGTCGCTCAGACGCCCGACTGCGGCATGGTTACTCTTGCATTTTCCTCTCGAGGAGTCATTCAGACCCTCGCTTGGCCCTCAGTATTTTACTTTGGGATTTCGGGAGGACTACCGCCCGACTTCTCTTTTGTTTCCCATGCATCATTATCTCTATGTTTGATTGCACTTGTAAATCTGTTCTCATGCATCGTGTTTACATTTGTTATATCTTATGTTCGAACTATCTTGCGAGTACTTTCATAGTACTCACCCACGTACTGCATGTTCATATTATCTCTGCATGCGAGCAACGCAGAGTTTCGTGGCAGACGTTGTGATCAAAATTATTTCGGAGCATGATTGTCCCTTATTATATTATCCCCGTGTTCTTAATGTTTGCGAGTACATTCAAATGTACTCACTGGCTTGTCCCTGGCTATTGTCTTGGCCAGATTTTCGCGCATGGAGATAAGCATCGCGGTGACAACCTCAGAACCCACGTGTTGGCAATAGCAGCCTCGCGAAGATAGGAGTTATCCTGGTCAGCTGTTCTTGTGGGCAATGGAGTCCCATAGACGCAGATGGATCCAACCGCTTCCGTCCTCAACCATTAGAAACCAAGTGTTGTACTCCTAGGCCACAATGGTCTTGTACTACATATTTTTGTACCTTGCTTGGAATTCTTGTATCAAGTTGGTGCCTCATCAGCTAACAGTAATCCTGGGGCTGGTGAGCACAAAGGCCGTTTTTCTGGGAAATTATGTCCCGAAAATCCGGTCGTGATAGACTTGGTATCAGAGCCAGGCTGACCATTGGCTAATCCTATCTTAGCCAGGTCAATAAACCTAGGTTAACGAAACCACCAGACCTTAGCTTAGCCCCGGTCAAGCTTCCCGCGTAAGATAGCTCCGCAGTGACCCGACGCTTTTCGGCGGACGGTGCCCAACCTATCAGCCTAGCCCGTCGATCACGCGCCAGTGACCGACACCCAACCCGTCTCTATCGCAAGCGTGCGGAGGAAGACTCCGTCCCCTTTCCCTATAAAAAGGGGCACGCTAGCCACAGCACAGCACGACCTCTTTCCCCAAACCAAGCCGCGATGCCTGGCCCCATTGTTCACAATGAGACCACAGCAACCAACCTTGGAGGTTTTGTGACCGTGCTCGCAAACCTCACCCGCCGTGCCTATGCGTTAGAGGAGCCTCCTGAATATGTTGTGTACCAGGGACCCATGTACGGTGAGAGCATTCAATACTGGGCCACTGTGCACATCTACGGTAGGGGTCTGTCACCAGAACGCCCCTACAGGTTCACCGGAAGGACAACTTCCTTTGAGCCACAAGCCATCCAACTGGCAGCCCGAGAAGCTATAGTTCAACTCCGGCACTTGTCGCCCAGAGTTAACTGTCGCTCGTTCTACTACTACCCTAGTCGTAACGGGTATGGTAGGCCGCCCCAGGTTGCCAACGGAGACCACGAGACAGATCCTGCGCTGTTACATCTGGTGCGCTATGTAAGCGCACTAGAGCAACTGTTCGATCAGGTCACCCTTGATCTGATCGCAGCTCGTGGAGAACTGGTTCGCCGAGCCCCGGCGAGAAGAGAAGCGCAGCCCGACGCCGACAACCCAGTCATGCTGTTCGGACACCCGATCGATCCATTGAGGTCTGCGCCAGCCATCAACCAGAGTGCTTTGGTGACCCCAGAAGCGCTTCGTCGCCTTTTGGGAACCCATTCCAACGGGATTGTGGCCAACAACCCCCGCGATGGTCATCACCATTACCCCGACCCTGCAGCCCCTCAACCTCAACCAGCAAATCCCAACGGAGAAACCCGTGGAGAAACCTCGGCATCCGCCAGGCCAGCCCACTTAGACATTAACGAAGTAGACTAAGTCGCTCGAGTTGTATCGAGCCTTAGTTTTCCTACGCTTTGTAATGGTGTGGTCTCGTATCGCTTTTATTACATGCTGTCTGCTTGAGCGCCCTTATTTTTGGAGTAGTAGCTATGCATGTGTACGTTAGCGTACAGTTGCATTTTTTGTTTCAGGCGCAGCTACCAAGACCAACCCCGACGGCACCCACAGTAATGCGTCACATTTATGTGATCTGTATATCTGTGGCTTTGACCCGAGAACAGGATCGACAACCAGTTACCCTTCTCCCCGGTGGATAACCTGGCCCCGCTGCTATATAAAGGCCACTTCGTGACCTTGCCGAGTGCCCCTTGCCTTTGTGCGCAGCACTCACAGCCATCCCTTTGCCATGCCAACCCCCAGTATCTATCTGAGAACCCCGGACGCAACCCCGGGTAGTTTTGTTAAATTATTGTGGGACTTTACCTGCAGTACCATGAGTGCCACCCGTCCACCCCAGTACGAGTTGCTCAAATCGAGGACCACCCCTTCCACCTCGAAATATTGGGCAGTGGTGCACATCCCTCCCGCATACCCAAACCAAGACCCAACGGAAGTCTCCGTCGTGGGGAAATCCATGCCGACTCCGCATATGGCCATAGAAGCTGCTGCATACGAGGCGCTCACTCGTCTTTGATTCGCGGTACCCTATGCCAGCGAGCGAGGATACTATTATTTTCCGAGTCGTGCAGCACCCGGAGAAGTTGCATCTTTTCCCGGTGGACGTATTGAGAGAGATCCAGTACTGGCCAACCTTGCCCAGTACGTTATCGCTCAGGAGCGTTTAACTCAGCGGGTAATGGGTTATCTCCAGAGCCTCGCTGATTTAAATCCTCGGATCGCTATTGGCAGACCACTGAGGCCTGACCAAGAAGGGCGCATTCATCGACTAGTCAACCCGCTTCCCCCGATAGTAGAGGAGTGTGCCCCAGTGCCAGAGGCGTTTTCTCAGGACCCTGTCCTTTTGCCGTTTTCCTTGTAAAAGCCTCCGCTGTATTTATTATCCCAGTACTTGTATTTATGTGTTGTAGCATGTTCATGGTTCCCAAATTTTGTGAGACAGACCCGATTCTCTTTAGTTCCAGTTATGTGAGCAGTTTTACTGCTGTTAGTTTGGTTTTAATTTATTTTTCCTCACAACATGTTTTGAGGAGATTTCTTTCCCCGAGTCACTGCTGCGTATATATTTTCACGACATAGATTTTTATTCGCGCAGCATCGTAGCAGCAGACTCTCAGTAGCAACCACTCGACCTCGGGCACTATTACAAATCCTTGAGCACATTGTTGCGCCTAACTAACCACACTCGAGGACACCACAGTCTCAGTAAGAGAGATTTGTGAGTGTTCATTCGAGCACGAGCTGCCCCAGCACACCGACAGCAGTCAGCCCCGATGCCGCGCCTAATCCACGTGATCGCCGCCGCCGCGAAGAGCTAGCACTCGAGCGGCAGCATCACGACGATCATCCAGGATCATCGCGCACAGGAGCACGGAGAACCCCAGCAGCACCGCCAATCCTCCACACACCAGGACCACATACCAGTCCGGCATCGCCTCCGCCATTAGAGCCTCGGCTCGAGCTCTTGCTAACAGCAGTGAAGGAGAAGGAAGGAGAAGTAGGAACGAGGCCAGGTGTGAGGAAGAAGAGAGGAGCACCGCGATTGTTTTATAGCTCGAGATCGATGTACGGTGGGCGAGGTCCACCAGCGCCACTCGTCGCTCGACCGCCGGTGTTCGGAGGCGAGTCCGCGAGCAGTGCCGACAGCGCACTGGCCCGCGAGGTGAGTGCACGCTGCACTGGCAGCTAGCACGCCGCGCACTACCACGGTACGGCCTCGATGCCCTACGAGCTTGGCATCACCGGTGGAGGAAGCGCGGGAGAGCACACGAGAGAGAAGAGAGAGCCAGAGGTAGAAGAAGAGGCCGACAGTGGGCCCTGGGTCCACCTGTCAGCTAGAGAGAGCACTGTGCTCTCGGGTACGACCAGCGCATTTTAGTAATTTAGAATTTATTCTAAATTACTCTATCTGCGTAGAAATATCTCGTTTTCCCTAACCGTGGATTTTTCCACACTGCGCCAGTGTACCACACTGTGGTTTTTCACCGCTAATTGCCCTCTCACTATAGCCGCTTTGTTTTTGTACAGTTGAATGATTTCTTTTGATAAAAACAGTTTTTGTTCAAAACAGCTTTTGACAAATCTCGAGGACGAGATTTTTCTTAAGGGGGTTAGTGTTGTGACACCCCAAAATTTTGACCTTGATTTATTGATTTAAAATTTTGCCAGGAAATAAAACTTTTCCATTTGTCAAGATTTACCCTTTTGTTATTGTGGATTTTTACCTCTAGTGGAAAAACCTTCAAAGAGTATTGTTGGGACTTATGTGCCCTCTTTATAAAACAATTCTTTAACAGTGGGTTTAATTACAAGATTTGCTTTCTCAGAGCTTTATTCTTTTAAAATGATTTCTTTTGAATTTGGAGCCTGTTTTGCACTACAACCATTTGACAAATGCTTTTAAAATTTCCACCAAAATTTGGGGATGTCATGTGATGTTTCCACATCACTTTTATGCAAAAATACCTTTTGGCCATTGGAGATCTTGAGCTCTACACCAACTTTTCCAATCTGGTCCAGTAGGCACTTTTGCACTACAACCCATTTAAATATTTCTTTAAAAATTCTTCCAAGTGTTTGGAGATGTCAGTGGATGCATACAATTCATCTTCATGCAAAAACCCAGTGATGTTCTTTGAAAAAATTGAGTAAAACAACCTCTTTTACATTCTGGTCCAGTTTGGTGATTTGAACTGCAACCCTATTTTATTTTGCTCTGGTGCCCATGACCCTTTTTCCTACTTGTAGCCCTCCCTTCAAAACCCTTAAGTCCAGGAGAGTGGACTCATTGGAGGTTTTTAAGTGCATGCAATAAACCCTTTTCTTTCTGTCCAAAACTGGAGTTTTGCAAAACTTGCACTAACAAGTTTCTGGTTTTGTCCATTTGATCTTGCCTTCATCATCTGCATCTAAAGAGACCCTGATCTGGAGATTTTGGCCACTCCAAGAGTTTCCTAAGTGCACTTGGCATTCTGTCGAGCACTTGGTGTGCACAGTCAGCTTTGGGCATGTTTCCTAGTTTGCATTGTGAACTTGCTCCAATGACCCAGCAACCTTGTCCACTGAACTCCTAGCTGCCTCTATCCTAGTCCTGTTATGTGCCAGCCCCACCCTCGCGCTCTAGACCGCACTGGCATTTTGTCGAGCGGGTTCCGTGCGTGCTCTGGGCGCGCCCAGAGCGCACGTTTTGCACGCGCGCGCACTGAGCCGCCGCGCCGCACTGCCGCACTCGACGCGACCCGTCCCTGGCCCCTGCTCCACCGCTGAACCGCGCACGAGCTCGCCCCCTCTCCACGCCAGCTCTGGTGCCCTGCAGCGCCGCTGGCAGAGCCCTTGGCGGCACGCCGGCATCGGCAGCGAACCTCTGACATGGACGGCGCCGCCCAAGCTACCCCAGCGCGCCAGCTGCCCCCGTGAACAGCCCGGTCTTATCCCGAAGCTCGTCGGCACGCGCTCGTCGCCGCCACGTCGCCCTGCAGCTACAGCACGGCTGTCGCCGGCGATCTTATCTTCAGCCGCCGCGGTCCAACCTCGAGCGCCTATTTAAAGGGTCCCCGAACTCGTTCAAGACCTCAGGCGACCCCAGACCCTCCCCGTAGAGCTTCCCTAGTAGTGGATTGACCGGAGAAGACCGTCTTCACCAACTCCGGCCAGTTCGGCCGCCGCCAAACTCCGGTGCAATACGTTGCAGCCAGCCACTCTTTCGCCCAACCAACGCCACCAGTAACTTCCCCTTGTCCTTGCGGAGCTGCCCAACTACCCAACCTCGATCGGAGACCACCGGAGCCCAAAAACCACTTCACCACCGTAGCCCCCCTCCGCCGCGGAGCTCGCCGCCGGCGATTTCTTCCACCCCCGACGACCCAGCAACCACCAAGAGGACCGCCCCAGTCTGGCCGGTCCATCCCCGCCCTCAGATGCCCTAGAGGAGCCGCCGTTCGTCGCCGGCGATTGCCGGAGTCCCGCTCCCGTCGGGCAGAGAAGAGGAGGGAGAGGGAGGAACGGTCAAACCTGACCAGTGGGCCCTCTGGACCCACTGTCAGTGACCCGCGCGCCGTCTCCTCTGTTTAAGTGAAAGCGTATAACCTCAGAGGACGTCTCCCCTACCCCGAAAGCGTATTCCCCTCGAAACGTTTTCTTTTCTGGTTTTATTTAAAAACAGAGTTTTGACCAGACTTTGACCAGCTATAACTTTTAAAATAAAACTCCAAATGAGTTGATTCTTTTTCCTACCTCTCTCAAATTCCACCTAGTTTATTTTAAGATTTATTTCAAAAATATTTGAGACAACCTTTTGTACTATGTTTGAAATATGTGTTGTTTGGATACTTCTCAAAATAGGATTTTGGAGAAAAGGGAAAGCTTCCAAAAAGTGCATCCCTTGCATACTCTTGAAGGCAAGCATTTCTGAACTCTAGCATAATATTCTGTTGTGGTGTTCTGATACGATTACAACACCTTTTGGCTTGGAGTGTGCGTTATCTTTATGTAACGATAAAGTCTCATGCATGAGTGCCTTTTTTGGAGATATTTTGTGGTCAGCAATGGATACGCTAGTGATTTGGATCACCCCCGTGAGCTCCTCATGCATACCGGAAGGAAGCCGGGAAAGTCGTGGTCTTGGGTAGACACGAGCTTGTCCCTAGTCCCTCATCGAGACGAGTATGTCCGGTATGGCAGGGTGAGGCTTGATGAGTGGTGATTTATTCCACTAATGGTAATATTGTTGGAGGATACTTGGACCACCTGAATCGGTCGTAGGTCGAGTCTTGGTCAGTAGCTTCCCTATTTGTTGGTACCACCACTTGTCCCTGTCGCAGACGGGGTATGGTTCAGTAAGTTGTCAACCTCTTACCAAAGCACACACCATACAGAGAGGCCATAGTGGAAGATACCGGAGGCCTCCGGTAGGCATGCCACTTGGTCCGGGGGCATGGGTGTTTCCGGTTGGGACCGAGAGGGGGGCACCCCTTAGAGCGCGCCTATAGAAATTTGATCCCATGCTACGTCGAGGTTGTAGCCTCCCCACTTAGAGTTTTGCTTGGCAGGTGTCGTGGGTGATTCCAGACATCGGTGAGTTAAGCTGGTGTGTGCAGGTCAGGCGTGTTTTCACTTAAAAGGCCGTAGGCGGAATTAGTCCCGATGGACTAAGTAAATCCGTTACTCGTGGGAAAATAGTACTCCCTCTGCAGAGGATATATCCTGTTGGATAGCCATGTTCTTGAGTAAGGACCACAGTCTGAGTTGAATCTAGTAACGGTATTCGGATGGAGAACGAATTAGCTAGAACTCAGTGACGGTTTTCGGATGGAGACACGGCTAACTGGATCATAGTAACGGTATTCGGATGGAGAACGAATTAGCTAGAACTCAGTGACGGTCTTCGGATGGAGAAACGGCTAGACTAGATTTGTGTTTATGACCTGTGACATCTGAGGATCATGTTTTAACTTCGTTATTATTATGGACTAACCATTTACATTATGTATTTTTTTGAGTATCCCTGGGATGGTTCTACCTCCTGGATACTCACTATGATTATTCTTTTATAAGCCCTTTATGTGGTGTCGCTCAGACGCCCGACTGCGGCATGCTTGTCGTTTATTTATCTTTTATAAGCCCTTTATGTGGTGTCGCTCAGACGCCCGACTGCGGCATGCTTGTTGTTTATTTATCTTTTATAAGCCCTTTCTGTGGTGTCGCTCAGACGCCCGACTGCGGCATGCTTGTCATTTATTTATCTTTTATAAGCCCTTTATGTGATGTCGCTCAGACGCCCGACTGCGGCATGCTTGTTGTTTATTTATCTTTTATAAGCCCTTTATGTGGTGTCGCTCAGACGCCCGACTGCGGCATGGTTACTCTTGCATTTTCCTCTCGAGGAGTCATTCAAACCCTCGCTTGGCCCTCAGTATTTTACTTTGGGATTTCGGGAGGACTACCGCCCGACTTCTCTTTTGTTTCCCATGCATCATTATCTCTATGTCTGATTGCACTTGTAAATCTGTTCTCATGCATCGTGTTTACATTTGTTATATCTTATGTTCGAACTATCTTGCGAGTACTTTCATAGTACTCACCCACGTACTGCATGTTCATATTATCTCTGCATGCGAGCAACGCAGAGTTTCGTGGCAGACGTTGTGATCAAAATTATTTCGGAGCATGATTGTCCCTTATTATATTATCCCCGTGTTCTTAATGTTTGCGAGTACATTCAAACGTACTCACTGGCTTGTCCCTGGCTATTGTCTTGGCCAGATTTTTGCGCATGGAGATAAGCATCGCGGTGACAACCTCAGAACCCACGTGTTGGCAATAGTAGCCTCGCGAAGATAGGAGTTATCCTGGTCAGCTGTTCTTGTGGGAAATGGAGTCCCATAGACGCAGATGGATCCAACCGCTTCCGCCCTCAACCATTAGAAACCAAGTGTTGTACTCCTAGGCCACAATGGTCTTGTACTACATATTTTTGTACCTTGCTTGGAATTCTTGTATCAAGTTGGTGCCCCATCAGCTAACAGTAATCCTGGGGCTGGTGAGCACAAAGGCCGTTTTTCTGGGAAATTATGTCCCAAAACTCCGGTCGTGACATTCCGTTGCTTGTGTTCTTGTTTTGGGTAGAGCCGGGAGACGAGTTCGTGAACGAGGAACCTGTTGAGTACGCTTACGAGGATCAAGCTTTCGACAACTCTGAGAATCTTGCAGGCAAGATGACCACACCCTCGAAATCACTTCTATCTTTGCTTTGCTAGTTGTTCGTTCTATTGTTATGCTGCGCTACCTACCACTTGCTATATCATGCCTCCTATATTGCCATGTCAGCCTCTAACCATCCTTTCCTAGCAAACCGTTGTTTGGCTAAGTTACCGCTTTTGCTCAGCCCTTCTTATAGCGTTGCTAGTTGCAGGTGAAGTTGAAGTTGGTTCCTTGTTGGAACATGGATATGTTGGGATATCACAATATCTCTTATTATATTAATGCATCTATACATTTTGGTAAAGGGTGGAAGGCTCGGCCTTATGCCTGGTGTATTGTTCCACTCTTGCCGCCCTAGTTTCTGTCTTACCGATATTATGTTATTTGAGTTTCCGTTCCTTATGCGGTTGGGTGATTTATGGGACCCCCATGACAGTTCGCCTTGAATAAAACTCCTCCAGCAAGTCCCAACCTTGGTTTTACCATTTGCCACCTAAGCCTTTTCCCCCGGGTTATCGCGAGCCCAAGGGTCATCTTTATTTAAACCCCCGGACCAGTGCTCCTTCGAGTGCTGGCCCAAACTGGGCGATGTTCGGCGCCCCCTGGGCAACCAGGGTCTATGCCAACCCGACGTCTTGCCCATCCGTTGTGCCCTGAGAACGAGATATGTGCAGCTTCTATCGGGATTTGTCGGCACATTCGGGTGGTTTTGCTGGTCTTGTTTTACCATTGTCGAAATGTCTTGTAAACCGGGATTCCGAGACTGATCGGGTCTTTCCGGGAGAAGGTTTATCCTTCGTTGACCGTGAGAGCTTATGATGGGCTAAGTTGGGACACCTTTGCAGGGTATTATCTTTCGAAAGCCGTGCCCGCGGTTATGAGGCAGATGGGAATTTGTTAATGTTCGGTTCTAGAGAACTTGTCACTTGACTTAATTTAAAATACACCAACCGTGTGTGTAGCCGTGATGGTCTCTTCTCGGCGGAGTCCGGGAAGTGAACACGGTTTGAGTTATTCATGTACATAAGTAGTTTCAGGATCACTTCTTGATCATTGCTAGTTGACGATCGTTCCTTTGCTTCTCTGTCGCCCTCATTTGCGTATGTTAGCCACCAGATATGCTTATTGCCTGCTGCAGCTCCACCTCATAACACCATCCTTTCCTATAAGCTTAAATAGTCTTGATCTCGCGGGTGTGAGATTGCTGAGTCCTCGTGACTCACAGATTCTACCAACACAGCTGCAGGTGCCGACGATGCCAGTGCAGGTGACGCAACCGAGCTCAAGTGGGAGTTCAACGAGGAACGTGGTCGTTACTATGTGTCTTTTCCTGATGATCAGTAGTGGAGCCCAGTTTGGGACGATCGGGGATCTAGCATTTGGGGTTGTCTTATTTTTATTTGAATTTGACCATAGTCGGTCTATGTGTGGATTTTGGATGATGTATGAATATTATTTATGTATTGTGTGAAGTGGCGATTGTAAGCCAACTCTCGTTATCCCATTCTTGTTCATTACATGGGATTGTGTGAATATGACCCTTCTTGCGACAAAACCACAATGCGGCTACGCCTCTAAGTCGTGCCTCGACACGTGGGAGATATAGCCGCATCGTGGGCGTTACACGCGGGATCGTTCGTATCCAGTTTCAACTAATTTTGGACCGTGCTAGCGGGAAGGTCATGCTAGACTGTGTACACGGGGCACGCGTCAGCAGTTAATAACTGGTGTGAAGTCCACCCCAGAAAAAAAGACAATAACTCGGGATGATGCGCCGATAACTTGGACGTTCACACGGGCGCGGCCAATCAAACGGGTGTAGTGGCGCGCTCACAAAAAAGGGATCAAACGCTCAGCCTATGTATTTCTCGTGTAAATAGATAATTTAGTGGCATTGGTTATTTACTTTAAACATAATGCATTGACGCGTTAGTGTAGAGGCGCACAAAAAGAAATGGATATTGTAGTCAGCTACTTAAAAGTGTTACCTCATATGATAACATAGCCTCCATTTCATAAATTGCGTACTCGTTGAATTCATATATGAATATTACATATATTACTTCAAAATAGAAACTTAAATCATCCAAGACTAATGAATTTGAATGCAAGAGTAACAATGGTGCATATACATGATAGCTACATTGGTTGTTTGAAGAAACATCACTGTAACTTTGGCATGCACAACTGAAAAGGTTTATTTAAATAGAAAAAAATGTGATATGTGAGTGTCCAATCTTTATAGCGTTGAATCGATATTGTACCTTTGGCCACGATACGAAGTAGATATTGACTTATGTTCAAGCGATGCACATCCACGATCGCTAGATAGTGATACGTGAATGAATTGTGCAATCTCTCTCACACGCATACATATCTCATTTCCCTGTGGGCATTGGAATCACACACGCGCACTTCGTGTATTTCTCTCCCTCCGTCAGGGTTAAATTCTTCTTTCTACCCCGTCCTACAAGTCTCTCACACAGAAACACACATGCTCTCTATGTCTAACACGCCCACCCCTTTAATTCCGCCCACCCACAGCCACTAATGTCTCAAAGTATAATAATGTCTCTCACACATATGCTACCTACCTATCCCTTAATATAGCTAGATATGTGTCACACAAACTCCTTCTCCCTACTAGCAAGATGCCCATGCGTTGCACGGAACATCAAGATGCATTTGTATGAGAAGTTTATCTTGTGGGAGAAAAGGATGAACGAGGGAATGCCTTACTTGCAAATGCGGAGAGGGGTGTGGGTATCTTTTTGCAAAATTGCCATAGTTTCCTTCCTGTCCGTCGGATATAAATCGGATGGCCTATATTGCAGGATGGCAGGAACACCATCATCACCAACTCTGTTTTTTTATAAGAGTAGAGATATGTGAGTGTCACTGCTCCCCCCCCACACACACCCACACTTCCCAACACCGAAGGAGTAGGGTGACACCTCGATCTTGATACTAATCTATCGACTGGCTTCTCTCTCAAACATACACACACACACACTACCCGGCACCGAAGGAGTAGGGTGGCACATCGATCTTGATAATAATCTATCAACTCCTCTTTCAAACACACACACACACACAGACACTCGCTAGTTGTGCCTCTGTGCCTACCGCGCACACTCTCGATACGTCTTTCTCTCCCTCCCCCCAACAATGACAGCAGAAGGGTGACAACTCGATCTGATCATAATCTGTCAATTGGTTTCTCTCTCAAACATTGTGTCTCGGTGCCTCGCTCGGTAGCCCCCTCGATATGTAGACTTCTCGCGCGCGCACAGCTGTAGTGACGATGACACTGAACCCAGTGTGCCTTGTTTTTACCAGCCTCATGTGATAGTTTTCACCCTGTTTTCTGTTAATTAACAAGGCAACCTTTTCTTTGTTACTACTAGTGAATCTGAAATCATTTGGGGCAGACATAAAATATATCACTTCAACCCAATTATCGCAGCAACTATTTTAAAAGAAATTAGCTAGCTGCCCGTGCGTTGCACGGAACATCAAGATGCATTTGTATGAGTAGTTTATCTTGTGAGAGAAAAGGTTGAACGAGGGAAGGCCTTATTTGTGAACGTGGAGAGACGTGTGGGTATATTTTTGCGAAATTGCCATAGTTTCTTTCCTATCCGTTAGATATAAATCCGACGGCCTATATTGCAGGATGGCACGCACACCATCATCACCAACTCTGTTTTCTACTCCCTCCGTCCGAAAATACTTGTCATCAAAATGGATAAAAAGAGATGTATCTAAAACAAAAATACGTCTAGATACATTTCCTTTTATCCATTTTGATGACAAGTATTTCCGGACGAAGGGAGTATTTGTCTTTTTAGAGATTTCAACAAGTGACTATGACCGGACCTTACCAACATACTCAAAAAAGTAGTCCATAATTTTGATGTTACCCTCTTTTCTTGGCGGTGCAGTGCCATTTGGATACCTCATAAATAAATCAAGGACAAATCTGACCCCTTCCTGAAAAGACATACGGAGCAAAATGAGTGAATCTACACTCTAAAATATGTCTACATATACATCCGTATGTGGTAGTCCATTTGAAATCTGAAAAAGACAAATATTTAGGAACGAATGGACTATATATAAGAGTAGACATGGAGATATATCTCCAGCATGGTCTACAACAAAAATGTGCTGGGCTGGTTAGCGCCGGATGCTCGCAACGCGATGACATGAGTTCGAATTCTGTCTTTTAACTTTATATTTTTATATTATATATTACTCTACTTATTTAATATATACTTCTTTCGCTACTGTACTGACAGTGGAACCCACAGAGTACTTAGAATACCAGATTAAGGATGGACTTGTTTCTTTTTAACTTTCTGTACGAAGCTGTAGCCACCCTGCAAGTCACGTGTACACTGTACATGCAATTAACTTTTTATAGAGGGACAATCATACAGGCAATTAACTCAAATGGATTGGATGTCACTCTATTATTTCCAGCATAAAGAGCATCTCCAACGGCAGCCGGCAAATTTCCTCCCGCTTCCTTAAGCGGAGGACGACATCAAACGGCAGCGGCATACATTTTTACAACTCTAACCAACCAGATGAAATTCGTGCAAACACGGACTGATTTCATATAAGCATGAAGGATTTCGTATAAAAAAGCCGGATCTTCATATAAACATGATGGATTTCATTACATTTACATGAACTAAGAGGTGCCAATCCGGCTCTCTTGTATAATTAATACTCCCTCCGTCCGGAAATACTTGTCCTAGAAATGGATGTATCTAGACTTATTTTAGTTCTAAATGGCTGCCCGCGGATCCCTTTGTCTTCCTCATTTCCGTCAGACACTTGCGGGGTCGACGAAGGTCCTCGGAAGAGACGAAGCAGCAAAGAAACCACCTGAATCCGCGGTCGTCGCCTCGGCGGTGGCCTTCATGGGTCCCAAGTGGCGGCGGCCTCCCGTGTTCTACTTCTCCTCGATGATGGAGGCGGACATGGAGAAGCTGGCCACCGACTCGTCGCTCTCCACGCACCCGGCTTCTGTCTCTGCCTGCATGGCGCTGCCGCAGGCATGGGAGGCGCGCCCACAGATACGGGAGGCGCGGCCACCGCAGACACTGGTGGCGCGGTACGACGCGGCAGCGACGGCGCCCATACTGGTGTGCTAGCCGTCGTGCCGGCGTGGAGCAACTTGCCACTCCTCATCGAGCTGAACTGGAGCGGCGAGTTGCTGAACCACGCACCTGCTTGGGGAGGCAACTGGCTCCGTCGGGCCAAGCGAGGTTGGTGAAGCACCGAGCGGCCTCGCCCGTATCCGGAGGGCTTGGTGGGCCACCCAGCCGGGTTATATGCAAGAAAACGGCTCATCGGAAGCCATCGGAAGAGTGGAGAAAATGGTGAAGGAGGAGATGGGGGAGCGGCGGAGGGGTGCGATTCTTGCCAGCTGTCTGTCTGGCCTAGTGTAAATAGAGGGCGGACGGTAAGAGCTTGGCCGGCGTCTGGCCTCGTTTAAACTAAGGGCGGACGGGAGGAGCTCGGCCGGTGTTGCGTTTAATTCCGGCCCGCTCATGAACGGACGTGTGGCAGGAGTAGGATTCTCGGTTTGCATGCGGGTTTAATGGAGGGGTTTAATGGAGGCGCCTGGCGTGCAGCGGGCGGCGCAGTACTATTCGATTTGACAGCAGTAATGAGCCATCAAATCACAAAGGCCCTCGCCTCTCGTGAAACCGACCGAGCTAGACTGCCCCGCCCTCTAGCCTTTTAAAAAATGTATATACTCCACTTTTGTACAGTAGTAGTATCGATGGATTGAGCCATGGAGCAAAACTTGAAATTAAAAAAAGGTGGTACATATAGAGAGCGCTCGTCGCCAAATTATGCATATAGTCCTATTAAAAAGGCTTGTCACAATAATGGTGTCCAGCACAAGTGCACAACCCACCCCTCAAATAAAACTAAGCACCCTGGAATTCTTTGACAAAACTAAGCACCCTGAAATTCTTTGACAACTAAACTGCTGGCTATATGATGTTGGCCATATATATTGTACGTATATAATGTGAAGAAACGAGTGGTAGTACTATACCAACTAAAAGATGAAATGTAAGAAATACTAGTATGTACGTACTGAAGAGTGAAAGTAACAAGAAGAAACATAACATAGTTTTGCTGGGGGCTCAGCACAACACACCCCTCAAATTAAATTAAGCACACCTGAAATTAAACTTTGCAACTATTCCGGTAGACACTGCATTAGAACCACCATGAGCAACGACACTGCCACCTTACTCGGAGTCCTCGTCCATGTCCTCGGCTTCGTCCTTGTCCCTCTTCCTCTTGGCCGATACTTCTTTGCTTGAACCGCACACTTGGCTGTTGCTCTTCATCCAACCCTTGTAGATATTGAAGCAAAGGTAGCATCCATTGCAGCGTAGTGGATGTGGTCCATATCTAGTACATTCCGCTGCCATGCATGACGATGAAACGTGTATGGAGGTTTCTCCAGTTTACCATACGAAGGATGAACCATGGCTCCTGCTAGGGTCAGCATTGAAGGCTGACGAGAGGACACCAGCCGATTCTTCTGGAGGTCGAAGGTGTTGCCTACAACGAGGCCTATCCGATGCAGGACTTCTTTGTCGTTACCAAAGTCTACAGTAACGAATTTGACTAGGTTGCTCTCGAGGAAGTCCTTAAAATCCTGGCACTCAACGTCGGCATGGCATATGTGGTAGACCAATCATAAGTCATGCACGCAAACTTGGATCACGGCGGGCTTCTTCCTCTCTTCGTCCTTTAGATCCTTCTCTCGTCCCAGGACTGTGGTGTACTCAACATCTAGCCCAGCGACCCACTCATCATCTGAGTCTTCGAACATGCGTCTGAAGCAAGAAAGGCATCCTTTCACCGTCGCGGAAGAATGGGTGTAGATGACGTCGAACTCATCGCCGGTGATGGTTCTAACCTTGTACTCACCGCCGATCGGGGAGATTTGGGACGCCATGGATTTGGGAGGAGGGTTAGGATTAGTGGAACTGCCGTAATGTGAATGGACGGGACGACTAGGAGCGAACCGCCGTAGTATTGAAGGACGTGCGGGGACGAGTAGGAGCGAACTGCCAGCGTGCGAACGGCAGGGTAGTGGCTTTCCATTCTCCCATGATACGGGCTTCCGAGAGCCCTTGGATCTGAGATCCAACGGTTGCATGGCGTGATTCTTGACCTATGGGTGAATATCCTATCCTGCAGGGTTATTCTGCAAACTTTCAGCAACTTAGCATGCGACCGTTTGATCTCAGATCCAAGGGCTGCCAGCAGCCCGTATCGTGGTCGCGCCTACCACGACCGTCGCGTCGCTCGTGCGGTCGCGCCCTTGGAGATTTAACACGGTGCGTTAGGCTATTTGATGTTGGCATGTCATACATAGTCATCACTTAGTCACTCATACTACAACAAGGTTTTGGCTATAAGTGTATTTATTTATTTTACTTCTCTCTATCTCTTTCTTCGTACTCCCTCCGTCCCATAATATAAGAACGTTTTTGACACTAGTGTAGTGCCAAAAACGTTCTTATATTATGGGACACAGGGAGTACTAGTATTTATTGCATTTGCCAAGGAGTGACCTCTTCCAATGAAATGGTGTTGCTAAGTTTGCTTCATTTAATTAGCTATAGACTCAAAATTGTCTTTTCACCTAGGTACACGCGCTTAGCACCGTTTCTTCCTTGGGTCACCAAACTAGTCTCTCTCTTCTTGATTAACTTGCCACATCAGACTTTATGCCTATGTGGCAAGCTTAAACACCTGTAGGAGCAAGTAAGTACAATAGTGCGCTTTACAAGGCATTTTTGCATATGTGGAGGAAAGAGAGGCAAGGAAAAAGTGGAGAAGTGGGCTCTCATGCAAGAGCCAGCATCTACAACATGGTGGAGCATTGGGAGAGGCACCTGTATGAAGGTGGTCAGGAATCGGGAGACTCACGCCGGTCGTAGCGCCGCAGTTAAAATGATAATGGCAAGTCAAATCACGGGGCCCCACCTGTCCAGCAGTAACTCGCTGTCAAATCACACAGCCCTACGTTTGCAGCAACCTACTCCCTCGTCTTCTCGCGTCTCTGTCGAACCGACTAGGCGGAACTGCCCCGCCTACCGCGCAGGAAAAGCCCCCGCAGTATACTCCCTCCGTCTAGGGGACCAAGGTGGAGAGGAAAACGAGAGAACTTAATGTTTAGTATTTGCTAAGGCTGGTTGTAATGGTACTAGCCTTAGCAATTTTGATGAGGTGTCATAGAATTAAATGAAGAAAGAGAGAGAGTTGAGTATTATGTGTCATACATGGCAATAAATAAAGTACTACACGATACTAATATATGATACATGGCGCAGGAGTACTAAGTATTATTAATACAGTTTTGCTAGAACTCATCTAGATGAGATATAATTTGGTCTCATTCATCTTTTATAGCCATTGGATGTGATGCTATATAAGATGCGTGTGTGCTGACGTGGGTTGTATTTGTTCTTGTGCAACGAACTGACCACTGCATGTCATGTTGATAGTCTCAAGTCATTAAAAGCATACAAGCCCCGCATCTCTTCTTGGTTGATTCCTCTATTTATGTCAAAAAATAAGAAACAACGTGAGAGTTAATGCACCACACCTATGTGTTTACTATTTGGTTTTCGTAAGATGACTTAATACTCACCTAGACGGAGGGAGTATTCGATTTGACAGCGGGCGGTGCAGTTCCCGATACGGCTTTAATGCAGACGAGGGAGGGAGTAGCGGTTACCGATATGTTGAACGGCCAATGCATCCTCCTTCAATTAATGCATGAGGGAAGTAATGGGAGGCGGTCCGGGAAAAGAGGCTGCACTATGTGAATGCAACGCAGTTTGCCCTCATTGCCCTCATATAAAGGCGCCCCTCCATTCCAATGCATCTACCACATCGTACACACCTAAGTATTTTCCTAAGCACCTACACTAAGCGCAAAAGAGCTCACTCCAGACCCATGGCGGTGATGCGCGTGAGCGGCCAGCGGCTGCGCCAGATGGTCCACGACGCCGGCCTGCGGCATGGCGCCGAGGATCGTCTCCAGACGGTGTTGGAGACCGGCTGGTGGATGGCCGCCGTCGACGCCAACTACGACTCTCAGTTGGACCAGATGATCGTTGCCACCAGCAACAAGTTCACCGTCCTCAAGAAGCTCGCGGACGACATCGCCGTACTCCTCCAGCCCGTGCGCCCGGGCTCCTCATTGCCTGCCACCCTAATCGGCCTCCATGGCCGGAACCTCTTTCAAGCATTGGTGGCCCTGCGACTGCGCGCCGACGCCACGAAGAATGTCCACCTGGAGGTCGCGCTCGCCGCGAGGCGCCTCGCCCTGCAAGAATTCGTCGACCTACTCATCCACGTGTACGAGCAAATCGTGTACATAGGTATCTACAAGGCCAGTGAGGACGCTACAACGTTGGCCTTCCTCAACCGGCTGGAAGCCTTGGATGCCTTTGCTGAGAAGCACCTCGACCTCGCCATAAAAGCCGCCGCTCCTTAGCCGCCGGTCGGTGGCCCGGCGCACTAAGTTGAGGAGGAGGAGGTCGTACGTTCGTGGATCCATCTTTCTTCTTGCCTTCTGTAACCACCACTATGATCACATCATCGTGGCCTTAATTCTTATTGTGCTGTTGCATTCTCGTTCCAGTCAATACCGACATGTGCGATCCCTTTGCTTAATTATATGCATCACTGTAACTAGTACTCCATCCGTCAATTTATAAGTTGTGCTTACCTTTTCCATCAACTTCGTGCAAGGCGCGGGCATCTTGCTAGAAACACTAGAATATGTCTATATAATCCGTATGTGATAGTCCATTTGAAATCTCAAAAAAGACAAATATTTAGGTATGGAGGGAGTAATATATTAGGAGTATATCAAAACAATAGTGATTTCTTTCAAGTTTGTGAAAAAATACTACTATTCTACTACTTTGGATCCGTCGCAACGCACGGGCACATTGCTGGTAAAAGGAAAAGGCCTGCCGCATTCGCGTCGCACCCCCACACGCCCGGGAATCGGGAGTACAACACGGCCCGTCCGGCACGACACATAGCTTAGGGAAGGCGTGTTGCCTAGCATTTTCACTTTCATGTGGGACCGCCGTTGAGCAAACCGACACCCCGCCCGCTGCCGGGTTGGAAAACAGAAACGAGGGGAAGATCTAGCTGTAGCACGGAAGCCAAGAAATTTGGTGTCAGACGGGGCTCATTGATAGAGTAGGAGCATTCCGTACTAGTACTACTCCTACTAGTACCAAGTTTGTACTCCTAATACTATATTACTAGTACTACCACTATACAACTAGTAGGTACGTGCACGGCACAATATCGTAGGAACAAAAAACGGGAAGATCTTGTTTTGGGTGATTTATCTTTTTTTCAATCAACGTAGTATGAATAATATGATGTGGGGGGCACCCATGAAGCTTATGTGGCTTGGTTGCATGGCTACGGAACGTTAGAGAAAAATAAATAGATAATGTGTTTAGAGTGCACTCCACTAAATAGATATACTTTGGATCATTGCAACGGACCGGCACATCTATATCTATACCCCCTATATAGTGTGTGAAAAACATTGAAAGTTGGTCATTGGATGAAGCCAATCCGACGGTACAAAGATGGCAAATCCGAGCACTATTGGCCGTTGGATATCATCCACCAGATTCTGCCACATGTATAATCTAGAAGACTCCATGGTTGAACTTAATTCATGACTAACTTTGCCACAACTAAGCTTAGGCAAAGTTATTAGTTCTTCAAAATGAGAGCCACAAGTTGGCAAGCCTAAGGGAATCTTGCCACATTTTGTGTGTGTATGTCATGTGGGGCCTTAGTGTGGCTTGCCTAAGGTGTGGCTTGAACCAAACACTCACCTAAGTTAATCAAACTTGCCTAACCTTACATTCCACCAGATTTTGCCACATGTTAGAATCCAGAAAGCTCCACATGTAGAAGCATAATGCACAAACCACCAGAATCTCATGCGTGCAATTCACGTGTACCTTACTAGTACTAGTTGGTAGTAGTAAGAAAAAAATCCCAGTTTTGGCACGAGCTGTATTGCGGGAGCACCACAAGGCCTGTTGCAGGAGTTACATTTCCCTCTCGGGGCCCACGGGACCGAACTTCAGTGGCTTAGTGCCCGGCCTATGAGTCAATGACATGCGGACCTTAAATGCCGCTGACCCACATGTCATTATCATGGTGGTGGCGTGGTTCGCGACTCACTCGTTCGAGATGAACCGGCCGGTGGTGGCGTGGCCGTGGCGAGGGTGCCACAGTTGGGCGTCGGGGCGTTACGAGGAGTAGATGGACACACCGGCGGGTACTACCTGTAGTACAGAAGTACTCCAGCTGAGGATTGATGCCCGAGACGAAATGTGTCATAGCTGCTGGATGAAAATTCGATGGTGCGGGAGTACGGATCGGAGCACAGCAGCGGAGCAGGCAAACCGCGTCCAATCGGGTGTGCCTGTGGTAGAAAGTTGATGCTCGCCGTAGTTCAGCTGGCCCGCATGTCATGCACACAAAGGCTGAGGAGCGGTAGGGCCGAGAGGGATGAGGGGCACGTCGGGGGGATGAGGATCCCCTGACGCGAACAATCCTACCATTCTGTCACTGACATGTGGGACCCATAAGCGTGGGTCCCACCTGTCAGCGAAGGAAAGGCAGGGCAAGGCAGTGATAGCCACGTCAGAGGATCCATGTCGACGTCGGGGGACGTCATGCCGTGGGTTGGAGCGGCGTCGTGGGAATCGCGTGTGGGTGTGGCAGTGGTAGAAACAAGAAATGTGATGGTCGCCGTGGCTCAACTTCCATGGACAAGCTGTCATGTCTGCTGACACATGTATATCAAAACTAGAGTGTTTATATTTCAAGCACGTGAACAAGTATTATTCTACTACTTTGGATCCATTGCAATGCACGGGCCAGCACATTGGTAGTAGTAGTGTCCATCTCTATCTCTAGAGGCCTTCCCTCGTTCATCCTTTTCTCTCACAAGATAAACTACTCATACAAATGCATCTTGATGTTCCGTGGAACGCACGAGGATGTTTCCTTGGGGGTCTCTCCAGCGCGGCGTGGCCGTAGTTGCAAGTTGACGCCCCTTGAGATGCCGACGTTGAGGGGCACTCAGATTTCCTCCGATGAGCAGGTAAGATGAGTTTGATCACGTAGTAAATGCATTCTAAAGACTACTTCCGTGTCCATTTCCTAATTCTCCCCCTGCCCACTGTTTCACAGGTTAGGCTCGGTGCGAGTGGAGATTGGCTTGCATATGTACGGGTGGGTACCAACATCAATTTGCACAACATTTACAACGGTGACACCGTTCCCGTAGAACCTTTGTCCAACATTGGGATCAGCCATGCAACGGGCCACCGCATGAATTGGTACGATGGAACCACAGTGAGATTGAATAAGATGGCACGAACCTTGCACATGGCGGTCAAAGGCGGACCATGCTGTCTGCGGCCGATTTGTTGCCGTACGAGTAGGAAGACGTTGTGCTCCTTTCTAACCGCATCTTCGCGGTGACAAACCAGGGGACTTATTTTGTATGGGACACATCCTACGATATACTCCCTCTCTCCCAGTTTATTTGTTTTGAATCTTTTCATTTTATAAGTTTCAAATTCAAATTTAGAGCTCCCCATCACATGTTGAGATTACAATGTCCATTAAATCGTTGCGTGCATGTATAGTAAAGAAACAAATCTCGAGTTTGGCACGAGTTCATGCTGCGGGAGCACCACAAGCCCTGGCGCAGGAGTTACATTTCCCTCTCAGGGCCATCGGGACTGAGCTTCAGGGCCTTACTACACCTACCTTTGAGTCAATAACATGTGGGCCCGATAGGTGACTGGTCCACATGTAATGCTCCCGTAGGCAGAGGAGCAGTGGGGCCAAGAGGGGTGAGCCGCAGGTCGGGGGACGTGTGGTTTCATGGGTTCGAGCGACGTCGTGGGAATCGCGGGTGGCTGTGGTAGAAACTTGATGCTCGCCGCATTTTAGGTGGCCCACATGTCATGCACACAAAGGCAGAGGGGCGGTGCGGCCGAGAGGGGTGAGGCGCACGTCGGGGGGCGTGGTGCCGTGGGTTGGAGAGGCGTCGTGGGAATCGTGAGATGAAACGTGATGGTCGCCGTAGTTGAACTTCCATGGACAAGCTGTCATGTCTACGGACACATGCACTGCATACCGATCACTGGAAGGAGTAGCAGAGAAAGCTATATATGCGGATAAATAGTTCCTTATAGTCAAGCGGACCCACGCTACTACTCTGTTCCAAAGACATGCACACCATCGAAATAGTCCATCTATATCAATATACACCGAGAGGGAATAATTTTTTTTACAAGAGATGAAATAGTTCATCCATCCATAATGCCCTCCTGCTGGTGCAGCCTTTTCTTCTTCTTCTTCTTCTTCTTCTTCTCATTCTTCTTCTTCTTCTCATTCTTATTCTTCTTCTTCTTCTTCTTCTCATTCTTCTTCTTCTTCTTCTCATTCTTCTTCTTCTTCTTCTTCTTCTTCTTCTTCTTCCTCTTCTTCTTCTTCTTCTTCTTCTTCTTCTCATTCTTCTTCTTCTTCTCTTCTTCTTCTTCTTCTTCTTCTTCTTCTTCTTCTTCTTCTTCTTCTTCTTCTTCTTCTTCTTCTTCTTCTTCTCATTATCTGTGGGAGACGGCTTCGCAACAAGCTCTTTGGACCTTGCAGCTATCTCGAAACTCACACGGGCATCGAGGGCAGCATATTTTATCCGCTCGTACGTCAAGGGATAATTCTCCCATCCAGACGACCTTAATGCCACCGTCTCATCACCCTTCTGAAGATTTGTACCGAGCACAAAATTTGCTACGTCGAATAGGGATGGTGTCTGTTTATCACAATCTTCTACAGGAATTTTGATTCTGGTTTGTAGGTCAGCGATGCTTTTCAAATCAAGGTTGTATGACTCCAGCTTCTGTTTGTCCCCTTCGATGGCTGCCCCACAGAAGTATACATCCTCCCGAGACAAGAAATCGTGAAGCTCACCTGGTATGGAGGGCGAGTGTATGATGCGGTACACCAAAACATCATCTTCGAGGCACAGCTGAAGGACGGCGGCGCGCTGGATCTTCCCAGGGGCACGCTCCGTGTACTCTGCGTCGAGACCGATGACCCTCGTCTCTACCTTTTCGAGGGAGTTGGATAGATTGTTGATCCACTGCCGAACAACCCTTGGGTGGACGGTGACGGTGGCAACTATGCGCATCGAGCCTTCGATGAGGACATGTTGGACGCTAAAAACCTGCATCTCGATCTCTTTCGCCATTTGGAACCGCTGGAACGGAGGGCTATGGTTTGGAGAATTAGGATTAGATGGCTAGTCTAACTGAAGTAGTAGATGATTATTTAAAGAGGTTAAAACAGTGTGAACGCAGTGGGGTTTGGATGCAAATGAAGACGAAGGGGAGGTGAAGAAGCCGAGGAGAATCGGTTCCCGATGGAGAAGTAAATGGGAGAAGTGGCGTGCAGGCAGTTGATTAGACGACTAGGTAGACTAAACGAAAAGGCTATGCGGGTAGACTGATGAGTCGTACCTGTTCGTGTACGTGCCCATCCTTCCTGATAGGTGGGACCTATGCAAACAGATAAAAAAATGTGTCGTAGTTTTTTTTAGCGCGTGAGTGGGAGAGACAACATTCTCTGGTTAAGGAATACTCCCTCCGTTTAGGTGAGTATAAGTCACCTTATGAAAATCGGGTTTTCCCAAAACCTTTAGGCGTGGAGCATTAACTTCCTGCTCGATCCCCTCCCAGCCTCGTTAGCCAGCGTTCTCTTCCTCTGCTGCCGCGTTCTACCTTTCCATTTTTCCTCTTCTCAAGTGTGGAACGATCTGCCTGCCGTCCTCGATGCACCAGAACGACCACTGCATGCATCGCGGCAGGGCGTTGATTGGGCATGCACGAGAATTTGGTTCTGCTCGCAATATGGATGATACCTGAACGATGAAGTGAACAGGCATGCTAGCACGGGAAACCTATTTCCGCTATACAATACTGGAGTACTCATGTTCCTACTAGTAGTAGTAGAAGTACAACTGTGGTACTCCCTCCGTCTAGGTGTGTAAGTCATCTTACGAAAACCAAATAATCCCAAAACACTTAGGCGCGATGCATTAATTTCTATCTCGTTTCTTGTTTCTTGATATATCAACCTATAAGAGATGAGGGGTGTGCAAGCTTTTAATGACTTGAGACTACCAAACACAACATGCAGTGGTTAGTTCATTGCATGCAATGCTATTAATTAGCAAATAAATCTTAAGGTCTCTCATTTTCCCCTCCTCCTTGGTCACGGCGCACAACCTAAGATGACTTACTCACCTAGACGGAGGGAGTACACTTGATGGTCAAAATACTATTCATCCGGTCCTCACAGTGAAGTGACAACACCCTGCGCCTGACACTAGTCCAGGCGGTGTGTTCGGGTTACCAAAGTCAGCCTCACCCTGTGCACTGTGCAGTCTGTCACCGCCGCTGTACAGTACATTGGCGCCTCGCCTCGTCTCCCTCTCCGCTCCCATAGCACCACTCAATCTCCATCTCCTTATCCGTCTCCGTCTCCGTCTCCATCTCACTGTGCCCCCGTGTACCGTCGCCTCACTCGCCTCCCCCAGTACCACTATTCCCTCGCTAGCCGCTCCAGCACCGACATCCTTCTCCCCCGTAAATCAAGCCCCCATCCAAACTCCACCATGGCCGAACGTGAACCGCGCAGCATCCATATGAGCCGCGATTGGAGCAATCTCCCCAGTGACATCCTCGACCTCTGTTGTTCGTGTATGGATATGTTGAGCGCCCTATGGCTGGCTGCATGCTCGAGGGACATGCACACGGCCATCGTCGAAGCGAGGCCTAAGCTTTTCAAGACACCCTGCTTGCTGCTATCTGGTCTTGCGACATTGGCTCACCATGATACGGAGGCGTGCATGATGCCCCTCGACTTCAATCCGATCTCCATTAGCCGGAACTTCTTTGCAGGTATGTAGTGGGTCGCCGTACATCATTTCCCTCGACATCGATCCGATCACCATCGCCCGAAACTTCTTGGCAGGTATGTACTGGGTCGGCATGAACTCCCACTGGATGGCTGCCTTCAGAGAAGACGGTAAAAAGTTGGTGCTCGTGAACTTCCAGACCTCCCATGAGATTATCCTTCCTCCGTTGGATTATATAGAGTATTACCATCACGGTCCAAGTCATCTAGATTACTACGTCAGTTGGACGGACCTTGTTTTGCAAAAGATTGTAATCTGCCAAGTGCCCACACGACATGCGAATTACGCAGACTTCAAGCTAATTGCCTTGTTCGACCGCGGACTCGCCTATCTTTATGCCGGTGCCTTCTTTAGCTGGAGACAACTCGGCTCGCAGTGGATCATCGTCAAAGCTGATACACACTTCTGTGATGCTATTGAACACAATGGCATCATCTACGCGATCGAAAAAGCAGATGGCACCACGTATTGCTGGGATGGCGCGTGTAAGTTGTTTCCGTCTCATGTTAATGATGACGCCATGACACTGTTTGAACTTTTTGTGATGATTGGCATATCCCTGTTTGAGCAGAATTTGAGTAGAACTATGGCAATGTATTAGAGACGCCGTAAATCAGCTATATTTGGAATGAGTTAATTCATGCGATTGTGACCATGTCATTACAGCCAATTTGTACCCTGAATAATCAAACGGTTAGGAATATATGGATATTATCCTTATTTTAAAGTAATCTATATACTACTACTAAATATGAGTGTGTATCAATGGCCATGTTAGTTTCCTCATTTTCATGATGTAGAAACATGCACCACACTGTTGGTTTCATCTAACCATACATTAGGGAAGTAAATGTGCATATGGAGAACTCTATATTTGGAAGTAGTGAAATCCTGCAATGCTTACCATGTGTACATACCTATATTCGCCCTTCAACAATCAATGGCTAGAATAATATCCTCACAAAATTTTTGCCCATAGAACACGAGTATATAACAATGCATGGTCTGTTAGTTACCTTGAAGAATTTGTTTGTGAGGATAGAACATGATTACTCCCTCCGTTCCCAAATATTTGTCTTTCTAGAGATTTTAACAAGTGACAACATACGGAGCAAAATGAGTGAATCTACACTCTAAAATATGTCTACATACATCCGTATGTTGTGTCTATTTGAAATGCCTAGAAAGACAAATATTTGGGAACGGAGGGAGTACATAACATGCATGACATGGTAGTTTCCTGTGAAGAATCGATTGCGAGATAACATGAGTATAACCATGCATGGCACTTCTATATTTTCGAACCCAGTATATATTTCCCTGTATTTTCCTCCCAGTTCCAACAGGGACATATCAATGTTGTTTCTTGCATTATTCTACTCATACTCTGAGCAATGCTGATCTTACATTAACAATGCCTGTCCTTTTTGATATGATGCAGTGTCCCTACAGTTACTGCCCTTTGTAATCACACCACCTTTGCCAAAAACAAGGAAGCACAACTGGTTCCTCGCTCGATCAGACGACGGCAAAAGACTGATGATCATTCGGACACATGAGCCGGAAAAGTTATATTGCAAAAACCCCACTGTATACAAGCACCGTGTAATACGTGAGTATCCGGACAGTGGCTGTTACGTCTATGAGCAGGATACCAGCTTGTTGGGGCCTTTAGGATTTTTTTAGTTGGAGGCGGGTAAACAGGCTTGGTGCACCCTCTCTGTTTCTCGGACTCAATTATCCGATTAACCAGGAGATCACCGTTGGCAAGGACCTTGATGGCAGAGAGGCATTGTTTGCTATGGAAAACTGTGTCTACATGGCGAGCCCTAGGAGTTCGGGAGCAAACTCCCCTGATTGTCAACGATACAGCCTGCAGCCAAAACAAGGTGAGAATGACAAAGGCATCCGGATTAACTTTGATCCTTGGATGTCTCAATTACGAGAGGCAATGATGTGGTTCAAGCCTTCAGGTTGATAGGTAATTGGGCTGTTGCATCGAAAGGGTGGAGTACTGGTGTCTCCGGATCACTGGTCGCTGAAGCGGGGCTGCAAATTATGATGGTGTTGGATCATCTCTTCGAATGACTTTGTTGTCTTTGCTGCTGGTTCTGGATGGGTAGTTCTTTCTTTTGTTATGCATATTCCTTGTCATTTGGTCATCCTCGTCTATGTCACTCTTACTATGTAACAATTGCTTCTGTTTAGAATGTCATTCTCGTCTGGATCACGAGAGTCTGAGCGCTGCAGATGGGTGCGTTTTGGTGGTGTAGCAAGACTTCTTATGAACTATCATGTCTTGCTGTTTATGTCAGTAGTAGTCACTAGTCAGTGTTTGAATGTTGTATATATCGTTGTTTCGAACTGTTTATTGTCTCGAACTACTGGTGGGCTAAATGAGGGCATCACCATTCTCTAGTGTTCAGAGTATATCTCCTTTTTTCAAGTTACATAATTTGAGCTCAGTGTCTTTTCGATGATATACACTTGTTTGGGCCAGTGAGGTGTCGTTGAATATGGGCCGAGTAGTAACACAATGCCAAACAGGTCAATTATGACTCTCAGGCCGGGCTCTCAAAAGATCCTGAAAAAAAAGCCGGGCTCTCCAAAAAAGAAAGAATAAGGACTCCTAGGCCGACATGTGGACACCACCGGTGTTTTCGTGCGCTTGCGCGCCGAGAGCATATTGGCCCGTGCTCGAAATTCATGCTACCTTTTCATCAACAGTCTCCCACCCCTCCCCCACCTCTGGAATCTCGATTCCTACTCCAGTTCCCCCAAATCCCCCTCCTGTACTCCCTGTACTCAAGCACACTATCATGTCGCCGGTCAATGCGGATCTCTGAGCCGGAGATCCTGAGGTCCGTCCTGCCTTCGGTCGCTGCGTGCTGTCGCTCAACAGTGGCATGGCGGCGCTTGACGACCAGTTTGCCGGCAAAGTGCTGATGGTAACCATCAACGGCGACCGGCCTCCCGTCTCGCTGAACGACCTTGTCAAAGCTCTTGGCATTGCGCACGGCATCCAAATAAGTGACTTGCTCATCGAAGTCTGTCCGCCACCGGCTGATTTCTTCGTCAGGTTTCGGACAACTTTCGACTGCAGTCGTGTGTTCGAATCTTCCCGGCGTTTGTTCTGCGATGGCGCGCTGGTGAGCTTTGATCGGTGGCACCCAGGATGGGGCTCGGTGCCCTCTGAGCTTGAGTTTTTAACAAAGCTTACCTTCCACGGCATGCCTCAACGTGCTTGGAACAGCGAATCCATGAATGAGCTTATCAACGACCTTGGAGGTGAGCTCGTAAGTATGTTTGTTCCTCCAGACAGCTGGCTCTGACGGTTATGGCATGGATGAAGAAGCCATCCACCATGCCGAAGGTGATTGGTGTTGAGATACCGGTGCAGGAACCGGGGTTGTACTATTCGTCGCCACCAAGGCCGCCGCGGGCCACGTTAGGGATGTACCTGTATCGAGTGTTCGTGCATGTCGAAGAAGTGGTCAATCCATCAATCGAAGTCCTGCCGCCGCCGCTGGTGCCAGGGTCCGTCGACGATGTCCATTACAGGAGTCAACGTCAGACTTTCCCCGTGTTGCTCGGAACGATGGATGGCACAGGGCCTACTCCATCGTGCGGTGGAGGCCACTGCTTCTTTGGGAGAAGAGGCAGGGCTGGCTGCCTGGATGTGCTCTAATTTGAGGTGACAACTGAATCTTGTCAGATACTAGTTAAATCCGAGCTATGGGTGTGAAGCATTGATATGCCAGTACATTTGATTGTGACCTGTTCTAATTTTGTACCTGAACTTTTTTTAGAAAGGGCTGTATGTCAACTTAATGTGCTAGCAGAACTTATTGTGTTGTCTGTCTGTTTTCTTTGCACAACATTCAAGATATTTCCCCGTCATTGATAAAGACGATGAACCGTTATGTACGACTTCGTTGGTTTCAACATAGCCCTTCCCGTAGCGATCCACTGCTTCCATCCTGATTGTGCCGCCTGCGTGAAATTTTTGTATGCAAGTTCAGTGTGCTATGATGTTCTATATGATTGTGTCAACTATATAAGTTTTTACTGAGCATCAGCAATGCATATGGCTGAAAGATGTATTTACGAGCATCGACCGATGGGTCTCTCTCTATCTCTCTCTCACACACACACGCACACACACGCGCACAGGCACAAGTGGGACCCGTTGAATTATTTATTTGCTCGTGACAGCTTTTAATTAGGTTCCACTGTAATCTAACTTTTTTCTTAAGTTATTAATTGAGCTCAGTGACTTCAAAAAGTTGTACAGAAGCCTTGTTTGGGCCTTTCCGGCGTCGCTGAATGTGGGCTGAGTAACCATGTTAGGTTGTACTGTACTACACAGGCCTTTTTTTTCAACATCAGCAATGCAACTGGGCCGACAGTTGTACACAATATCCGGGTCAACTTGTTATTCTCCGCCCCGCTGGGTTGCAAACTTTCCTAGGAGGTATGCATTAGGCTTAACAAGAAAATGGAGTTTAAGAAATAATAAATGGGATGTAATTATAATAACTGGATAGTTACTATGCACCAAACACGTAATTAGTTTGAAAAATATATTATTTTTGGAATTTGAAAATTTTAATTTCATTACTTGTTGCGCGCGCAATATTTCGTTGGATTTTAACGTAATACAACTTTATTTTGAAATTATATTTAACCTGACTAGAAATTTTGGATAAAAATATTTCGGATCCCATCAAAATGTGGGATTTTTTTTTGAATTCTGTTTTGAGCGGTTGTTTGAAATTATTAATCGTTGTCCTAGCTAGAAGTTGGGCTATACTTTTAACAAATTGTAAATGGGCTGTAGTAAATTCCATTAGAATAAAAAAATGGGATGTACATTCTTACAAATCGCAAATGGGCTATCTGTTCTCTGCCAAATCCGAGCTGTGGGCCTACTAAGTTGACGCGTACCAAGGGCTTTGTCAACTTAGTCAATATAAATGATTCCAGCTGCAGTGATCGTACGATGTCCATCCAACGACCGTAGTGCTTCTTCAACCTCTGGTCTTCTTGCTCCAGCCACCCAAAGCAGCGCCGGTCGTGTCGCGTCCTCCTGCCCCCCATGGCCGGCTGTGATGCCGCGGAGGCCTCACCGCCCCGTACTACTCCCACCGCTGGCCAGGCCATCCCTCTACACACCCACAACCCCTGTTATTCTGCGGCGACGGCAGCCTCACACCGCAGCCGAACCAGTGAACCCTCGTACTCCTCTCAACGCGGGCTTCCACTGCTGCGTCTTCCCCGGCTCCGTGTCGTCCCCTTCCTAGGCCTCGCCGTCGTCCAGACCACCGCCCTGGTGCTCTCGGCGCGGCGTGGTCAACGTGGTCAATGACCGACTTCCATCGGAAGAGTACTGTACGTGGGGAGGCTGACACCTGGGTGCAGGCGGCCGCAAGGAAGTGCCTCCTTATTACGCGCAAAATAATTATTCCTCCACCTGACAGCAGGGACTCACCGGACGGGCCACCTTATTTCGCAAAAAAAAAAGTTTCCCCCCTAACTGCTGGGACCCATCGGACGGGCCAGCGTATTTCGCGAAAAAAACGTTCCCCCCGCTGTCAGCTCGGACCCACCGGAAGTGCCTCCTTATTACGCACAAAAAAATGAATACTCCCCCTGCTAGCTGGGACCCACCATGGTGGGAGGCTGACTTGCGGGCCTACTAAGTTGACTGGGACGGGGGCCTTTGTCAACTTTAGTCAATATGAACGATTCTAGCTCCCGTGACCGTACGATGTCCATCCAACGGCCGTAGTGCTTCTTCAACCTCTGGTCTTCTTGCTCCAGCCGCCCAAAGCAGCGCCGGTCGTGCCGCATGCTCCTGCCTCCCGTAGCCGGCTGTGCTGCCGCGGATGCCTCACCGCCCCCTACTATTCCCACCATGGTCCAGGCCCTGCGGCGACGGCAGCCTCACGCCGCAGCCGAACCAGTGAACCCTCGTACTCCTCTTCGCGCGGGCTTCCACTGCCGTGTCTTCCCCGGCTCTCCGTCGTCCCCTTCCTAGGCCTCGCCGTCGTCCACCGCCCTAGTGCTCTCGGCGCGGCATGGTCAACGTGGTCAAGGAACGACTTCCGTCGGACGTGGACTGTACGTGGAGAGGCTGACAGTTGGGTCCACGGCCGCAGCAAGGAAGTGCCTCCTTATTACGCGGAAAATAATGGTTCCTCCACCTGACAGCTAGGACCCACCGGACGGTCCACTGTATTTCGAGAAAAAAAAACGTTTCCCCCTGACTGCTGGGACCCACCAGCTACATCTTCGCACGCAAGGAAGTGCGTCCGGGTAAAAAAATGATTCGCCCCCCTGACTGTTGGGACCCACCAGCTACATCTTCGCAGGCAAGAAAGTGCCTGACAGTCGGGACCCACCTGGTCGAAGCGTACGTAGCGTTGTCATTCTGGTCGTGAACGTGTACGTACATATATACTGGTGGATGTGGAGGCGCGCACGTGTCGTAGTAGAGGCGCGTACGTGTCGTAGTAGAGGCGCGCACGTAGCATGTACACGTACGTACAACGGCCAGGGTGCAAGAAAGAAAATACGGCCACGTATGTGTACATACGGGCGGGGTGTCAAACGCCTACTCGCGCATACGTACGGCCAGGGCTCGTGTACATGGCTGGGTCGGAACGGAGAAACAGCGTCGTCGTCGTGTTCATGGGGAGGCAACGGAATGCGTCGTGTTCATGGGGAGGCAACGGAATGAGGCCGAAGTGTTTGGCCTTTACTTCGGAGCGCCCGCTCACGCTTCGCTGGCCTATCGCGTGGTAAAGAGAAGAGAGTACGAAAGTGTTGTGTTCATCGGGAGGCAACGGAACGCGTGGGAGCCAACCGGCTGGGTCGGAACGGAATGCGTGGTCGTGTTCATCGGGATAGCTTGGATGGAACAGGCGATGGAAACGAGGCCTGGCGTACCGCACAACGGAGGAAACGGACCTCCTACGATCGGAACGGGGTCCTGTTGATCGGGAGGGGTCTGGCGTACCGCAAAACGGAGGAAACGAACCTCCTACGGTCGAAACGGGGGTCCTGTTGATCGGGAAGGGTGTGGCGTACCGCAAAACGGACGAAACGGACCTCCTACGGTCGAAACGGGGTCCTGTTGATCGGGAGGGGTGCGGCGTACCATAAAACGGACGAAACGGACCTCCTACGGTCGAAACGGGGGTCCTGTTCATCGGGAGGGGTGTGGCGTACCGCAAAACGGGACTCCACGGGATACTGTTCATCTCCACCGTCGACCTCCTCCAGCCTCCACGGGCTACCGTCGACCTCCTCCAGCCTCCACGGGCTCCTGTTCATCCAGCCTCCACCGCGCGCTACTCCACCGGCTACTGTTCAACCACCCCTCCACGGGCACCCCTTCACCGTCTACTGTTCATCCAGCCCTCCACACCACGGGGTCCTGTTCAACCACCCCTCCACGGGCACCCCTCCACCGTCTACTGTTCATCCAGCCCTCCACCACACCACGGGTTCCTGTTCATCCAGAGGCAACGCCACCGCTCACTGTTCATCCAACCCCCCCCCCCACAACGCTCACTGTTCATCCAATCGATCGGCTTCAGTTAGCAGCAGTAGCGAAGGAATCGCTCGATCGGGTTCAGTTAACAACCATCGATCGATCGCTCGGGTTCAGTAACGCGTAGCCTGCAGTGCAATCGCTCAGGTTCAGTTAGAGCCCAACGCCTTGCTCGGGTTCAGTTAGAGCCAACGCCTCGCACACACGCGCGTACGTGTACGAGAGAAACGCGCATCGCTCGGCCCCGACCTCCCACCGTAACCGAGAACTCCCCGAAATTTTCCTCCCCCTCGCTTCTACCACGGTTTTTTCCATCATGGACGGCCCAAAGAATGTCATGCAGTTGCGTCTCCGGCCCGCCTAGGACGAAAAGCCCATTTTCTGTCATGATTTTTTGTCATAGAAGTAGGAGCCCACCACATCTATGATGATACCGGGTTTTGTCACAATTATCGTCATAGAAGTGTCATATGTATGACAGAAAAAAATTCATTCGACCCAAAATGTCACGGATGTGTCTTTTTTTTTTGTAGTGTGGGGGTTACATTATATGATGTTCTTTTCAATGAAGTATATATAAAGTCCCAGCTCAATATTATCTTACTGAGCCGGCCCTTGGGAGCTACATGTTGCTGTGCAAATCTACATGATCATATTTATAAAGTCCCTGCTCATTATTGCATAAATGACCCGGCCCATGGGGGCTACACTGGTTGAAGTTTTTTGAACATCAGGCAATTACAAAGTCCCAGGTTGCTGCAAGCATGACAACCCGGCACTTGGGGGCTACATATATGGAGTATTCAGTTTTTACTAGTGACTGAGATGAACAACATGGATTTCTTCAAAGTGGCAGTAATTATATGGAAACAAGTCTTAAGCCACCACTTTGTTCTGTTCAAGACTTGGGGGCTACAGGTAATATGGATATAAGGGAGAAAAATCTTCAAATTCTCAGTTCTGAGCAAACCAGATTGACCCGGTGTCTGCAACAATTATGACCCGGCGTCGGTAACAATTATGACTCGGTGCCATCCATATTTACAAACGGCAATTTTGGTAATATTAAACCGGCAAGTTTTACATCTTCAAACCGGCTGAATATCAGATGAATATTTCAAGACCAATATTTCTTAAGCCGGCGTTTTGGAAACCGACTCAAGTGGATTATTCTTCACAATATTTTTCTATGAGAAACCAACGTCAGTAATTTGATTATGAAGCTGGTTATTGACCTGAATTTTCTAGAAGGAGGAAATGACAAGGAATTAAGGATGATCAGATGCCGGTTTACAAGAATTCTTAACCCGGAGCATAATCTGTCAAATTTGTTCTTGTGTTTGTTTTACAGGATCAGTTTAACATGGATAAATCCAAATTAAACTGGGGGCTAATGTCGGGGATATACCCCGCGGTGTAAACCGGCCGGAAGTATAACCCGGCCGGACTTGGCGGTTTACTTCAGACCCGGCTGAGACTTGATGATTCACTGGCGACCCGTTTGGACATGGCGGTTTACGATTCATTGGTAATCCGGCAGGCGGGTCAGAGGAGCGACAAGACCCGGTGGCCCAACGGGCGGTTCATGAAGGCCGGTTCATACTATGGTGGGCCGGTTTAAGAGGAAAGGCATGAGGAATATTTACCTTACAAGGAGTTAAGACCAGGACTTGTATCCGGTTTGTATTAGAGATAGACTAGTCCTAATCCTAGTAGGACTCCACATGTAACCCGCCCCTTCAACTTATATAAGGAGGGGCAGGGCTCCCCAAAGAGGGACAAGGGACAAGCAAGAAGCAACAATCTCTAGGGCTAGACACAAAGAGCCGGTTTACCGGCAACTCTCTGATGATCATAATGAGACCTAGCCACAAACAACATGTAGGGTTGTTACCGGATGATGTTTCCCGGGGCCCGAAGCTGTCTAAATCCTTGTCTTGTGTTGCGTCTCTCGATTCCGCTCAACCCCTCTCAAGCTACCACATAGATGCGTTGGCCTCGCGACTAAGTCCTGACACTAAGGACATCTGCCGTGACAAAACCACGACATGACAAAACCACGACAGCTATGGTTAGATTTTATCTTAATAATTTTCTCGTAGTTGCAGATGCTTGCGAGGGGGTTAATCATAAGTAGGAAGTTTGTTCAAGTAAAAACAACACCTAAGCACCGGTCCACCCACATATCAAATTATCAAAGTAGCGAACACGAATTAAACCAACATGATGAAAGTGACTAGATGAAATTCTCGTTTACCCTCAAGAACTCTGTGACTATTATAGGAAACTGTTTTGGCCTACCTTTGCCACAAAAGGATTGGGCTACCTTGCTGCACTTCACTTATTGTTACGTTACTTGCTCGTTACAAATTATCTTGCTATCAAACTATCTGTTACCGACAATTTCAGTGCTTGCAGAAATTACCTTGCTGAAAACCACTTGTCATTTCCTTCTGCTCCTCATTGGGTTCGACACTCTTACTTATCGAAACGACTATGATTGATCCCCTATACTTGTAGGTAATTAAAGCCCTGCTGAGATTGCTCCGCCACTACCGCCACCACGCCGTCATGCTGCTGGAGAACCCGAGCTTCTACTTCGCCATCGCTCACTGGATCGAGGAGGTGAAGGCGTCATCAAGTCGTACGTGTGTTGAACACGGAGGTGTCGTCCGTTCGGCAGTTGGATCAGGAGTTCGTGGACGGATCGTGATTGGATTGCGAAGACGTTCGACTACATCAACCGTGTTTCTTAAAGCTTCTGCTTAGCGATCTACAAGGGTATGTAGATGCAATCTCTCCTCTCGTAGATGTTCATCTGATAGATTGATCTTGGTGAGCGTAGGAATTTTTTTGGTTTCCCATGCAACGTTTCCCAACAGTGGTATCAGAGCTAGGTCTATGCATCGATGACATCGCGAGTAGAACACAAAGGAGTTTGTGGGCATTGATATTCATATTGCTTCCTTCCTTAGTCTTTTCCTGATTCATCGGTATTGTAGGATGAAGCGGCCCGGACCAACTTTACATGTCCACGTACATGAGACCAGTTCCATCGACTGACATGCAACTTGTTGCATAAAGATGGCTGGCGGGTGTCTGTCTCTCCCACCTTAGTTGAATCGGATTCGACAAAGGCGGTCCTTGTAGAAGGTTAAATAGCAACTTGTATATCACCGTTGTGGCTTTGCGTAGGTAAGAAACGTTCTTACTAGTTACCCATAACAGCCACGTAAAACATGCAACAACAAAGTAGAGGACGTCTAACTTGTTTTTGCAGGGTATGTTGTGATATGATATGGTCAAAGACATGATGAGATATACTTGATGTATGAGATGATCATGTTTTGTATACATTACCACGACTTGCATGTCGATGAATATGGCAACCGACAGGAGCCATAGGGTTGTCTTTAATTATAGTATGACCTGCTTGTCAATCATTGCGCTATGTAATGCTTTACTTTATCGCTAAACAGTAGCAATAGTTGTAGAAGCATGGTTGGCATGACTGTTTGGAAACGTAGCATGCAATTTCAAAAAAAATTCCTACACTCATGCAAGATCTATCTAGGAGATGCATAGCAACGATAGGGGGAGAGTGTTTCTACGTACCCTCGTAGACCGAAAGCGGAAGCGTTTGACAACGCGGTTGATGTAGTCGAACTTCTTCTCGTTCCGACCGATCAAGCATCGAACGTACGACACCTCCAAGTTCTGCACACGTTCAGCTCGATGACGTCCCTCGAACTCTTGATCCAACAAAGTGTCGAGGAATATTTCCGTCAGCACGATGGCATGGTGACAACGATGGTGCGCAGGGCTTCGCCTAAGCACTACGAAGATATGACCGGAGGCGTAAACTATGGATGGGGGTGCCGCACACGGCTAACAATTGTTGGTGTGTGTTCTAGCGGTGCCCCCCATATATATAGGTTGGAGGGGAGGAGAGGCAGCCAAGGGAGCGCCCCAAGTAGGAGGAATCCTACTTGGGCGCCTCCCAATTCGGCCTCCCCCCTTCCATATTCATCGGACGGGAAAGGAGTGAGAGGGGGGAGGGAAGGAAGGAGGCCGAATCCTCCCCTTTCCTTCTCCCTTCCCCTCTTTCCTTCTCCTCCTATTTCAGCCTATATGGGGGTGCACCAGCCCCTTAGGGGCTGGTATGTCCCCTTCTTGGCCCATTAGGCCCATATAGTTGCCGGGGGGGTGCCCGGAACCCCTTCCGGTGACCCGATATGTACCCGGTACCCCCAGAACACTTGCAGTGTCCGAATATCATCGTCCTATATATGAATCTTTACCTCTCAACCATTTCTAGACTCCTCGTCATGTCCATGATCTCATCCGGGACTCCGAACAACATTCGGCCACCAAATCACATAACTCATATAATACAAAATCATCATCGAACGTTAAGTGTGCGGACCCTACGGGTTCGAGAACTATGTAGACATGATCGGGACACCTCTCCGGTCAATAACCAACAGCGGAACTTGCATTCTCATATTGGTTCCCACATATTCTACGAAGATCTTTATCGGTCGTACCATAATGACAACATACGTTATTCCCTTTGTCATCGGTATGTTACTTGCTCGAGATTCGATCGTCAGTGTCTTCATACCTAGTTCAATCTCGTTACCGGCAAGTCTCTTACTCGTTCCGTAATACATCATCCTGTAACTAACTCATTAGTCACATTGCTTGCAAGGCTTCTTATGATGTGTATTATCGAGAGGGCCCAGAGATACCTCTCCGATACTCGGAGTGCCAAATCCTAATCTCGATCTATGCCAACCCAACAAACACCTTTGGAGATACCTGTAGAGCATCTTTATAATCACCCAGTTACGTTGTGACATTTGATAGCACACAAGGTATTCCTCCGGTATCCGGGAGTTGCATAATCTCATAGTCAAAGGAATATGTATATGACATGAAGAAAGCAATAGCAATAAAACTAAACGATCAATATGCTAAGCTAACGGATGGGTCTTGTCCATCACATCATTCTCCTAATGATGTGATCCCGTTCATCAAATGACAACACATGTCTATGGTTAGGAAACTTAACCATCTTTGATTAACGAGCTAGTCTAGTAGAGGCTTACTAGGGACATGGTGTTTTGTCTATGTATCCACACATGTATCAAGTTTCCGGTTAATACAATTCTAGCACGAATAACAAACATTTATCATGATATAAGGAAATATAAATAACAACTTTATTATTGCCTCTAGGACATATTTCCTTCAGTCTCCGACTTGCACTAGAGTCAATAATCTAGTTCACATCGCCATGTGATTTAACACCAATAGTTCACATCACCATGTGATTAATACACAAAGGGTTTACTAGAGTCAATAATCTAGTTCACATCGCCATGTGATTAACACCCAAAGAGTAACAAGGTGTGATCATGTTTTGCTTGTGAGAGAAGTTTAGCCAACGGGTCTGTCACATTCAGATTCGTATGTATTTTGCAAATTTCTATGTCTACAATGCTCTGCATGGAGCTACTCTAGCTAATTGCTCCCACTTTCAATACGTATCCAAATTGAGACTCAGAGTCATCTAGATCGGTGTAAAAGCTTGCATCGACGTAACTCTTTACGACGAATTCTTTATCACCTCCATAACTGAGAAATATTTCCTTAGTCCTCTAAGGATAACTTTGACCGATGTCCAGTGATCCACTCATGGATCACTATTGTACCCCCTTGCCAAACTCATGGCAAGGTACACAATAGGTCTATACAGCATAGCATACTTTACAGAACCTATGGCTGAGGCATAGGTAATGACTTCCATTCTCTTTCTATTTTCTGCCGTGGTCGGGTTTCGAGTCTTACTCAACTTCACACCTTGCAACACAGGCAAGAACTCCTTCTTTGACTACTCCATTTTGAACTACTTAAATTTTGTCAAGGTATGTACTCATTGAAAAATCTTATCAAGCGTCTTGATCTATCTCTATAGATCTTGATGCCAATATGTAAGGAGCTTCACCGAGGTTTTTCATTGAAAACTTCTTATTCAATTATCCTTTTATGCTTATCCAGAAATTCTATATCATTTCCAATCAGCAATATGTCATCCAGATATAATATCAGAAATGCTACAGAGCTCCCTCTCACTTTCTTGTAAATACAGGCTTCACCATAAGTCTGTATAAAACCATATGCTTTTATCACCTCATCAAAGCGTATATTCCAACTCCGAGATGCTTGCACCAGTCTATAGAAGGATTCCTGGAGCTTGCACACTTTGTTAGCACCTTTAGGATTAACAAAACCTTCTGGTTGCATCATATACAACTCTTCTTTGAGATATCCATTAAGGAAAGCTGTTTTGACATCCATTTGCCAGATTTCATAATGTGGCAATTTCTAACATGATTCGAACGGACTTAAGCATCGCTACGGGTGAGAAAGTCTCATCGTAGTCAACTCCTTGAACTTGTCGAAAACCTTTTTGCGACAAGTCGAGCTTTGCGGACAGTATCATTACCATCAGCGTCAGTCTTCCTCCTGAAGATCCGTTTATTCTCTATGGCTTGCCGATCATCGGGCAAGTCCACCAAAGTCCACACTTTGTTCTCATACATGGATCCTATCTTAGATTTCATGGCCTTAAGCCATCTGTCGGAATCTGGGCTCACCATAGCTTCTTCATAGTTCATAGGTTCGTCATGGTCTAGTAACATGACTTCCAAGACAGGATTACCGTACCACTCTGGTGCGGAACATGCTCTGTTTGGCCTACGAGGTCCAGTAGTAACTTGATCTGAAGTTTCATGATCATCATCATTAGCTTCCTCACTAGTTGGTGTAGGCATCACGGGAACGGATTTCACTAATGTGCTACTTTTCAATTTGAGAGAAGGTACAGTTACCTCATCAAGTTCTACTTTCCTCCCACTCACTTCTTTTGAGAGAAACCCCTTCTCTAGAAAGGTTCCATTCTTGGCAACAAAGATCTTGCCTTCGGATATGTGGTAGAAGGTGTACCCAATTGTTTCCTTAGGGTATCCTATGAAGATGCACTTCTTCGATTTGGGTTCGATCTTATCAGGCTGAAGCCTTTTGACATAAGTGTCGCAACCCAAAACTTTAAGAAACGACGGCTTAGGTTTCTTGCCAAATCACAGTTCATACAGTGTCATCTCTACGGATTTAGACGGTGCCCTATTTAACGTGAATGCAGCTGTCTTTAATGGATAACCCCAAAACGATAGTGGTAAATCGGTAAGAGACATCATAGGTCGCACCATATCTAATAAAGTATGGTTACGACGTTCGGACACACCATTACGCTGTGGTGTTCCAGGTGGCGTGAGTTGTGAAACTATTCGACATTGTTTTAAACGAAGGCCAGACTCGTAACTCAAATATTCGCCTCCGCGATCAGATCATAGAAACTTTATTTTCTTGTTACGATGATTCTCCACTTCACTATGAAATTCTTCGAACTTTCAAATGTTTCAGATTTGTGTTTCATCAAGTAGATATACCCATATTTGCTCAAATCATTTGCGAAGGTGAGAAAATAATGATACCCGCCGCGAGCTTCAACACTCATCGGACCGCATACATCGGTATGTATTATTTCAAATAAGTCATTGGCTCGCTCCATTGTTTCGGAGAACGGAGTTTCAGCCATCTTGCCCATGAGGCATGGTTCGCAAGTATCAAATGATTCATAATCAAGTGATTCCAAAAGCCCGTCTGCATGGAGTTTCTTCATGCGCTTTACACCAATATGACCTAAACGGCAGTGCCACAAATATGTTGCACTATCATTATCAACTTTGAATCTTTTGGCATCAATATTATGAATATGTGTATCACTATGATCGACATTCAACAAACCATTTACATTGGGTATATGACCATAGAAGGTTTTATTCATGTAAATAGAACAATAATTGTTCTCTGACTTACATGAATAACCGTATCGCAATAAACATGATCCAATCATATTCATGCTCAACGCAAACACCAAATAACATTTATTTAGGTTCAACACTAATCCCGTAGGTAGAGGGATTGTGCAATGGTGATCTTATCAACCTTGGAATCACTTCCAATACACATCGTCGCCTCGCCCTTAACTAGTCTCTGTTCATTTTGAAACTCCTATTTCGAGTTACTAATCTTAGCAACTAAACCGGTATCAAATACCCAGGGGTTACTATGAATACTAGTAAAGTACACATCAATAACATGTATATAAAATATAGCTTTGTTCACTTTGCCATCCTTCTTATCCGCCAAGTATTTGGGGTAGTTCTGCTTCCAGCGACCATTCCCTTTGGTGTTCCAGGTGGCGTGAGTTGTGACCCGATATGTACCCGGTACCTCCAGAACACTTCTGGTGTCCGAATATCATCGTCCTATATATGAATCTTTACCTCTCGACCATTTTGAGACTCGTCGTCATGTCTGTGATCTCATCCGGGACTCCGAACAACATTTGGCCACCAAATGACATAACTCATATAATACAAAATCATCATCAAACGTTAAGCGTGCGGACCCTACGGTTCGAGAACTATGTAGACATGACTGAGACACCTCTCCGGTCAATAACTAACAGCGGAACCTGGATGCTCGTATTGGTTCCCACATATCCTACAAAGATCTTTATCGGTCGTACCGTAATGACAACATACGTTATTCCCTTTGTCATTGGTATGTTACTTGCCCAAGATTCGATCGTCGGTATCTTCATACCTAGTTCAATCTCGTTACCGGCAAGTCTCTTTACTCGTTCCATAATACATCATCCGGTAACTAACTCATTAGTCACATTGCTTGCAAGGCTTCTTATGATGTGTATTACCGAGAGGGCCCATAGATACCTCTGCGATATTCGGAGTGACAAATCCTAATCTCGATCTATGCCAACCCAACAAACACCTTCGGAGATACATGTAGAGCATCTTTATAATCACCCAGTTACGTTGTGATGTTTGATAGCACACAAGGTATTCCTCCGGTATCCGAGAGTTGCATAATCTCATAGTCAAAGGAATATGTATATGACATGAAGAAAGCAATAGCAATAAAACTGAACGATCAATATGCTAAGCTAACAGATGGGTCTTGTCCATCACATCATTCTCCTAATGATGTGATCTCGTTCATCAAATGACAACACATGTCTATGGTTAGGAAACTTAACCATCTTTGATTAACGAGCTAGTCTAGTAGAGGCTTACTAGGGACACTGTGTTTTCCCTATGTATCCACACATGTATCAAGTTTTCGGTTAATAAAATTCTAGCATGAATAATAAACATTTATCATGATATAAGGAAATATAAAATAACACTTTATTATTGCCTCTAGGGCAAATTTCCTTCAATGATAACCCCGATGGCGACACGATGATGGAGATCATGGTGTCATGTCGGTGACGATGGAGATCATGTTGGTGCTATGGAGATGGAGATCAAAAGCACAAGATGATTGCCATATCATGTCACTTATGATTTGCATGTGATGTTAATCCTTTTATGCATCTTATTTTGCTTAGGATGATGGTAGCATTATAAGGTGATTCCTCACTAAATTTCAAGATAAAATTTTGTTCTCCCCAAGTGTGCACCGTTGAGAAAGTTCGTTGTTTTGAAGCACCACGTGATGATTGGGTGTGATAGACTCTATGTTCGCATACAACAGGTGCAAGCCAGTTTTTTACATGCGGAACACTTGGGTTAAACTTGACGAGCCTAGCATGTACAGACATGGCCTCGGAACACAAGAGACCGAAAGGTCAAACATGAGTCATATAGTAGATATGATCAACATGGAGATGTTCACCATTGAAACCACCTCATCTCACGTGATAATCGGACTTGGGTTGGTGAATTTTGATCATGTTACACTTGGACGACCGGAGGGATATCGATTTGAGTGGGAGTTCTTAAGTAATATGATTAATTAAACTCATTATCTTGAACAATAGTCTAAGTTATCTTTGCAAGTTATGTTATAGATCAATGGCTCGCGCTCCCTAAATTTCAATGCGTTCCTAGAGAAAGCTAAGCTGAAAGATGATGGAAGCAACTTTGTGGACTGGGCCCATAATCTGAGGATTATCCTCATGGCTACCCAAAAGTCTTATGTCCTTGATGCAGCGCTTGGTGCACCACCCCCTCCAGGGACTGTGGACGTTGTGAACGTCTGGCAATCGCGTGTTGATGACTATTCAATATTTCAGTGCACCATGTTGTATGGATTAGAACTGGGACTTCAAAGGCGTTTTAAACGTCATGGAGCATATGAGATGTTCCAGGAGTTGAAGTTTATTTTTGAGAAGAATACACGGATTGAGAGGTATGAGACCTTTGATAAGTTCTACGCCTACAAGATCGAAGAGAACAACTCTGTCAGTGAGCACATACTCAGAATGTCTGGGTATTACAACCATCTGGCTGAGTTGGGAGTTGAGCTCCCACCTGAGGCGGTCACTGACAGAGTTCTTCAATCGCTATCATCTAGCTACAAGAGCTTTGTGTTGAACTATAACATGCAAGGGATGAACAAGTCAATCTCCGAGCTGTACGCGATGCTAAAAGTCGCGGAGTCACACATCCAGAAGGAGCATCAAGAGTTGATGATCAATAAAACCACTAGTTTCAAGAAGAGCAAGGGAAAGAAGGGAAACTTCAAGAAGAGTGGCAAAGCAGTTGTCCCTCCCATGAAGAAACCAAAGGCTGGACCCAAGCCGGAAACTGAGTGCTTCTATTGCAAGGGAACTGGCCACTAGAAGCGGAATTGCCCCAAGTATCTGGCCGACAAGAAGGGGGGCAACGTCAACAAAGGTATATATGATATACATGTTATTGATGTGTACCTTACCAACTCTCATTGTAGTGCCTGGGTATTTGATACCGGTTCGGTTCCTCACATTTGCAACTCAAAATAGGAACTATGGAATAGACGGAGGCTGGTGAAGGACGAAGTGACGATGCGCGTGGGAAATGGTTCCATGGTTGATGTGATCGCCGTCGGCACGCTCGCTCTTTGATTACCATCGAGATTAGTGATGAACCTGAATAATTGTTATTTAGTGCCTACGTTGAGCATGAACATTATATCTGGATCTTGTTTAATGCGAGACAGGTAGGGTTAAGGACCCATCATATGGGACCCACATGGGGCCCACCACCACCATTGGTAGTGAAGGAAATATGCCCTAGAGGCAATAATAAAGTTATTATTTATTTCCACATATCATGATAAATTTTTATTATTCATGCTAGAATTGTATTAACCGGAAACATAATACATGTGTGAATACATAGACAAACATAGTGTCACTAGTATGCCTCTACTTGACTAGCTCGTTGATCAAAGATGGTTGACTTTCCTAACCATAGACATGAGTTGTCATTTGATTAACGGGATCACATCATTAGGAGAATGATGTGATTGACTTGACCCATTCCGTTAGCTTAGCACTTGATCGTTTAGTTTACTGCTATTGCTTTCTTCATGACTTATACATGTTCCTATGACCATGAGATTGTGCAACTCCCGATTACCGGAGGAACACTTTGTGTGCTACCAAACATCACAACGTAACTGGGTGATTATAAAGGTGCTCTACAGGTGTCCCCGATGGTACTTGTTGAGTTGGCATAGATCGAGACTAGGATTTGTCACTCCGATTGTCGGAGAGGAATCTCTGGGCCCTCTCAGTAATGCACATCACTATCAGCCTTGCAAGCAATGTGATTAATGAGTTAGTTGCGGGATGATGCATTACGTAACGAGTAAAGAGACTTGCCGGTAACGAGATTGAGCTAGGTATTGAGATACCGACGATCGAATCTCGGGCAAGTAACATACCGATGACAAAGGGAACAACGTATGTTGTTATGCGGTTTGCCCGATAAAGATCTTCGTAGAATATGTGGGAGCCAATATGAGCATCCAGGCTCCGCTGTTCGTTATTGACCGGAGACGTGTCTCGGTCATGTCTACATAGTTCTCGAACCCGTAGGGTCCGCACGCTTAAAGTTCGGTGACGATCGGTATTATGAGTTTTTGTGTTTTGATGTACCGAAGGTAGTTCGGAGTCCCGGATATGATCACGGACATGATGAGGAGTCTCGAAATGGTCCAGACGTAAAGATCAATATATTGGACGACTATGTTCAGACACCGGAAGTGTTTTGGGAGGTTTCGGACATTTACCGGAGTACGGGGGGGTTACCGGAACCCCCCGGGGAGTATATTGGGCCTAATGGGCCTTAGTGGGAGAAGAGGACGGGCGGCCAGGGCAGCCGCGCGCCCTCTCCCCCTGTAGTCCGAATTGGACAAGGAGGGGGCAGCGCCCCCCTTTTTCCTTCTCCTCGTCTCTCCCTTCCTTCCCTTCTCCTACTCCTACAAGGAAAGGAGGAGTCCTACTCCCGGTGGGAGTAGGACTCCCCCCCTTGGCGCGCCCTCCTTGGCCGGCCGCCTCTCCCCCCTTGCTCCTTTATATACGGGGGCAGGGGCACCTCTAGACACACAAGTTGATCTGTTGATCTCTCCCAACCGTGTGCGGTGCCCCCCTCCACCATATTCCACCTCGGTCATATCGTAGCGGTGCTTAGGCGAAGCCTTGCATCGGTAGCAACATAATCACCGTCATCACGCTGTCGTGCTGACGGAACTCTCTCGTGAAGCTCTACTGGATCGGAGTTCGTGGGTCGTCATCGAGTTGAACGTGTGCTGAACTCGGAGGTGTCGTACGTTCGGTACTTGGATCGGTCGGATCGTGAAGACGTATGACTACATCAACCGCGTTGTGCTAATGCTTCCGCTTTCAGTCTACGAGGGTAGGTGGACAACACTCTCCCTTCTCGTTGCTATGCATCACCATGATCTTGCGTGTGCGTAGGATTATTTTTGAAATTACTACGTTCCCCAACAGTGGTATCAGAGCCAGGTTTATGCGTAGATGTTATATGCACGAGTAGAACACAAGTGAGTTGTGGGCGATACAAGTCATACTGCTTACCAGCATGTCATACTTTGGTTCGGCGGTATTGTTGGATGAAGCGGCCCGGACCGATATTACGCGTACGCTTACGCGAGACTGGTTCTACCGACGTGCTTTGCACATAGGTGGCTGGCGTGTGTCAGTTTCTCCAACTTTAGTTGAACCGAGTGTGACTACGCCCGGTCCTTGAGAAGGTTAAAATAGCACTAACTTGATGAACTATCGTTGTGGTTTTGATGCATAGGTAAGAACGGTTCTTGCTCAGCCCGTAGCAGCCACGTAAAACTTGCAACAACAAAGTAGAGGACGTCTAACTTGTTTTTGCAGGGCATGTAGTGATGTGATATGGCCAAGGCATATATTTTATTGTATGAGATGATCATGTTTTGTAACCGAGTTATCGGCAACTGGCAGGAGCCATATGGTTGTCGCTTTATTGTATGCAATGCAATCGCCCTGTAATTGCTTTACTTTATCACTAAGCGGTAGCGATAGTCGTCGAAGCAATAGTTGGCGAGACGACAATGATGCTATGATGGAGATCAAGGTGTCGCGCCGGTGACGATGGTGATCATGATGGTGCTTCGAAGATGGAGATCACAAGCACAAGATGATGATGGCCATATCATATCACTTATATTGATTGCATGTGTTGTTTATCCTTTATGCATCTTATTTTGCTTTGATTGACGGTAGCATTATAAGATGATCTCTCACTAAATTTCAAGGTAAAAGTGTTCTCCCTGAGTATGCACCGTTGCGAAAGTTTGTCATGTCGAGACACCGCGTGATGATCGGGTGTGATAAGCTCTACGTTCAAATACAACGGGTGTAAGACAGTTTTGCACACGCAGAATACTCGGGTTAAACTTGACGAGCCTAGCATATGCAGATATGGCATCGGAACACTGAGACCGAAAGGTCGAGCATGAATCATATAGTAGATATGATTAACATAGTGATGTTCACCATTGAAAACTACTCCATCTCACGTGATGATCGGACATGGTTTAGTTGAGATGGATCACGAAATCACTTAGATGATTCGAGGGATGTCTATCTAAGTGGGAGTTCTTAAGTAATATGATTAATTGAACTTTAATTTATCATGAACTTAGTCCCTGATAGTATTTTGCTTCTCTATGTTGTTGTAGATAGATGGCCCGTGATGTTATTCCATTGAATTTTAATGCGTTCCTTGAGAAAGCAAAGTTGAAAGTTGATGGTAGCAATTACACGGACTGGGTCCATAACTTGGGGATTATCCTCATTGCTGCACAGAAGAATTACGTCCTGGAAGCACCGCTGGGTGCCAGGCCTGTTGCAGATGCAACTGACGACGTTAAGAACGTCTGGCAGAGCAAAGCTGATGACTACTCGATAGTTCAGTGTGCCATACTTTATGGCTTAGAACCGGGACTTCAACGACATTTTGAACGTCATGGAGCATATGAGATGTTCCAGGAGTTGAAGTTAATATTTCAAGCAAATGCCCGGATTGAGAGATATGAAGTCTTCAATAAGTTCTACAGATGCAAGATGGAGGAGAATAGTTCTATCAGTGAACATATACTCAAAATGTCTGGGTATAAAATTCACTTGATTCAACTGGGTGTTAATCTTCCGGATGATAGTGTCATTGATAGAATTCTTCAATCACTGCCACCAAGCTACAAGAGCTTTGTGATGAACTACAATATGCAAGGGATGGATAAGACAATTCGCGAGCTCTTCGCAATGCTAAAGGCTGCGGAGGTAGAAAGCAAGAAGGAGCATCAAGTGTTGATGGTCAACAAGACCACCAGTTTCAAGAAAAAGGGTAAAGGGAAGAAGAAGGGGAACTTCAAGAAGAACGGCAAACAAGTTGCTGCTCAGGAGAAGAAACGCAAGTCCAGACCTAAGCCTGAGACTGAGTGCTTCTACTGCAAGCAGACTGGTCACTGGAAGCGGAACTGCCCCAAGTATTTGGCGGATAAGAAGGATGGCAAGGTGAACAAAGGTATATGTGATATACATGTTATTGATGTGTACCTTACTAATGCACGCAGTAGCACCTGGGTATTTGATACTGGTTCTGTTGCTAATATTTGCAACTCGAAATAGGGACTACGGATTAAGCGAAGATTGGCTAAGTACGAGGTGACGATGCGCGTGGGAAATGGTTCCAAAGTCGATGTGATCGCAGTCGGCACGCTACCTCTACATCTACCTTCGGGATTAGTTTTAGACCTGAATAATTGTTATTTGGTGCTAGCGTTAAGCATGAACATTATATCTTGATCTTGTTTGATGCGAGACGGTTATTCATTTAAATCAGAGAATAATGGTTGTTCTATTTATATGAGTAATATCTTTTATGGTCATGCACCCTTGAAGAGTGGTCTATTTTTGTTAAATCTCGATAGTAGTGATACACGTATTCATAATATTGAAGCCAAAAGATGCAGAGTTGATAATGATAGTGCAACTTATTTGTGGCACTGCCGTTTAGGTCATATTGGTGTAAAGCGCATGAAGAAACTCCATACTGATGGACTTTTGGAATCACTTGGTACTTGTGAACCATGCCTCATGGGCAAGATGACTAAGACGCCGTTCTCCGGAACAATGGAGCGAGCAACAGATTTGTTGGAGATCATACATACTGATGTATGTGGTCCGATGAATATTGAGGCTCGCGGTAGGTATCATTATTTTCTCATCTTCACAGATGATTTGAGCAGATATGGGTATATCTACTTAATGAAACATAAGTCTGAAACATTTGAAAAGTTCAAAGAATTTCAGAGTGAAGTGGAAAATCATCGTAACAAGAAAATAAAGTTTCTACGATCTGATCGTGGAGAAGAATATTTGAGTTACGAGTTTGGTCTTCATTTGAAACAATGTGGAATAGTTTCGCAACTCACGCCCCCTGGAACACCACAATGTAATGGTGTGTCCGAACGTCGTAATCGTAATTTAGTAGACATGGTGCGATCTATGATGTCTCTTACTGATTTACCGCTATCGTTTTGGGGTTATGCTCTAGAGACAGCTGCATTCACGTTAAATAGGGCACCATCTAAATCCGTTGAGACGACACCTTATGAAATGTGGTTTGGCAAGAAACCAAAGTTGTCGTTTCTTAAAGTTTGGGGCTGCAATGCTTATGTGAAAAAGCTTCAACCTGATAAGCTTGAACCCAAATTGGAGAAGTGTGTCTTCATAGGATACCCAAAGGAGACTGTTGGGTACACCTTCTATCACAGATCCGAAGGCAAAACATTCGTTGCTAAGAATGGATCCTTTCTAGAGAAGGAGTTTCTCTCGAAAGAAGTGAGTGGGAGGAAACTAGAACTTGATGACTAACTGTACCTGCTCCCTTATTGGAAAGTAGTACATCACAGAAACCGGTTCCTGTGACACCTACACCAATCAGTGAGGAATCTAATGATATTGATCATGAAACTTCAGATCAAGTTACTACCAAACCTCGTAGGTCAACCAGAGTAAGATCCGCACCAGAGTTGTACTGTAACCCTGTTCTAGAGGTCATGTTACTTGACCAAGGAGAACCTACGAACTATGAAGAAGCGATGGTGAGCCCAGATTCCGCAAAATGGCTTGAAGCCATGAAATCTGAGATGGGATCCATGTATGAGAACAAAGTGTGGACTTTGGTTGACTTGCCCAATGATCGGCAAGCCATAGAGAATAAATGGATCTTCAAGAAGAAGACTGACGCTGACGGTAATGTTACTGTCTACAAAGCTCGACTTGTTGCAAAAGGTTTTCGACAAGTTCAAGGAGTTGACTACGATGAGACTTTCTCACCCGTAGTGATGCTTAAGTCTGTCTGAATCATGTTAGCAATTGCCGCATTTTATGATTATGAAATTTGGCAAATGGATGTCAAAACTGCATTCCTGAATGGATTTCTGGAAGAAGAGTTATATATGATGTAACCGGAAGGTTTTGTCGATCCAAAGGGAGCTAACAAAGTGTGCAAGCTCCAGCGATCCATTATGGACTGGTGCAAACCTCTCGGAGTTGGAATAAACATTTTGATAGTGTGATCAAAGCATATGGTTTTATACAGACTTTTGGAGAAGCCTGTATTTACAAGGAAGTGAGTGGGAGCTCTGTAGCATTTCTGATATTATATGTGGATGACATATTGCTGATTGGAAATGACATAGAATTTCTGGATAGCATAAAAGGATACTTGAATAAGAGTTTTTCAATGAAAGACCTCAATGAAGCTGCTTACATATTGGGCATCAAGATCTATAGAGATAGATCAAGACGCTTGATAGGACTTTCACAAAGCATACCTTGAGAAAGTTTTGAAGAAGTTCAAAATGGATCAAGCAACGAAAGGGTTCTTGCCTGTGTTATAAGGTGTGAAGTTGAGTCAGACTTAATGCCCGACCACTGCAGAAGATAGAGAGAAAATGAAAGATGTTCCCTATGCTTCAGCCATAGGCTCTATCATGTATGCAATGCTGTGTACCAGACCTGATGTGTGTCTTGCTATTAGCCTAGCAGGGAGGTACCAAAGTAATCCAGGAGTGGATCACTGGACAGCGGTCAAGAACATCCTGAAATACCTGAAAAGGACTAAGGATATGTTTCTCGTTTATGGAGGTGACAAAGAGCTAGTCGTAAATGGTTACGTCGATGCAAGCTTTGACACTGATCCGGATGATTCTAAATCGCAAACCGGATACGTGTTTACATTGAACGGTGGAGCTGTCAGTTGGCGAAGTTCTAAACAAAGCGTCGTGGCGGGATCTACGTGTGAAGCGGAGTACATAGCTGCTTCGGAAGCAGCAAATGAAGGAGTCTGGATGAAGGAGTTCTTATCCGATCTAGGTGTCATACCTAGTGCATCGGGAGCAATGAAAATCTTTTGTGACAATACTGGTGCAATTGCTTCGGCAAAGGAATCCATATTTCACAAGAAAACCAAGCACATCAAGAGACGCTTCAATTCCATCCGGGATCAAGTCTAGGAGGGAGACATAGAGATTTGCAAGATACATACGGATCTGAATGTTGCAGATCCGTTGACTAAGCCTCTTCCACGAGCAAAACATGATCAGCACCAAAACTCCATGGGTTTTAGAATCATTACTGTGTAATCTAGATTATTGACTCTAGTGCAAGTGGGAGACTGAAGGAAATATGCCCTAGAGGCAATAATAAAGTTATTATTTATTTCCTCATATCATGATAAATGTTTATTATTCACGCTAGAATTGTATTAACCGGAAACATAATACATGTGTGTATACATAGACAAACATAGTGTCACTAGGATTCCTCTACTTGACTAGCTCATTGATCAAAGATGGTTGAGTTTCCTAACCATAGACATGAGTTGTCATTTGATTAACGGGATCACATCATTAGGAGAATGATGTGATTGACTTGACCCATTCCGTTAGCTTAGCACTAGATCATTTAGTTTACTGCTATTGCTTTCTTCATGACTTATACATGTTCCTATGACTATGAGATTGTGCAACTCCCGATTACCGGAGGAACACTTTGTGTGCTACCAAACATCACAACATAACTGGGTGATATAAAGGTGCTCTACAGGTGTCTCCGATGGTACTTGTTGAGTTGGCATAGATCGAGACTAGGATTTGTCACTCCGATTGTCGGAGAGGTATCTCTGAGCCCTCTCGGTAATGCACATCACTATAAGCCTTGCAAGCAATGTGACTAATGAGTTAGTTGCGGGATGATGCATTATGTAATGAGTAAAGAGAATTGCCGGTAACGAGATTGAGCTAGGTATTGAGATACCGACGATCGAATCTCGGGCAAGTAACATACTAATGACAAAGGGAACAACGTATGTTGTTATGCGGTTTGACCGATAGAGATCTTCGTAGAATATGTGGGAGCCAATATGAGCATCTAGGTTCCGCTGTTGGTTATTGACCGGAGACGTGTCTCGGTCATGTCTACATAGTTCTCGAACCCGTAGGGTCTGCACGCTTAAAGTTCGGTGACGATCGGTATTATGAGTTTTTGTGTTTTGATGTACCGAAGGTAGTTCGGAGTCCCGGATATGATCACGGACATGACGAGGAGTCTCGAAATGGTCGAGACGTAAAGATCGATATATTGGACGACTATGTTTGGACACCGGAAGTGTTTCGGGAGGTTTCGGACATTTACCGGAGTACCGGGGGGTTACCGGAACCCCCCAGGGAGTATATTGGGCCTAATGGGCCTTAGTGGGAGAAAGGAGGGGCGGCCAGGGCAGCCGCACGCCCCCTCCCCCTCTAGTCTGAATTGGACAAGGAGGGGGGGCCCCTTTTTTCCTTCTCCTCCTCTCTCCCTTCCTTCCCTTCTCCTACTCCGACAAGGAAAGGAGGAGCCCCCCTTGGCGCGCCCTCCTTGGCCGGCCGCCGCTCCCCCCTTGCTCCTTTATATACGGGGGCAGGGGGCACCTCTAGACACACAAGTTGATCTCTCCTAGCCGTGTGCGGTGCCCCCCTCCACCATATTCCACCTCGGTCATATCGTAGCGGTGCTTAGGCGAAGCCCTGCGTCGGTAGCAACATCATCACCGTCATCACGCCGTCGTGCTGACGGAACTCTCCCGTGAAGCTCTGCTGGATCGGAGTTCGCGGGACGTCATCGAGCTGAACGTGTGCTGAGCTCGGAGGTGCCGTACGTTCGGTACTTGGATCGGTCGGATCGTGAAGACGTACGACTACATCAACCGCGTTGTGCTAACGCTTCCGCTTTCGGTCTACGAGGGTACGTGGACAACACTCTCCCCTCTCGTTGCTATGCATCACCATGATCTTGCGTGTGCGTAGGATTTTTTTTGAAATTACTACGTTCCCCGACAGGTAGGTCCCTGGACCATGCCAACATTCGAATGCACATATCAGGGAGTCCACTCGGATAGCTCGATTGCACTCGGACGACCACCCGTCACTCGGCTGGACAACCACCACTCAGACTGAATAGGTGAAGGGATGACATGGGAGCTGCAACGATCGAGGAATCCTAAGTTGCCCTTAAGGCAGAGTCAAGACTATCGTTACCTGTAACTGCTGTAGTAGAAGCTCATCATACCTGTAACTAACGCATTCAATGTCACTTAATGCCCCGGCGACGTGGAGGACATGGAGCTGCGGCGTACTCTATATAAGCTGCCGCCCACCTCCTTAGCCGGGGTCGAACAATCTCTGTAACCATATCCATCAAATCAATACCAAGCCTCAGGGCACGAGATGTAGGGTTGTTACCTCCGCTGAGAGGGCCCTGAACTCGTTAAACACCGAGTGTTACACCTGCACCGTAGCTAGGTTCTGCCCCTTATTCGTACCCCTAGTACTCATTGTTAGGATTGTAACCCCGATAGGCACCGCCTGCGACGCGTCTCCGGTGTCTGCGATAGTTCAGTGCCAGAGACGCGTTACTGGACGGGACGGGATGTATATATACCATGCCCATTGAATGCCCATTCGTCTGTATGCCGCCATTGAGCAGGCTCGCCAGCCGAGAAACCCACTCCAGTTTCGCGCATTGACGCACCCGGACGCTTGGCCTTACCGGAATCCGCTATTTAAAGGCGTCCATACCCGGCTAACTGGACGCCACAACACAAGTCGCTACCCATCCTCCTCCCTTGCACTGCATCCGCCATGATTGCAGGCGGCGAAGATCTGTAGGAGATCATTTTTACTGAGATGAAGCACGTGGTGGCCGCCCTTGCCGCCGCCTTGCAGAGCCCCCGTGCCAGGCGGATCAAGACCAGCTTGCCGGCCAGGTCACCCGAGGTGTCCAACGACGAGGACGACACCACAATGGAGACGTGCATCGACAAAACCACCCCGGCTCCAGCGCCTCCTGTGCACGTCGGCTTCACCATGGATCAGGTGCAGGCGCACTACAACGTCGCCATGGCGGAGCTGCAGCCTGCGCCAGCGCCTTTGTCGGTGTTCCATCAACCGCAGGAGAAAAATCGGTACAACCTGTTCCTCCTGGATTAACACCGGCTGGCGGAGGGCTAGATCTACGGTGAGCGCGCGAGCGAGGACGCCATGGCGAACCCCAAATTCGTCGCGGAGCAGCATGCCATCTACAATGTTGTCCATGATCAATCCGCCGCTCACCAACAAGCAGCCACAACCAAGGCGCAGCTCCAGGCTATCACAGAGGAGAACAACGCCTCCTACGCGCCGCTGACTGAAAGGATCGATACAGTCGACTAGAGGGGGGTGAATAGGAGACTAAATTTTTTAATCTTTCTTGTCAATTTTAAGGTTTAGCGGCTAAATAGGGTTCACTAGATATGCAACTAGGTGAACACAACCTATATGACAAGCAAGCTTAAAGCAAGGTATGCTAGGCAACAATCTAATTAGCAAGCCAACAAGCATACAAGGCAAAGTAAAGTGCGGGAAAGGATTAACCACAAGTGAGGCGAGGACGCGGATTTTATCCTGAAGTTCACTCTTCCTTGGGGAAGAGCTACTGTCCATTTAGAATAGTGCCGGAGCCAAAGCTTACGGAATGCCACGAAGGCTCATCGTAGTCTCTTTCGAGTCACCCCCAACGGATGAGCGTCCAATCACTCGGGGTTGGTCTTGAAGGCGACCACCACACCTTTACAAACTTCTCCGGAGCACACCACAAGCAAGGAAGCTTCCGGAGGAACCTCTAACCGCCTAGGAGCCCAAGCTCCAAGAGTAACAAGTCAATGGGGAAGAAATGTTGCGGGGAACGCGATTTGGTTTGGTCAAAATGTAGATCGGGTCTTGCTCTCCCAATCCCCAAAGTTTCAACAAGTTTGGGTGGAGGGATTGAGAGTACTGAGCAAAAATAGGTGTAGCAATGGTGGAGCTCAACAAGACATTAGGGTTAAGTATGGAGGAAGAAGAAGGGGGGGCTTTTATAGTGTTTGTGCCCGGGTGGCCGTTTCTGCCCGTTGGACCCCGTGCGCACGGGCTAAGTCAGCCACGTGTGCACGGGGTACACAGAGACTTTCACACCACCCCGTGAGCACGCGGGTCAAAAGACCCCGTGCGCACGGGGTACTCAGAGACTTACCCAGTACCCCGTGCGCACGGGGGTCAAAAGACACCGCGCGCACCTTTCTGTTGCCACCTTCTGCGTACCACATGCATGCACACTATGGATTTTAGTGGTAGGAATTGTTGGGGAACGTAGTAATAATTCAAATTTTTTCCTACGTGTCACCAAGATCAATCTTGGAGATACTGGCAACGAGAGAGAGGGAGTGCATCTTCATACCCTTGAAGATCGCTAAGCGGAAGCGTTACAAGGAACGCGGATGATGGAGTCGTACTCGTGGCGATTCAAATCACGGAAGATCCGATCCAGCACCGAACGGACGGCGCCTCAGCATTCAACACACCTACAGCCCGGGGACGTCTCCTCCTTCTTGATCCAGCAAGGGGAGAGGAGAACTTGAGGGAGAACTCCGACAGCACGACGGCGTGGTGGTGATGGAGCTCGTGGCTCTCCGGCAGGGCTTCGCCAAGCACTACGGAGGAGGAAGAGGTGTTGGAGAGGGGGAGGGGCTACGCCAGGGGAAGGGTATGGCAGCCCTCCCACACCCCACTATTTATAGGGGGAAGGGGAGAGGGGGCCGGCCCCCTAGATCCCATCTACAAGGCGGGGTGGCGGCCAAGGGGGAACTTGCCCCCCAAGTCAGGTGGGAGGCCCCCCACCCCCTTGGGTTTCTAACCCTAGGCGCCTTGGGCCCTTGGGGGCGCACCAACCCACTAGGGGGCTGGTTACCACCCTTGTTCAGGCCATTAAGTCCCCCGAGGCAGGTGGCCCCACCCGGTGGACCCCCGGACACCTGTCGGTGGTCCCGGTACAATACCGATAACCCCCGAAACAATTTCGGCGAATGAAACTGGACTTCTTCACCTCCAGACCATTCCGGAACTCCTCGTGACGTCCTGGATCTCATCCGGGACTCCGAACAACCTTCGGTAACCACATACTATTTCCCATGACAACTCTAGCATCACCGAACCTTAAGTGTGTAGACCCTACGGGTTCGGGAACCATGCAGACATGACCGAGACATCTCTCCGGCCAATAACCAACAGCGGGATCTGGATACCCATGTTGGCTCCCACATGTTCTACGATGATCTCATCAGATGAACCACGATGTCGGGGATTCAATCAATCCCGTATACAATTCCCTTTGTCCATCGGTATGTTACTTGCCCGAGATTCGATCGTCGGTATCCCAATACCTCGTTCAATCTCGTTACCGGCAAGTCTCTTTACTCGTTTCGCAACGCATGATCCAGGCTAACTCATTAGTCACATTGAGCTCATTATGATGATGCATTTCTGAGTGGGCCCAGAGATAGATCTCCGTCATACGGAGTGACAAATCCCAGTCTCGATTCGTGCCAACCCAACAGACACTTTCGGAGATACCTGTAGTGCACCTTTATAGCCACCCAGTTACGTTGTGACGTTTGGTACACCCAAAGCATTCCTACGGTACCCGGGAGTTGCACAATCTCATGGTCTAAGGAAATGATACTTGACATTAGAAAAGCCTTTAGCAAACGAACTACACGATCTTGTGCTATGCTTAGGATTGGGTCTTGTCCATCACATCATTCTCCTAATGATGTGATCCCGTTATCAATGACATCCAATGTCCATGGTCAGGAAACCATGACCATCTATTGATCAACGAGCTAGTCAACTAGAGGCTTACTAGGGACATATTACGGTCTATGTATTCACACATGTATTACGGTTTCCGGTTAATACAATTATAGCATGAACAACAGACAATTATCATGACCAAGGAAATATAATAATAATCACTTTATTATTGCCTCTAGGGCATATTTCAAACAGTCTCCCACTTGGACTAGAGTCAATAATCTATTTACATTGTGATGAATCGAACACCCATAGAGTTCTGGTGTTGATCATGTTTTGCTCGTGGAAGAGGCTTAGTCAACGGATCTACGACATTCGGGTCCGTATGTACTTTACAAATATCTATGTCTCCATCTTGAATGTATTCATGAATGGAGTTGAAGCGACTCTTGATAAGCCTAGTCTTCTTGAGAAACCTGGGCTTCTTGGCAAGGGCAATAGCTCTAGTGTTGTCAAAGAAGAGAGTCATCAGGCCTGACGCATTGGGAATAACTCCTAGGTCGGTGATGAACTCCTTCATCCAGACTGCTTCCTGTGCTGCCTCCGAGGCTGCTATGTACTCCGCTTCACATGTAGATCCCGCCACAACGCTTTGTTTGCAACTGCACCAGCTGACTGCCCCACTATTCAAAATGTACATGTATCTGGTTTGTGACTTGGAGTCATCCAGATCTGTGTCGAAGCTAGCATCGACGTAACCCTTTACGATGAGCTCTTCGTCACCTCCATAAACGAGAACCATATCCTTAGTCCTTTTCAGGTACTTTAGGATATTCTTGACCGCTGTCCAGTGTTCCATGCCGGGATTACTCACTAGTAGAAAAAGGGTCAAATGTGAAGCACATTAGTGCCGGTTTGATTTTGAGCCGGCACTAATGTGTCCATTAGTGCCGGTTCCAACGGTTAGGTGGGAGGAGCTGTTTAGTACAAGTTCGTGGCAAACCTTTAGCACCGGTTCGTGCCACGAACTGGTACTAATGAGGCTGTGGCCCCACGAGCACCTTTAGTACCGGTTCGTGGCATGAACCGCTACTAGAGTTTCTTACTAAGCTGTTTTTTAGTCCCACCTCGTGAAGAGAGAGGCACTAGGAGCAGTTTATAAGCCCTGAGTGCAGAGACGATGAAGAAGAGGCGCAATGCTCACCTTCACGTTGCTTAGCTTCAAGCCTTGAGGAATAGGGTAGACTGCATGGAGCTATGTGCAGTGTAGTCTACACTATTCCAAAAGGCTTGAAGCTAATTAACGAGCATTGCGCCTCTTTTTTATTTTTAATAACTTATTACAACTCCGGACTTCTTGTGTTATGGCAAAAACTGGATGCACTTCGTATACAAACTGGACAATACGGCAAAAGCTGGATGCACTTCGTGTACAAACTGAACAATCTCTTTCGAAGTATCAGGGCCGGTTTCGGACGAAAACTCATCTGTTACACCGGCACTTCATTTTTTTAAACTTATTACAACTCCAGACTATTTATGCGTTTAGTACGCAGCATTCAAAGTGACGTCATCAATTTTCAACACTTTCTGACATCATTTGCTGTTTTCAGTCATTTACCGATTTGTTTTCAGAGCTAAATGACCGTGAAATTGAAAATCGCTACAAAATGAACTCTGAAAATGTTGAAACTTGGCATGGTATCATCATTTCACCCACATAGCATGTGCAAGAGAGTACAGGGGGTTACTGCAAAAACTGGACGCACTTTGTGTAAAAACTGGACAATCTCTTTCGGAGTATCAGGGCTTCGGACGAGAACTCGTCTGTTACACGGGCACTTCATGTTTTTTAAACTTAATTGAACTCCAGACTATTTTGCGTTCAGTACGCACCATTCAAAGCGACATCATCAATTTCCAACACGTTCTGACATCATTTGCTGTTTTCAGTCATTTACCGATTTGTTTAGAGCGCTAAATGACCGTGAAATTGAAAATCGCTACAAAATGAACTCTGAAAATGTTGAAACTTGGCATGGTATCATCATTTCACCCACATAGCATGTGCAAGAGAGTAGAGAGGGTTACGGCAAAAACTGGCCGCACTTCGTGTACAAACTGGACAATCTCTTTCGGAGTATCAGGGCTTCGGACGAGAACTCATCTGTTACACGGGCACTTCAATGTTTTTTAAACTTATTTCAACTCCAGCCTATTTTTGCGTTCAGTATGCATCATTCAAAGCGACGTCATCAATTTCCAACACGCTCTGACATCACTTGCTGTTTTTCAGTCATTTACCGATTTATTTAGAGAGCTAAATGACGGTGAAATTGAAAATCACTACAAAATGAACTCTGAAAATGTTGGAACTTGGCATGGTATCATCATTTCACCCGCATAGCATGTGCAAAAGAGTAGAGAGGGTCACGGCGAAAACTGGACGCACCTCGTGTAGAAACTGGACAATCTCTTTCGGAGTATCAGGGTTTTCAGACGAGAACTCATCTGTTACACGGGCACTTCAATGTTTTTTAAACTTATTTGAACTCCAGCCTATTTTTGCGTTCAGTATGCATCATTCAAAGCGACGTCATCAATTTCCAACATGTTCTGACATCATTTGCTATTTTTCAGTCATTTACCGATTTGTTTAGAGAGCTAAATGACGGTGAAATTGAAAATCACTACAAAATGAACTCTGAAAATGTTGGAACCTGGCATGGTATCATCATTTCACCCGCATAGCATGTGAAAAAGAGTAGAGAGGGTCACGGCGAAAACTGGACGCACCTCGTGTACAAACTGGACAATCTCTTTTGGACTATCAGGGTTTCGGACGAGAACTCATCTGTTACACGGGCACTTCAATGTTTTTTAAACATATGTGAACTCCAGCCTATTTTTGCGTTCAGTATGCATCATTCAAAGCGACGTCATCAATTTCCAACACGTTCTGACATCATTTGCTGTTTTCAGTCATTTACCGATTTGTTTAGAGAGCTAAATGACGGTGAAATTGAAAATCTTTACAAAATGAACTCTGAAAATGTTGGAACTTGGCATGGTATCATCATTTCACCCGCATAGCATGTGCAAAAGAGTAGAGAGGGTCACGGCGAAAACTGGACGCACCTCGTGTACAAACTGGACAATCTCTTTCGGAGTATCAGGGTTTCGGACGAGAACTCATCTGTTACACGGGCACTTCAATTTTTTTAAACTTATTTGAACTCCAGCCTATTTTTGCATTCAGTATGCATCATTCAAAGCGAAGTCATCAATTTTCAACACGTTCTGACATCATTTGCTGTTTTTCAGTCATTTACCGATTTGTTTAGAGAGCTAAATGACGGTGAAATTGAAAATCACTACAAAATGAACTCTGAAAATGTTGGAACTTGGCATGGTATCATCATTTCACCCGCATAGCATGTGCAAAAGAGTAGAGAGGGTCACGGCGAAAACTGGACGCACCTCGTGTAGAAACTGGACAATCTCTTTCGGAGTATCAGGGTTTCGGACAAGAACTCATCTGTTACACGGGCACTTCAATGTTTTTAAAACTGATTTGAACTCCAGCCTATTTTTGCGTTCAGTATGCATCATTCAAAGAGACGTCATCAATTTCCAACATGTTCTGACATCATTTGCTGTTTTTCAGTCATTTACTGATTTGTTTAGAGAGCTAAATGACGATGAAATTGAAAATCACTACAAAATGAACTCTGAAAATGTTGGAACTTGGCATGGTATCATCAGGGTTTCGGACGAGAACTCATCTGTGACACGGGCACTTCAATGTTTTTTAAACTTATTTGAACTCCAGCCTATTTTTGCGTTCAGTATGCATCATAATAAAACAGAAAAGACAAAAACTATATAAAAAATTACTCAAAAATAAATAGCAGAAAATAAATAATGCAGAAAAGAAAAATTATATATTTTTTTATATTCACAAAGAAACTAAATACAGCAAAAAAAACTACTCAGAAATAAATAGAAGAAAATTATATAAAAAATTGTTGGGGCGCTGCCCAGTGGGCCTGCTAGACCTAGGGTTTGCAAATACAGGCCCAGAAGGGCCAGCAGGCTCACCGGGCAGCGCGCCGAAGTTAGGCCCAGAAGCCTGCTATATAAAGAAGTTTGAAGGAGCAGCCGCGGCTGGGTTTATAAACCAGTGCGGCTGCCCTTCGCTCGGCGAGGTGGGACTAAACATTGTGCATCGCCGGTGGCAGCGCACAACCATTAGTACCGGTTGGTGGCTCCAACCGGTACTAATGAGTGGGCCTTTAGTACCGGTTGGAGCCACGAACCGGTACTAAAGTGGCAGTTTCCCGCCCCTTGGCTTGGCGAAAATTGGCCTTTAGTACCGGTTGGTGGCTCCAACCGGTACTAAAGGCCCCTCCTATATATATGGCACTTATGAAAAATTCAGTTTCATCGACCACCACTTCTTCTCCAACTACTTCGCGCGACATCGCCGCCGCCACCGCGCCGTCGCCCATCGCGCGCCGCCCTCGCAGGCCCGCCGCCCCCGCCGCCCATCGCCCCCGCCGGCCGTCGTCGCCCCCGCCGCCCGTCGCCGCTGCCCCGTACTACGTCGCCGTCTCGATCGCGTCGTCGCCCCCGGCACGCCGCTCGTCGTCGCGCCGTCCCCGTCGCATCGCCGTCTCGCGCCGCCGCCCCCCGCTCGTACGAACAAACACACACATATACACACACACACACACACACACACATAGACACACACACACACACATATTGTTTTTACTTATTTTCTGTTTTCTGTTGTTTAGATTAATGTTAGATAAATTATGTAGATAAGAATGTTAGAATGTTAATGTTAGATGAATTATATGGAAAAGATGTTAAATATTAATGTCAATTTTAGATGAATTAGCTAGGTATTAATTAGGTATATATATGAGATTTGAACTAGTTGAATTAATATAACTAGTTTATTTTTAGTATGAAAATTAATAGAACAAGTTTATTTTTAGTAAGAAAATTTAGGTATATGAGATTATTTGAACTAGTTGAATTAATATAACTAGTTTATTTTTAGTAAATGCTTAGTTGAACTAGTTGAATTAGTAGAACTAGCTTATTTTTAGTAAGAAAATTTAGGTATATGAGATTTGATGATCTAATTGAAATATTACTATATATATATAGCTACTTTATATATTTTTGTAAGAAATTAATAGAACTAGTTTATTTTTAGTAAATTCTTAGTTGAATTAGTTGAATTAATAGAACTAGTTTATTTTTAGTAAGAAAATTAAGATATCTGAGATTTGATGATCTAATTAAAATACTACTATATAGAACTAGCTACTTTATTTTAGTAAGACAATTAATAGAACAAGTTTATTTTTATTAAATGCTTAGTTGAATTAATAGAACTAGTTGAACTAATAGAAGTAGTTGAATTAGTTGAATTAATAGAACTAGTAAGTGTTTAATGTTTCACCTATATGAACATAGGAAATGTCGTCTGACGACGAAAAAGATTTCATTAAGTGCGAATACTGTGAAGACCAGCGCGGCCTGTGCGACAGAAATTTCCTTGTTGATGATAGGCGCTTCAGCATCAAGCTGGATGAGACCTTCGAAGTGGATACAGTAAGTCACAACGACAAGTCTTTTTTCATAATTAAGCATGACTTATATATGCTTCATTTGCTTCAACTTATAATTTTAAATTTTCACTATTCTACTAGCGCATCTCCTGCCATGCAAGAATTTTTGTCTTGGATAAGATAGGTTTCAGTGCTATGGAAACTATGGAGGTAAAGAGAGTTTACCTGAAGACCGAGCATGGTTATACTTTCAACGTCAAATTATACAATGCAGACACGTACACCTATTTTGAATGCGAGCCTTGGCAAGCACTATGCAAGGCTTATGCATTTGAGCCTGATATGGTTATCACCTTTGATATTCGTCCGGAAGATGATATTGAAGGTAATAGAGACATCTGGGTCGATGTGCAGACGCCTCCCGTTCTACCATTATGTGAGTTTCTCAACCATATTTATGTCTTTGATATTGTTTATTCAAAAATAGTTGACAACTAATTTCTATTGACAGCTTATTTCCATTCAAGCAAACATGTCCGGCGCTTGGTAGACAGGACCTACTACTGTCCCGGAGCTGAACTAAACTGCGAGGAGATAAGTCATTATGTTTCATGGCTTGAGGATCTTCATACTGTTAAGACAAATTTTCTTCCTGCACTTAGAAATGTTAGTACTCAAAACGTGCGACCAATAGTGATCGTATTGAACTACAGTCACTTCTATTTACGAAAGATGATAAGATTTTTACTATTTGTCCTCAGTGCATCTTTTGCATACATTATTTTTTTGCTAAACTTTCATTGCTAAGTATATTAATTACTATACGATGTTCTTCAACAGGGACTCCCGATGACAGTTGTGCCTCAGTGGATCGAGACTAAAGGTCACATGTCAATGGTTAGCTTACGGCCAAGATATCCTACATTGCACATGAGTGCATTCAGGATTTCTAAAAGCGATGAATGCTTAATAGTGAAAGATTGGAGCAAAATTGTTAACGATCCCAACAGAGAAGTACTAGGGGCAGCAATGAGAAGCGCAGCCCATGATTAGGAGATAGGTTCATCTGCATGCTCCAGTATGATGAATCAGGAGAACTATACATATTCTATGCTATTTTACCTGAGAGAGAGCAGCAGGAGTGATTTAGCTACTTCATGCTCTTAGTACTTTTGTCCTCTCATGTCCGTGTTCTTCGTCCTGAACTTAATCTCAAAGGGTGATTTGCTTTTGTGGTGTTATGAACGCTTATAATATGATGACCATGTTGCACTCGATGATATCTTTGCTTCTGGTACAAGTGAATGTTTTTCTTTAAGCTAGTGTTGGTGCTGATTAGATAGCGGTAATGACTATGATGATTAAACAGTGGTAATGACGACTATGATGATTTTTAGCTAGCTAATTTACTGTTGTTGATGATTTGATGCAAGAGTGTTTATATTAATATGATGATGATGATGAGTTATTATATCATTTATAAAAGAAACCGCAGATTAGTTTCAGCTGGATGGATCCTAGCTAAGTGATCAAGTATATGCCATATACATATTATACTTGATCACTTAATTATAGGTGATCAAGTATAATGTGGATATGGCATATACTTGATCACTTAGCTAGGATCCACATGCATCCAGTCAAAACTAATCTGCGGTACTTTCACCTAATGATTTAACAACTAAAATAATCACTAAATTAAATTAAAAACACAAAATTAAAGGAAAAATAAAAAATAATACCAAAACACCCCAAACATTTAGTACCAGTTGGTGTTACCAACCGGTACTAATGTCTAGCACGCACCCGGGCCTGGCTCGTGCCACGTGGTGGCACTTTAGCGTCGGTTCGTGATGAACCGGTACTAAAGGGGGGGACCTTTAGTCCCCACTCTTTAGTGCCGGTTGTGGGACCGGCACTAAAGGCCCTTACGAACCGGCGCTAAAGCCCGGTTCTGCACTAGTGACTTTGGTACCTTCCTACCAAACTTACAGCAAGGTTCACATCAGGTCTGCTACACAGCATGGCATACATAATAGACCCTATGGCTGAGGCATAGGGGATGACACTCATCTTTTCTCTATCTTCTGCTGAGGTCGGGCATTGAGCCGTGCTCAATTTCACACCTTGCAATACAGGCAAGAACCCCTTCTTGGACTGATCCATATTGAACTTCTTCATTATCTTGTCAAGGTATGTGCTTTGTGAAAGACCAATGAGGCGTCTCGATCTATCTCTATAGATCTTGATGCCTAATATGTAAGTAGCTTCTCCAAGGTCCTTTATTGAAAAACACTTATTCAAGTAGGCCTTTATGCTTTCCAAAAGTTCTATATCATTTCCCATCAATAGTATGTCATCCACATATAATATGAGAAATGCTACAGAGCTCCCACTCACTTTCTTGGAAACACACGCTTCTCCATAAGTCTGCGTAAACCCAAACGCTTTGATCATCTCATCAAGCGAATGTTCCAACTCCGAGATGCTTGCACCAACCCATAGATTGAGCGCTGGAGCTTGCATACCTTGTCAGCATTCTTAGGATCAACAAAACCTTCCGGCTGCATCATATACAATTCTTCCTTAAGGAAACCATTAAGGAATGCCGTTTTGACGTCCATTTGCCATATCTCATAATCGTAGAATGTGGCAATCGCTAACATGATTCAGACGGACTTCAGCTTCGCTACAGGTGAGAAGGTCTCATCGTAGTCAACCCCTTGAACTTGTCGATAACCCTTAGCGACAAGTCGAGCCTTATAGATGGTGACATTACCATCCGCGTCACTCTTCTTCTTAAAGATCCATTTATTCTCTATGGCTTGCCGATCATCGGGCAAGTCTGTCAAAGTCCATAATTTGTTTTCATACATGGATCCTATATCGGATTTCATGGCTTCAAGCCATTTGTTGGAATCCGGGCCCGCCATCGCTTCTTCATAGTTTGAAGGTTCACCGTTGTCTAACAACATGATTTCTAGGACAGGGTTGCCGTACCACTCTGGTGCGGAACGTGTCCTTGTGGACCTACGAAGCTCAGTAGTAACTTGATTCAAAGTTTCATGATCATCATCATTAACTTCCTCTCTAGTCGGTGCAGGCACCACAGAAACATCTTCCTGAGCTGCGCTACTCTCCAGTTCAAGAGGCAGTACCTCATCAAGTTCTACTTTCCTCCCACTTACTTCTTTCGAGAGAAACTCTTTCTCTAGAAAGGGTCCATTCTTGGCAACAAAGATCTTGCCTTCGGATCTGAGGTAGAAGGTATACCCAATAGTTTCCTTAGGGTATCCTATGAAGACGCATTTTTCCGACTTGGCTTCGAGCTTTTCAGGTTGAAGTTTCTTGACATAAGCATCACATCCCCAAACTTTCAGAAACGACAACTTAGGTTTCTTTCCAAACCATAATTCATATGGTGTCGTCTTAACGGATTTCGACGGAGCCCTATTTAAAGTGAATGCGGCAGTCTCTAAAGCATAACCCCAAAATGATAGCGGTAGATCGGTAAGAGACATCATAGATCGCACCATATCCAATAGAGTGCGATTACGACGTTCGGACACACCATTTTGCTGAGGTGTTCCAGGCGGCGTGAGTTGTGAAACAATTCCACATTTCCTTAAATGCGTGCCAAACTCGTGACTCAAGTATTCTCCTCCATGATCTGATCGCAAGAACTTTATTTTCCTGTCACATTGATTCTCTACCTCACTCTGAAATTCCTTGAACTTTTCAAAGGTCTCAACATGTGTTTCATTAAGTAGACATACCCATATCTACTTAAGTCATCAGTGAGGGTGAGAACATAACGATAGCCACCGCGGGCCTCAACGCTCATTGGACCGCACACATCAGTATGTATGATTTCCAATAAGTTGGTTGCTCGCTCCATTGTTCCGGAGAACGGAGTCTTGGTCATTTTGCCCATGAGGCATGGTTCGCATGTGTCAAATGATTCATAATCAAGAGACTCCAAAAGTCCATCTGCATGGAGTTTCTTCATGCATTTGACCCCAATGTGACCAAGGCGGCAGTGCCACAAGTATGTGGGACTATCATTATCAACCTTACATCTTTTGGCATTCACACTATGAATATGTGTAACATCACGTTCGAGATTCAATAAAAATAAACCATTGACCAGTGGGGCATGACCATAAAACATATCTCTCATATAAATAGAACAACCATTATTCTCAGATTTAAATGAGTAGCCATCTCGTATTAAACGAGATCCAGATACAATGTTCATGCTCAAAGCTGGCACTAAATAACAATTATTGAGGTTTAAAACTAATCCCGTAGGTAAATGTAGAGGTAGCGTGCCCACGGCGATCACATCTACCTTGGAACCATTCCCGACGCGCATCGTCACCTCGTCCTTTGCTAGTCTCCGCTTATTCCGCAGCTCCTGCTTTGAGTTACAAATATGAGCAACCACACCGGTATCAAATACCCAGGAGCTACTACGAGCGCTGGTAAGGTACACATCACTAACATGTATATCACATATACCTTTGACGTTGCCGACCTTCTTATCCGCTAAGTACTTGGGGCAGTTTTGCTTCAAGTGACCATTTCCCTTGCAATAAAAGCACTGAGTCTCGGGCTTGAGTCCATTCTTTGGCTTCTTCCCGGCAACTGATTTACCGGGCGCGGCAACTCCCTTGCCGTCCTTCTTGAAGTTCTTCTTACCCTTGCCTTTCTTTAAACTAGTGGTTTTATTCACCATCAACACTTGATGTTCCTTTTTGATTTCCACCTCCGCTGATTTCAGCATTGAATACAACTCAGGAATGGACTTCTCCATCCCTTGCATATTGTAGTTCATCACAAACCTCTTGTAGTTAGGTGGAAGCGACTGGAGGATCCTATCAATGACCGAGTCATCTGGAAGATTAACTCCCAGCTAAGACAAGCGGTTGTGCAACCCAGACATTTTGAGTATATGCTCACTGACAGAACTGGTTTCCTCCATCTTACAACTGTAGAACTTGTCAGAGACTTCATATCTCTCGACTCGGGCATGAGCTTGGAAAACCATTTTCAGCTCTTGGAACATCTCATATGCTCCGTGTTGCTCAAAATCTTTTGGAGCCCCGGTTCTAAGCTGTAAAGCGTGCCGCACTGAACCAGGGAGTAATCATCACTACGCAACTACCAGGCGTTCATAACGTCTTGAGTTGCTGGGAAAATGGGTGCTTCACCTAGCGGTGCTTCAAGGACATATGCTTTCTTGGCAGCTATGAGGATGATCCTCAAGTTTCGGACCCAGTCCGTATAGTTGCTACCATCGTCTTTCAGCTTGGTTTTCTCTAGGAACGCGTTGAAGTTGAGGGCAACATTAGCGTGGGCCATTTGATCTACAAGACATATTGTAAAGATATTTTAGACTATTTTCATGATAATTAAGTTCGTCTAATCAAATTATTTAATGAACTCCCACTCAGATAGACATCCCTCTAGTCATCTAAGTGATACAAGATCCGAATCGACTAGGCCGTGTCCGATCATCATGTGAGACGGACTAGTCATCAACGGTGAACATCTCCATGTTGATCGTATCTACTATACGACTCATGTTCGACCTTTCGGTCTCTCGTGTTCCGAGGCCATGCTTGTACATGCTAGGCTCGTCAAGTCAACCTAAGTGTTTCGCATGTGTAAATCTGGCTTACACCCGTTGTACGCGAATGTTAGAATCTATCACACCCGATCATCACGTGGTGCTTCGAAACAACGAACCTTCGCAACGGTGCATAGTTAGGGGGAACACTTTTCTTGAAATTTTAGTGAGGGATCATCTTATTTATGCTACCGTCGTTCTAAGCAAATAAGATGTAAACATGACAAACATCACATGCAAATCATCAAGTGACATGATATGGCCAATATCATCTTGCGCCTTTTGATCTCCATCTTCGAGACGCGGCATGATCACCTTCGCCACCGGCATGACACCATGATCTCCATCATCGTGTCTTCATGAAGTTGTCTCGCCAACTATTACTTCTACTACTATGGCTAACGGTTAGCAATGAAGTAAAGTAATTACATGGCGTTTACATTGACTCGCAGGTCATACAATAAATTAAGACAACTCCTATGGCTCCTGCCGGTTGTCATACTCATCGACATGCAAGTCGTGATTCCTATTACAAGAACATGATCAATCTCATACATCACATATATCATTCATCACATCCTTTTGGCCATATCACATCACATAGCATACCCTGCAAAAACAAGTTAGACGTCCTCTAATTGTTGTTTGCATTGCATGTTTTACGTGGCTGCTATGGGTTTCTAGCAAGAACATTTCTTACCTACGCAAAAGCCACAATGGTGATATGCCAATTGTTGTTTACCCTTCATAAGGACCCTTTTCATCGAATCCGATCCGACTAAAGTGGGAGAGACAGACACCCCTAGCTACCTTATGCATCAAGTGCATGTCAGTCGGTGGAACCAGTCTCACGTAAGCGTACGTGTAAGGTCGGTCCGGGACGCTTCATCCCACAATGCCGCCGAATCAAGATAAGACTAGTAACTGTAAGATAATTGAACAAATCATCGCCCACAACTACTTTGTGTTCTACTCGTGCATAGAATCTACGCATAGACCTAGCTCTGATACCACTGTTGGGGAACGTAGTAATAATTCAAAAAAAATCCTATGTGTCACCAAGATCAATCTAGGAGATACTGGCAACGAGAGAGAGGGAGTGCATCTTCATACCCTTGAAGATCGCTAAGCGGAAGGTTACAAGGAACGCGGATGATGGAGTCGTACTCGCGGCGATTCAAATCACGGAAGATCCGATCCAGCGCCGAACGGGCGGCGCCTCCGCGTTCAACACACGTACATCCCGGGGACGTCTCCTCCTTCTTGATCCAGCAAGGGGAGAGGAGAAGTTGAGGGAGAACTCCGACAGCACGACGGCGCGGTGGTGATGGAGCTCGCGGTTCTCCGGTAGGGTTTTGCCAAGCACTACGGAGGAGGAGGAGGTGTTGGAGAGGGGGACGGGCTGCGCCAGGGAAAGGGTATGGCAGCTCTCCCCCCACTATTTGTAGGGGGGAAGGGGAGAGGGGTTGGCCCCCTAGATCCCATCTACAAGGGGGGCGGCGGCCAAGGGGGAACTTGCCCCCCAAGTCAGGTGGGAGGCGCCCCCACCCCCTAGGGTTTCTAACCCTAGGCGCCTTGGGCCCTTGGGAAGGGGCGCACCAGCCCATTAGGGGGCTGGTTCCCACCCTTGTTCAGCCCATTAAGTCCCCCGAGGCAGGTGGCCCCACCCGGTGGACCCCCGGACACCTTTCGGTGGTCCCGGCACAATACCGATAACCCCCGAAACATTTCCGGCGACTGAAACTGGACTTCCCATATACAAATCTTCACCTCCGGACCATTCCGGAACTCCTCGTGACGTCCGGATCTCATCCGGGACTCCGAACAATCTTCGGTAACCACATACTATTTCGCATGACAACTCTAGCGTCACCGAACCTTAAGTGTGTAGACCCTACGGGTTCGGGAACCATGCAGACATGACCGAGACATCTCTCCGGCCAATAACCAACAGCGGGATCTGGATACCCATGTTGGCTCCCACATGTTCCACGATGATCTCATCGGATGAACCACGATGTCGAGGATTCAATCAATCCCATATACAATTCCCTTTGTCCATCGAGATGTTACTTGCCCGAGATTCGATCGTCGGTATCCCCATACCTCGTTCAATCTCGTTACCGGCAAGTCTCTTTACTCGTTTCGCAATGCATGATCCCGTGGCTAACTCATTAGTCACATTGAGCTCATTATGATGATGCATTGCCGAGTGGGCCCAGAGATACCTCTCCGTCATACGGAGTGACAAATCCCAGTCTCGATTCGTGCCAACCCAACAGACCCTGTCAGAGATACCTGTAGTGCACCTTTATAGCCACTCAGTTATGTTGTGACGTTTGGTACACCCAAAGCATTCCTACAGTATCCGAGAGTTGCACAATCTCATGGTCTAAGGAAATGATACTTGACATTAGAAAAGCCTTTAGCAAACGAACTACACGATCTTGTGTTATGCTTAGGATTGGGTCTTGTCCATCACATCATTCTCGTAATGATGTGATCCCGTTATCAATGACATCCAATGTCCATGGTCAGGAAACCATGACCATCTATTGATCAACGAGCTAGTCAACTAGAGGCTTACTAGGGACATATTACGGTCTATGTATTCACACATGTATTACGGTTTCCGGTTAACACAATCATAGCATGAACAACAGACAATTATCATGAACAAGGAAATATAATAATAACCACTTTATTATTGCCTCTAGGGCATATTTCCAACAGGAATGGGTAGGCTGGTGTATATGTTTTGGCAATGGCATTCCCACACAACACAAATTCACACCGACCCCTCTTAATAGTGCGGTCTTTCCCACGACTCGAAGTAAACCAAAAATAAAACCTTCGAATCACCGGAAGACCACGCCTTTGATCTTTTTGAATTGGGGGGGGGGGGTCGCACATCTCCATCAAACGCAATATGGAACCGATATCCTGAGATAAACTATACTACCCGATATTAGTTCCACTAACCACATTGTCATCACACCAAAATAAAGTTTAAGTGCCAAATGCACTTTCACCGACGAACTATCCGGTGGCTCGGTGGGGCGACAGCGCAGGCGACACCATTTCCATCATGGACCTCACATCCACCACGACGGACAAGGCGCGGACTCCTCCGAGGATGAGTACGACACGGGAGGCGGTTGTGCCTTGTGTCTCATGTGGGCCGGTCTGTCTCCCGTGTTGTACTCTTCCTCGCTGGAGATCGCGGCTTCACTTCATCGGTCTTATTGCCGGTGCTCATGGAGACGGCGGATGGAGGACGACATGGGCTTGGATGCCGGGCGCCACCGCCGTAGGATAGTTTTAGGTTCGGGCCGTTTTTTTATTCTAAATGTTCGAAATCTAATGAAAATCCGCCGTGTTTGCATGATGTCGTCCGGTTTGTGTGACATCTGCCCATGTTTGTATGAATTTCATCCGGTTTGTTAAAAATGTGTTTGCAATGTATGCGGGCAGTGTTGGATGGCGGCCTCCCGCATCCGTGTCTGCGGACTGACCCTCTTGTCCGCGGACGAACACATGAAGAAAATTTGCTGGTTGCCATTGGAGATACCCTAATCAACTATAAGCTTTCAACATTTCTGCACTGTGCTTCAAGCACTCAAATTTTGAATCTATGTTCCAATGTATTGTTTCAAACGTGCAGCACTAACAAACAAACTACTCCCTTCGTTCAAAAATAGACGATAAAGTTGAGTCGTCTATTTTGAAATGGAGGGAGTAGAAACTATATACGGAGTTTTGTGAATTGGGAACATAGAACGGATCTTTTTTTGAGGGAACATAGAACATAGAACGGATCTTGGAGCAGGTAATTGGGACGGATTTTTTGGGGGCAGTTAATTAGGACGGTTTTTTTTACCCAGAAAAAAGGACGGATTTTTTGGGAGCAGTTAATAAGGAAAGTGATACGAGTAAAATTGTTCCAGGGCATTCTAATCCAACGCATCTGGGAGCAAATAATCCATGGCCCCAGCGGTCAGCGATCCTATGCCATAAATCGTCGGTAGAAAAAGCGAGCAAATCCGATGGCCAGAGAGATAGCCCTGTCTCTGCTGCGGCAGTGAAGTGATGCCCGATCCCCCGACGGAACGAGATCCTCTAACATAGCAGCAAACTACTGCAGAGGGACGTCCTCAGCGTATCGCCCGTTCATGATTCATCCAAGGGCAGCGCTAGGCGCCGGCGCACCGGCCCAAACGTTTCGGCCGGTCCCCGCGCAGCTATCCCCAGCGAGCTATCCCCACGCGCGTCCCCTTCTTCCTCGCTTCAGATCCACCATATCCTCTGCGGTGGTTTGCGCGTAGCCCCCACCCCGCCGCTTGCTGGCTCACCGCCACCGATTGCCGGCTCACCGGGCTGCCCGCCGGCTCGCAGGCGGAGCCCGCCGTGGCCGCTCGCCCTGCTGTACAACTGCAAAAAATATCTCTGTTTTGGCAGGTTCCAGCAAAATCAATTGCTGTTTCCAGCAAAAAAATTACGAACACAGTCTCCGCCCTTGCCACCCAGCAAAAAAATCAGCGAGAGCTCCACCTCGCCGGTGGAAGCAATCCCATGAGTCAGTTCCAGCAAAGAAAAATGCAGGTTCCAGCAAAAATCAATTACAGCAAAAACACTTCCGTCCCAGCAAAAAACTCAACATGCAGGTTCCAGCAAAAAATGCTGCTGGTAGAAGCAAAAACTACCGATCGTTCCAGCATCCCTGTTGCCCGGTTCCAACACGGTCACCATCCCCGCTGACCGGTTCCAACAAAACAACCATAGCAGCAAAAAATCAGAAAAATCCGCTTGTAGCAAAGGAATAGCCTGTTCCAGCAAAATTTGACACTAGTTCCAGCAAAAATAAACATAGCAGCAAAAATCCCCAAAGTCTGATTGTAGCAAAGTAACTAGCCGGTTCCAGCAAAAAAATATGCTGGTTCCAGCAAAAACCACATCGCCAGTGAGCGCGCTATAGCTCCAGCTCCAGTGGGCACGTCGTCTTGCCGGTTGCAGCAACCGCAGAGCCGGTTCCAGCAAAAATCCTGGCCGGTCATAGCAAAATCGTTAGCCGGTTCCAGCAAAAATACGGTGGGAGCAGATTTTGGGTGGGGTGGGTTGTAGCAAAAACATGAGCCGGTTCCAGCAAAAATTATCTTTGGTTCCAACAAAATCATAACATGGTTGTAGCAAAAAAATCGACTGAAAAAACACCAATGTCATGGAGATGGATGTAGCACAAATGCATCAAAACACCGGTAGTAACAAAAACCAAAAACGGTTGTAGCAAAATGGTTTGCCGGTTCCAGCAAAAACTAACGTGGCCACGAGCACCCTCATCCACCGTCGCGCCATGACCCCTGCGCACCGCCCCGGGTCGCAGCAGCAGGAGCGCCCCCCGTCGTGGTCGCTCGCGCTGTGGGGTGGACGTTGGGGCTGTGGGTTGGCTTTAGGTGCAGGTGTCCAGCGGCTGGCGAGGCGTACAGTAGACGAGAGAGAGCTGGGATGTGCGTCATGGTGAATTTGGTAGTCTGAAGCAAAGGCGACTGGGGAAAATGAAGAAAGGAGATGAGGATAAGAAAGGAGCGATGGGGAACAGCGGTGGCGTGGGGCCCATAGTGATGCGTCCTGCGAGCGCGTGGAAGGGTGATGTGGGGTTGAGCGTGTGGGGCTGAGAGGATGAGTCCACACGCGGGCCACACGATCGCCCTCGATCGAACGAAGCGTACGCGACCGGCGGAGCGTTTCCGCCGGCGCGCCGCAGGGAAACGTTTTCCTTCATCCAACGACAGGAACTGCAAACTAGAATCAGCAGCGTTGGTTGCGCGGCCCATAAGCAGCCCAATCACCTCCAGAATAAAAAAACATGTCCCATAAGCACGAACGAATACACGCCTGGCTACAGAGGACACAGCTATGGTCGGCTGCACCACGCCGTCGAGAACAAGCTTCCAGTTGCTACTATCTGTGCATGAATAAATTTGGATGGTAATATGTTCCGGTTGGAATCATAACAAACAACACCATCTCAAATCTCAATCTGTTTTTCACGCTCAATTTGTAATTTACAACACCAGTTCATCTCCTCTTGGTCTGAAAGACCGAAACTTAAAGCAACTCCAACGCAGGTACCAATTTCGTCCGCCGTCCAACGGAGACAACCCTAGCCACCGCAGCCGCCGCAAAATGGGTTCTTCTCCGGTAAAGGCAAGGGCAAGGCCCCCGCCGCCTCTCTCCCCCGCCTCCGCTGGCCCCGCTTTCCCCAGCCAAGGCCGAGCCGGAGCCGACCCCCATCCAGCGCTACTCCTAGACCGCAGTGGTGGGCGAGTGGGTCAGCGCACCACCGGTCTGGATGGGGGTGACCGAGGCGCAGGAGTGTGCCTACCTCGAGCAGTGGCGACAGCTAAGGTTGGCCGAGGAGCGTCGCGAGGGCGAGTACCTCGAGCAGCTCGAGCGCGACGCCGAGTAGGAGCGTCGTGCTCGGGGCGGGGCACCCTAGCCGGCGGAAGCACACCCAGCAACGGACGATGTCGCTGCAGCCTGGAAGACGGCGTTCCCTTGGGCAGGCCCGGCGCCGACGCTAATCAACCTCACCGGCCCCGACGACGACAACGAGGATGCCTAAGGCAGCGCGCCGCCTCGTAGTTTTATTAATGTTTTGTTAATGTAAATGTGGACTTGGACTCTCGCCGGCCTTTGTGGCCGGCATCAAAGGCCGACAATAATTTTTAGTTAATGTTTTGTTATTTTTAAAATATTTATACTTTTTTCCAGTCACCTAAAAAATGTGTCAGACCAGTGTTGGGCGCATGCGCCAATCCAAACGCGAAAGCGGACATGAGTGTCCGTCGGGCCGACCCAAACGGACAAAAGATGGACAAATCACCGTCCGTTTGGGTCGGCCGGTTGGAGTTGCTCTTAGCTTCTAGTACAAACTTTCAGCCTTCAAGTTCATCCTCAACTTGTTAGTTTGAGCAGCTAGGTTTCATGGCGGAGGTGCGAACATGGCAGCGACAGTCACCCTCTCTGACGCTGCGAAGCTCAGTCTCATAGTGGCGTCGAGCGCTGGCAATGGCAACGGCGAGCGAACAGTGACGGAGTTTGAAGGTTTTCTCCCTTATACGCGATTGGGCTTCGTTTATGGGCCGAACGGTTTTAGGCATTGCTGGCATGCTTTGCCATGTTCCAACTTCGTGCCATTGGATAAGGCATCGACGGACGCTAGGCGGACGTCCCTCTGCAGTAGTTGCTGCTACGTTAGAGGATCTCCCCCGACTCCCCCTCCCAGGATCGGCGTCGTGTACGACTCTCCTTTCCAAGTCCGACTAGGGGAGTCCGTCCTGCCGTCCGCTTCCACCCCCCGCCCCCGGCCCCCGTTATAGCTGTCAAGATCGCCAATCCCCGCGGCGAAATCCCAGGAGGAGGAAGGCACTCGGCAGAAACAAATTCGCGCCAGCGCCGTCGAGCGAGAGAGAGATACAGAGATGGCGTCGGCGATCCGCTTCGCTGCGGCGCTCCGTCAGCGGCTTCCACGCCTCCTGTCCTCCGCCACCAGATCTGTGCCGCGAGCGCTCGAGGAGGAGCGGCCCCTCCTCGTCCGGCGCGCCGGCGGGCCTGCCATGGGAGATCCTCGACTTTTCAGCTCCAGTTCCGCCGGGAAGTCCTACACGGTAATCCCCCACTCCTCCTCCTCCTCCTCTCTCTCTCCTTTTGATGCTTCGCAGTGTAGGATGAAATCGGGCGACTCATATCGATTCGAGCCTGCTATTACACCCACGAGTCATCTTGCTGGAATGAAAGATGTTTCTGCCAACCATCTTGAGAAAGGTTGGATTTTTACATTATAGGGACGAGAAATCACCCCCCCCCCCCCCCCCCCCCCTCTCCCTTTGCATGGATGATTAATCCCATTGCCACAGCAGATGAAAATCACGGAGTTTGATTTTACAACGCGCAATTCTGTAGAACACTTTGTTGGTAGAACAGAAGATGATGCCCACATTCCGGACATGGATAACTTCTGTTTTTTTTTGAGATGGCACACTCGTATTCCAGTAAAGACACGGCTAAATCGCCGGTTACAGCACGGGTTACATCATCAGGGTAGTTAGAGAACCACTGGTTAGACTCTCCAGCAGCTAAACCCGCACAAATAGCAGCCAGCACATGCGCTGGCTTGTTACAAACACGTGGCGTGTGTACAACCATAGCCTGGATAAATTGTGTGGCAAGATTCACCTTAAGCTCTTTGAACATTTGGCCAACGGAAGACAGGTCGTACATATCCGATGACACAGCTTGTTGTAGCACTAGACAATCAGTCACTAAATGTACTCTGCCCAGCCCCATTTGAGCAGCCCATTTAACAGCAGTGCAAAGGGCCACTGTCTCAGCGTGTAAAGCACTGGAAATTGGTAACTTCTGTTTTTGATTTGGAGATAGTGAAATGTTAGGCCACAACACATAATATAATTTTATATATTAAACACTCTGTATCAAGAAATCGATCACGATACTCCCTATTTTTTCACTTTCCATGCCTTCTGAAACATGATGTAGTATTTTTCTTATTATTTGATCTCTTTTTAAAAAAATGAGTGCACTAAACTGCCATTGTTCAAAAGTGTAAGCTGTTTAACCTTTTTGGGGTTTCATCTAAATATGTGCTGTGACTTACTACTTGATAAGGTGCCTTGGAAAGAAAGACATTATTGGGTTTTATATTTTTCAAATTCCTTGTTTTGAGAATCCGAAAAGAGGGGTTGGTGTATTATTGTCCGTATTAAGGAACTGAAGAAATAACTAAGTACACCCTCTGTTCCTAAATATGAGACATTTTGGCAGTTCAAACTTTGAACTGCCAAAACGTCTTATATTTAGGAACAGAGGTGGTACTGCACAGGAATAAATGGCTACTGCATTACAAATGCTCCCAGAGAACATCTCATGACTTGTAATTTGACGATATATAAAAAAGAGCACACAAATTAAAATGTAACGAGCTATACTATGAAACTTAGGCTCATACCTGTCACATAATTTAATCATACACCAAAATCTAGAAGAAATTGGAACACTTTACAAACATATGCTGTCCAAATTCAATTTGCTAAAAAACCAGGGAAACAGTGAATAGCTTGTTGGTTTATTTGTCACTCTATTAAGTATGCCTATCCGCATATCTTTTGCTTAAAATAAAATCCAAGGATTTACTCCCTCCGTTCCTAAATATAAGTCTTTCTAGATATTACAACAAGTGACTACATACGGAGCAAAATGAAATGTCTAAAAAGACTTATATTTAGGAACGAAGGGAGTACATGATATACACTGTAGATAAGCAAAGTGTTTACTGCATACAATTTCATTGTATTTTAGCAATTTTCTCTTTGATGTAATGCCATGAGCACAAGTTACAAATATGGTTAGTTTGTGACATCATAAATTTCATTTATCCTTAGCATCCTTGTAAACTCAACCTGCGGCACAAAAAGCAATCCCTGGAGGACAGCTTGGCATACCTTAACAGAATGGCGAAGAAGGAAGCTCGTGACTGGAGAGAGATGAGGGAACATCTTGAAGCATCGGAGCAAAGACAAATAGAGCTCGAGAAAGTGTAAGGAAACAATCCTTTGTCCTGGATATGTATTGCACGTATGTATGTGTTGTGCTAAATATGATTTCTTTTAACATGCAGGTACAAGCGACAGGATAGGGTGGTAAATTGTGCCGCTGCCACTCTATTCCTTGCCTTGTTAGCCGGCAATGTGTTCTTTGGTTGAGTCAGGAAGAGAAATGGGAAAAGGCAATTAGGCCTCTAAGTTAGTGTATTAGTGTTATATGAGTTTTGGCTAATTCTTACGCTTAAGTTGTGGATCTGTTTTCTTGGGGTCTTAAGTTGTGGACCTGTTTTCTGGTGTAAACCTATTCAAGAAGTCATTATTGTTGACCTTTGTTTGCTTTGCATAGCAACTTAAGTTTCTGGCTGTGAATGTTTTGAACTGGCCAGGTTAGGCCAACACAGTTGTTAATTTGGTGGGAGCACCCCATCTGCTTATTGAAGTGGAGCCATTTAAAAGCAATCTACAACCACATTAGTCAAATCTGACCACTCAAATGCGTGCGGACGCATCGGGATAGTGACCGTGTGTGTCTGTTTTTAACCCTATTTTTGCTGCCAAACAACCATGCCCCCCATTGAAGCATTGATTTGAAGCATATTGACGAACACGTTCTGTCCGCCTTTGTCAGACCACGCAGCAGCGACGGATGTTAGGCCAACTCCTCCAACAGGGCCTGACGTCCATTTTTTTTTGTCTGTTTAGATCGGCGAGTTAAGCATCATTGTCCGTTTGCGTCCAAGGGCCCGTTGGTGCGCCCAACCGCACAATTCAAATTGTGTCCACATTTTAAACTTAAAAGACAACTAAAATAATAGAAAAGAAAACCAAATAGTAGCCACATTTCAAACATAAAAAAAGTTCAAACATTTCAAACATTAAACTTAAAAAATAAGTTCAAAAGTACCAACCATACTCGCCGCCCACATTAACTTAAACATGAAAAACTTAAAAAGAAACTAAAAAAAAACTAGATCGCCGCCGTCTTCACTGCACGCTGTTGCCGCCATCTTCCTCGTCTGCGCCAAGGTTGATGAAGGGTGGTCGCCGCCACAGGTGGGCGGGTGGCACCTGTGTTGGCACTTGGGATGGTGACCAAGTATCGGCGGCAACCCACACGGCCGGCCCTGACACCAACTCATGCGTGATGGGCATCGTTATGGTCCACGACCATAACTGCCCCTCCAACACCGGGTTCCACGGCGCGGCTTGCGGCTCCATGTGCTCTAGTTCCTCGAGCTCCAGGATGGCGACGTCGCCGGTGGGCGACAATGCCAGCTGCACTCCAGGCCGTTCCACTGGCTGCGCTTGTACTCGATCTTTGAGTCCTCAAGCACCTTCTTCATCAGCTCCTCCACTTTGGCGGTCATGGTGGCGGGGACAACGACGGGAAGGGCGTCCACGCGCGCTCTCTCGCACGCCATGCACCAACGGGATGGGCTGGGAGCACGCGCACTGTGTTCCCTAGTGCGCGCCTGTGGTGGGATGGGAGCATGGTCAACAAAGAAGGTCTGCCGCCGCAGGTCATGCTCGTCCCCCAACCAAGTGTCCCACAATGACGAGTCGACAACGTACCTTGGGTTGTCGACGAGATCCGGAGGCAGCTGGGCCTTGCGGCGGTTGATTTTCAGCAGACAGGCGTGGCCACTCGCCGAGATGGCTGACAGTGGCACCCGATCTGGGCTGAGATGCTAGCCATTCGGAAGATGCATGTCGGGCTACCTCCACCTTGACGTACCTCCACCTTGATGTACGGGCGAATCTGCGGCGCTACCGCGCTACGGCGAGCAGCGAAATGGAGAAGCCTGCGATGGCGGTCAACCCAGAAGACGACCCCGCTTTCGCGTTCGTGCTTCCCCGGCTTGCCAGGATCCACTTCCACGTCCACATGGCTAGGCGGCGGCCGACGGAGTGAGGGCGGCGCGGGCTAGAGCGTGTCGAAGCTTTTGGGACTTTAGTTTCATGCTTCTGGCGGTGTAGAGTAGCCACTGGCGGAAGGCCTGTAGCCAAGGATCATCTAGCGGTTCCTCGTGTATATGAAATTCATCAGGTCTGAGACTTGAATCTTCCTCGGACTCCGGATAGTAGTCAACGTCCTCAGGATCTTCATCATCCGGGTTGGGCGTGGTGTCGTCAATGGGACCGATACCGGCATCATAGCCTGCATCACCAGTAGAAAACAGGTCTTTGGTTCGGGCCTGGCCAGCCCATTAGTCCCGGTTCAGTCACGAACCGGGACCCATGGGGGCATTCGTCCCGGTTCGTGAGCCCAGGGGGCCGGCCGGGGCCTCGTGGGCATTGATCCCGGTTCGTATGGACCCACCGGGACCAATGGGCCTCGCTCCTGGCCCACAACCATTGGTCCCGGTTCGTGGCTCGAACCGGGACAGAAGGCTGGGCTTTGGTCCCGGTTCCAGCCACGAACCGGGACAAATGAGTTGCCCATATATACCCCATCGCCGCACGAGAGCACTCCACAGTGCTCTGTTTTTTCTGGCCGGCGAGGGGAGGGCATTTGGGTGCTCTAGCTCACCTCCTATGCACATCAGGTGTTCGATGAAATGTCTGAGCCACACTAGTTAATCTTTCTCCTCTCGAAACTCGACCTCTGAGCTTCATTTCCCCCGAGATTTGTCTAGGTTTAGCGGTCTGTCATGTCCCGTCCCCGTCTTCACCGCCGTCGATCGCCGCGCCGATCTCGTCGCCGGCACCACCATGGTGAGCCTCTTGTTCTTATCTTCTTTCTGAAAGAAAAAAATTCTTACTTCAAATAGATACTTGTCTAATTTTCTTACTTTTATTATTCCTTGTTATTATATAGTGCGATGGTTTTGGTATCCGCCCCCGTCGTCCCTCGTCCTGTCTATGATTCGGATGTGGTATATATTATCTTTTCATAACTATTTGGTTCATTTATTGTTTATGACAATTATGCCGACCAACGTGACATAGATTTTATTTATCTAGGAGGTGGTTGAACCGGAAATTCCAATCGACCCTATTGTCGAGAGGTTAAATTTAGTTGAAGAAGAAAACAATTACTTGAAGGAAAAAATAAAAAAATTGAGGAGGAGAAGATGATATTGGAGTTGCATGTTGCGGATGACGTCGATGATCACAAGATCAAGATGGATGCAATGCGGTTGAAGATTAGAAAGATTAGAAAATATGCCATTCATACCGAGGCTTGGTATCATTATGCCATTGGATCAATTGTTATCTTGGTTGCGATTATGATCACATTTGTTGTTGCATTGAAATGTTTTACATAATTTCAATGTATGGTTTAATTAAATGCTCTGGAGAGCTATATGTTGTTCAATGAAAACTATGTATGTACTTTGGTTTTAATGTGATGATGAACTTCTATTAATTTGGTCACTTATTTATTCATGAGAGCTATATGTTGCCTTCAATTTGAAATGATGATACCATGCCAACTTTCAACCTTTTCAGAGTTCATTTGAAATGCTTTTCAATTTCAGGGTCTTATAGCTCAAAATAATCAGTAAATGCATGAAAAATAATAAATGAAGTCGGAAAGGGTTGAAAATTGATGATGTGGCTTTGAATGGTGCATTTTGAACACAGAAAAAGTCTGGAGTTTAAATAAGTTAAAAAAATGAGATCCCTTTGTAACAGACGAGTTTCCGTATGAAACCCTGATACTTTGAAAGAGATTGTCCGTTTTGTACACGAAGTGCATCCAGTTTTTGCCGTAACCCTCTCTACTTTCTTGCACATGCTATTTGGATGAAATGATGATACCATGCCAACTTTCAACATTTTCAGAGTTCATTTGAAATGCTTTTCAATTTCACGGTCTTATAGCTCAAAATAATCAGTAAATGCATGAAAAATAACAAATGAAGTTAGAAAGGGTTGAAAATTGATGATGTGGCTTTGAATGGTGCATTTTGAACACAGAAAAAGTCTGGAGTTCAAATAAGTTAAAAAAATGGAATCCCTTTATAACAGACGAGTTTCCGTATGAAACCCTCATACTTCGAAAGAGATTGTCCGTTTTGTACACGAAGTGCATCCAGTTTTTGCCGTAACCCTCTCTACTTTCTTGCACATGCTATGTGGATGAAATGATGGTACCATGCCAACTTTCAACCTTTTCAGAGTTCATTTGAAATGCTTTTCAATTTCAGGGTCTTATAGCTCAAAATAATCAGTAAATGCATGAAAAATAACAAATGAAGTCAGAAAGGGTTGAAAATTGATGATGTGGCTTTGAATGGTGCATTTTGAACACAGAAAAAGTCTCGAGTTCAAATAAGTTTAAAAAATGAAATCCTTTGTAACAGACGAGTTTCCGTATGAAACCCTAATACTTCGAAAGAGATTGTCCGTTTTGTACACGAAGTGCATCCAGTTTTTGCTGTAACCCCTCTAATTTCTTGCACATGCTATGTGGATGAAATGATGATACCATGCCAAGTTTCAACCTTTTCAGAGTTCATTTGAAATGCTTTTCAATTTCAGGGTCTTATAGCTCAAAATAATCAGTAAATGCATGAAAAATAACAAATGAAGTCAGAAAGGGTTGAAAATTGATGATGTGGCTTTGAATGGTGTATTTTGAACAAAAAAAGTCTGGAGTTCAAATAAGTTAAAAAATGATATCGCTTTGTAACAAACGAGTTTCCGTATGAAACCCTGATACTTCGAAAGAGATTGTCCGTTTTGTACACGAAGTGCATCCAATTTTTGCCGTAACCCTCCCTACTTTCTTGCACATGCTATGTGGATCAAATGATGATACCATGCCAACTTTCAACCTTTTCAGAGTTCATTTGAAATGCTTTTCAATTTCAGGGTCATTTAGCTCACAAAAATCAGTAAATGCATGAAAAATAACAAATGAAGTCAGAAAGGGTTGAAAATTGATGATGTGGCTTTGAATGGTGCATTTTGAGCACAGAAAAAGTCTGGAGTTCAAATAAGTTCAAAAAAATGAAATCGCTTTGTAACAGACGAGTTTCCGTATGAAACCCTCATACTTCGAAAGAGATTGTCCGTTTTGTACACGAAGTGCATCCAGTTTTTGCCGTAACACTCTCTACTTTCTTGCACATGCTATGTGGATCAAATGATGATACCATGCAGAAAGAAAATTAACTAAAAACTTTTATAAAACTCTAATAGTAAAGGGAATGAACTAAAAAGCTTTATAAACCTCTAGTATTTTTTAAACTAAAATTATATAAAATTCATGCCACTGAAATTATCAAAGTATTTTCTATTCAAAACATGAAAAGCAGACAGAAACAAAATAAACTTTAATAAATAAGTGGAAACAAAATAAAATAAATTAAAAATTAATAAAATAAATAAGTAGAAACAAAATAAAATAAAATAAACCTTAATAAAATAAATAAGTAGAAACAAAATAAAATAAATTAAAATTTAACACAATAAAAAAGTAGAAACAAAATAAAATAAAAGAAACTTTAATAAAATAAAGAAGTAGAAACAAAATAAACTTTATAAAAGTAAAATAAATAAACTTTAATAAAATAAATAAAAACAGGAACAGTAAGTTTTTTGTTGTAAGTAGAAACAAAATAAAATAAATAAAGCAACAAAAAAAGAAAAAAGTGCCACCTACTGGGCCACCACGGCCTGAATACGACTAGAAACCCAACCATGGGCCAGGATTCAGGCCCGCAGGAGGCCCAGTAGGCCAACAAGCACATCGTGACAAATTAGGCCCGAAAGCCTACAGTTGAGAGAAGCTCGAGAGGGTTGGCGCAGCAGCACTTATAAACCACTCTCGAGCTCTCTCAACTGGCGAGGTGGTACTAAAGTTTTGGCCGCGACGCGGGCAACACAGGGCCTCTGGTCCCGGTTGGTGCCGCCAACCGGAACTAAAGGGGTGCATTGCTACCGGTTCACGGCACCAACCGGGACCAATGCCCCCCCTTTAGTCCCGTTTGGTGCCATTGCTACCACTTGAGCACTGTGTTGGTTTTCCCTTGAAGAGGAAAGGGTAATGCAATAAAGTAGCGTAAGTATTTCCCTCAGTTTTTGAGAACCAGGGTATCAATCCAGTAGGAGGTCACGCTCAAGTCCCTTGCACCTACACAAACAAATAAGAACCTCGCAACCAATAAGATAAAGGGGTTGTCAATCCCTTCACGGTCACTTACGAGAGTGAGATCTGATAGAGATGATAAGATAATATTTTTGGCATTTTTATGATAAAGAGTAAAAGTAAAGAAAGCAAAGTAAACAGTAATGGAAATAACGGGAGATAAATATGATGGAAAATAGACCCGGGGGCCATAGGTTTCACTAGTGGCTTCTCTCAAGAGCATAAGTATTACGGTGGGTGAACGAATTACTGTCGAGCAATTGATAGAATTGAGCATAGTTATGAGAATATCTAGGTATGATCATGTATATAGGCATCACGTCCGTGACAAGTAGACCGACTCCTGCCTGCATCTACTACTATTACTCCACAAATCGACCGCTATCCAGCATGCATTTAGAGTATTAAGTTCATAAGAACGAAGTAACGCTTTAAGCAAGATGACATGATGTAGAGGGATAAACTCATGCAATATGATATAAACCTCATCTTTTTATCCTCGATGGCAACAATACGTGTCGTTTCCCCTACTGTCACTGGGATTGAGCACCGCAAGATTGAACCCAAAGCTAAGCACTTCTCCCATTGCAAGAAAGATCAATCTAGTAGGCCAAACCAAATTGATAATTCAAAGAGACTTGCAAAGATAACCAATCATACATAAAAGAATTTAGAGAAGATTCAAATATTGTTCATAGATAATCTTGATCATAAACCCACAATTCATCGGATCTCGACAAACACACGCAAAAGAAGATTACATCGAATAGATCTCCAAGAGAATCGAGGAGAACTTTGTATTGAGATCCAAAGAGAGAGAAGAAGCCATCTAGCTAATAACTATGGACCCGAAGGTCTGAGGTAAACTACTCACACATCATCGGAGAGGCTATGGTGTTGATGTAGAAGCCCTCCATGATCGATGCCCCCTCCGGCAGGACGCCGAAAAAGGCCCCAAGATGGGATCTCACGGGTACAGAAGGTTGCGGCGGTGGAATTAGGTTTTCACGGTGCTCTTCGATGGTTTGGGGGTACGTAGGTGTATATAGGAGGAAGAAGTAGGTCGGTGGAGCCACGAGGGGCCCACGAGGGTGGATGGCACGCCTGGGGGGGGGGGGGGGGTGGGTAGGCGCGCCCCCTGCCTCGTGGCCGCCTCGTTGGTTGCTTGACGTCCACACCAAGTCCTCTGGATCACTTTTGTTCCAAAAATCACGTTCCCGAAGGTTTCATTCCGTTTGGACTCCGTTTGATATCCTTTTTCTGCGAAACACTGAAATAGGAAAAAAACAGCAATTTGGGCTGGGCCTCCGATTAATAGGTTAGTCCCAAAAATAATATAAAAGTGTATAAGTAAGCCCATTAAACTTCCAAAACAAAATGTATAATAGCATGGAACAATAAAAAATTATAGATACGTTGGAGACGTATTAAGCATCCCCAAGCTTAATTCCTGCTCGTCCTCGAGTAGGTAAATGATAAAAACAGAATTTTTGATGTGAAATGCTTCTCCAACGTATCTATAATTTTTAATATAAATGCTTCTCCAACGTAAATGCTTCTCCAACAGAAATTCTGTTTTTATCATTTACCTACTCGAGGACGAGCAGGAATTAAGCTTGGGGATGCTTAATACGTCTCCAACGTATCTATAATTTTTTATTGTTCCATGCTATTATATATTCTGTTTTGGATGTTTAATGGGCTTATTTATACACTTTTATATTAGTTTTGGGACTAACCTATTAACCGGAGGCCCAGCCCAAATTGCCTTTTTTTGCCTATTTCAGTGTTTCGCAGAAAAAGGATATCAAACGGAGTCCAAACGTAATGAAACCTTCGGGAACGTGATTTTTGGAACAAACGTGATCCAGAGGACTTGGAGTGGACGTCAAGCAACCAACGAGGCGGAAACGAGGCAGGGGGGCACGCCTACCCCCCAGGCGTGCCCTCCACCCTCGTGGGCCCCTTGTGGCTCCACCAACCTACTTGTTCCTCCTATATATACCTACGTACCCCCAAACCATCAGAGAGAGCCACGAAAACCTAATTCCACCGCCGCAACCTTCTGTACCCGTGAGATCCCATCTTGGGGCCTTTTCCGGCGTCCTGCCGGAGGGGGCATTGATCACGGAGGGCTTCTACATCAACACCATAGCCTCTCCGATGATGTGTGAGTAGTTTACCTCAGACCTTCGGGTCCATAGTTATTAGCTAGATGGCTTCTTCTCTCTCTTTGGATCTCAATACAAAGTTCTCCTCGATTCTCTTGGAGATCTATTCGATGTAATCTTATTTTGCGGTGTGTTTGTCGAGACCGATGAATTGTGGGTTTATGATCAAGATTATCTATGAACAATATTTGAATCTTCTCTGAATTCTTTTATGTATGATTGGTTATCTTTGCAAGTCTCTTCGAATTATCAGTTTGGTTTGGCCTACTAGATTGTGCTTTCTTGCAATGGGAGAAGTGCTTAGCTTTGGGTTCAATCTTGCGGTGCTCGATCCCAGTGACAGTAGGGGAAACGACACGTATTGTATTGTTGCCATCGAGGATAAAAAGATGGGGTTTATATCATATTGCATGAGTTTATCCCTCTACATCATGTCATCTTGCTTAAAGCGTTACTCCGTTCTTATGAACTTAATACTCTAGATGCATGCTGGATAGCGGTCGATGTGTGGAGTAATAGTAGTAGATGCAGGCAGGAGTCTGTCTACTTGTCACAGACGTGATGCCTATATACATGATCTTACCTAGATATTCTCATAACTATGCTCAATTCTATCAATTGCTCGACAGTAATTCGTTCACCCATCGTAATACTTATGCTCTTGAGAGAAGCCACTAGTGAAACCTATGGCCCCCGGGTCTATTTTCCACCATATTAATCTCCCGTTATTTCCATTACTGTTTACTTGCTTTCTTTACTTTTATCTTTATCATAAAAATACCAAAAATATTATCTTATCATCTCTATCAGATCTCATTCTCGTAAGTGACCGTGAAGGGATTGAGAACCCCTTTATCACGTTGTTTGCGAGGTTCTTATTTGTTTGTGTAGGTGCAAGGGACTTGAGCGTGACCTCCTACTGGATTGATACCTTGGTTCTCAAAAACTGAGGGAAATACTTACACTACTTTACTGCATCACCCTTTCCTCTACAAGGGAAAACCAACGCAGTGCTCAAGAGGTAGCAAGAAGGATTTCTGGCGCCGTTGCCGGGGAGGTGTGTGCCAAGTCAAGTCAAGACATACCAAGTACCCATCACAAACTCTTATCCCTCGCATTACATTATTTGCCATTTGCCTCTCGTTTTCCTCTCCCCCACTTCACCCTTGCCGTTTTATTCGCCCTCTCTTTTCCGTTCGCCCTCTTTTTCGCTTGACTTTCTGTGTCCCGTGTGCCATTATGGCTAGTCCTTTATCTGCTCCTTTGTCTCCCAAGAATGAAGTTATTAATTTTAAACAAAGGGAAGGAGAAAATCTAAAAGATGCCCGGTATAGAATTTGCAACGCTCAAAATAAATCTGCTAGAAAGCAATCTACTTTTGTTCTTCTTCGCAATTTTTATGTAGGCGTCACGCCTTGGAATAGATATATTCTTGATACCATTACCGGCGGAAATTTCTTGGGAAGCCATACTTTTGATTCTTATAATGCTATGATAGACTTGTTTGGCCCACCACCTCTTTTGGTTAATGGAACTATTTTAACTTTGGAACATGTGATGCAGCGGCTTGAAATTATTGAAAATAAGGTTGCCACCGTAGAGTTGATTGAAAATTTGGATAAAAAGATCCACAACCAAATTACCCAATACGGATCTAAGATAGGAGTTGCTCTTAAGAATTTTAAAGAAAAGGGACCTATGGTTAATGAAAAAATAGATCAAGATTCCACTAGAATCGATAAAATTGAGGATATTATTACCAACCTAGGATCCGCCTTTTCTTCCGTGAAAAACACTCCTTATAATGCTAAGATTGCTAAATTGATGTATGTTCCTAAAAATAAGGGTGAAACTTCTAGTAAGGGAAATGCTGATCTTAAATCTATAAGTGTTAACCCCAACTTTCTCGCTATCCTTAAGGAACCTTTTGCTACAAATGATTTCCTTGATTTTGTGCCTAGGAGTTTGATAATTAATAAAAAGAAAGAAACTCCTAAGGGTTACAGGTGTCTTATTGAAGAATTACCCGCCAAAGATGGCAATACCTAGATCTATCCTTGTTTTTATGCCTAGCTAGGGGCGTTAAACGATAGCGCTTGTTGGGAGGCAACCCAATTTTATTTTTAGTTTTTTGATTTTTGGTTCTGTTTAGGAATAAATCTTTGATCTAGCCTCTGGTTAGATTTGTTTTTGTGTTTTAGTTAGTGTTTGTGCCAAGTTAAACCTATAGGATCTTCTTGGATGATAGTTATTTGATCTTGCTGAAAATTCCAGAACCTTTCTGTTCACGAAAACAATTGTTAAAAATTACTAGAACATGATATAATATTGATTCCAATTGGATCAGATCAATAAACAAATATTTAGGTCGTCCTATTTTGGCAGAATTTTTAGAGTTCCAGAAGTTTGCTCTAGTTACAGATTACTACAGACTGTTCTGTTTTTGACAGATTCTGTTTTTCGTGTGTTGTTTGCTTATTTTGATGAATCTATGGCTAGTAAAATAGTTTATAAACCATAGAGAAGTTGGAATACAGTAGGTTTAACACCAATATAAATAAATAATGAGTTCATTACAGTACCTTGAAGTGGTGTTTTGTTTTCTTTCGCTAACGGAGCTCACGAGATTTTCTGTTAAGTTTTGTGTTGTGAAGTTTTCAAGTTTTGGGTAAAGATTTGATGGAGTATGGAACAAGGAGTGGCAAGAGCCTAAGCTTGGGGATGCCCAAGGCACCCCAAGGTAAATCCAAGGACACCAAAAAGCCAAAGCTTGGGGATGCCCCGGAAGGCATCCCCTCTTTCGTCCTCATCCATCGGTAAATTTACTTGGAGCTATATTTTTATTCACCACATGATATGTGTTTTGCTTGGAGTGTCTTGTATGATTTGAGTATTTGTTTGTTAGTTTGCCACAATCATCCTTGCTGTACACACCTTTGAGAGAGACACACATGATCCAGAATTTGTTAGAATACTCTATGTGCTTCACTTATATCTTTTGAGCTATATAGTTTTTGCTCTAGTGCTTCACTTATATCTTTTAGAGCACGACGGTGGTTATATTTTATAGAGATTATTGAACTCTCATGCTTCACTTATATTATTTTGAGAGTCTTAAACAGTATGGTAATTTGCTTTAATCGTGAAATTACTCTTCCATATTGAGTTCATTAAATATCATGAGAAGTTAGATACTTGATAAGTGTTTTGAGATATAAAGGTGGTAATATTACAGTGTGCTAGTTGAGTAATTGTGAAATTGAGAAATACTTGTGTTAAAGTTGGCAAGTCCCGTAGCATGCACGTATGGTAAAAGTTGCGTAACAATTTTGACACATAGGGGTTCTTTTATTGCTTTCCTTATGAGTGGCGGTCGGGGACGAGCGATGGTCTTTTCCTACCAATCTATCCCTCTAGGGGCATGCGTAGTAGTACTTTGCTTCGAGGGCTAATAAACTTTTGCAATAAGTATATGAGTTCTTTATGACTAATGTGAGTCCATGGATTATACGCACTCTCAACCTTCCACAATTTTCTAGCCTCTACGGTACCGCGCATTTCCCTTTCTCACCTTGAGAGTTGGTGCAAACTTCGCCGGTGCATCCAAACCCCGTGATATGATACGCTCTATCACACATAAGCCTCCTTATATCTTCCTCAAAACAGCCGCCATACCTACCTATCATGGCATTTCCATAGCCATTCCAAGATATATTGCCATGCAACTTTCCACCGTTCCGTTTATTATGACACGCTCCATCATTGTCATACTGCTTTGCATGATCATGTAGTTGACATCGTATTTTGTGGCAAAGCCATCATTCATAATTTTTTCATACATGTCACTCTTGATTCATCGCATATCCTGGTACACCGCCGGAGGCATTCACATAGAGTCATATTTTGTTCTAAGTATTGAGTTGTAATTGTTGAGTTGTAAGTAATAAAAGTGTGATGATCATCATTATTAGAGCATTGTCCCATGTGAGGCAAGGATGATGGAGACTATGATTCCCCGACAAGTCGGGATGAGATTCCGGACTAAAAGAAAAAAGAAAAAGAAAAAAGAGGCCAAGAAAAAGAAAAAAAGAAGGCCCAAAGAAAAAAAAGAAAAAAAGAGAAAAAAGAAAAAAAATGAGAGAAAAAGAGAGAAGGTACAATGTTACTATCCTTTTCCACACTTGTGCTTCAAAGTAGCACCGTGATCTTCATGATAGAGAGTCTCCTATGTTGTCACTTCATATACTAGTGGGAATTTTTCATTATAGAACTTGGCTTGTATATTCCAATGATGGGCTTCCTCAAAATGCCCTAGGTCTTCGTGAGCAAGCAAGTTGGATGCACACCCACTTAGTTTCTTTTGTTGAGCTTTCATATATTTATAGCTTTAGTGCATCCGTTGCATGGCAATCCCTACTCCTCTCATTGACATCAATCGATGGGCATCTCCATAGCCTATTGATTAGCCGCGTCAATGTGAGACTTTCTACCTTTTTTGTCTTCTCTCATAACCCCCATCATTATACTTTACTCCACCCATAGTGCTATATCCATGGCTTGCGCTCATGTATTGCGTAAGAGTTGAAAAGGCTGAAGCGCGTTAAAAGTATGAACCAATTGCTCGGCTTGTCATCGGGGTTATGCATGATGAGAACGTTTGTGTGACAATATTGAAACATAGCCTAACTATATGATCTTGTAGGGATCAGCTTTCTTTGGCTATGTTATTTTGATAAGACATAATTGCTTGGTTAGCATGTTTGAAGTATTATTCTTCTTATGTCAACATTAAACTTTATCTTGAATCTTTCAGATCTAAATATTCAAGCCACAATAAAAAGAATTACATTGAGAATTATGCTAAGAAGCATTCCACATCAAAAATTCTGTTTTTATCATTTACCTACTCCAGGACGAGCAGGAATTAAGCTTGGGGATGCTCGATACGTCTCCAACGTATCTATAATTTTTGATTGTTCCATGCTATTATATATTCTCTTTTGGATGTTTAATGGGCTTATTTATACACTTTTATATTATTTTTGGGACTAACCTATTAACCGGAGGCCCCGCCCAAATTGCTGTTTTTTTGCCTATTTCAGTGTTTCGTAGAAAAAGGATATCAAACGGAGTCCAAACGGAATGAAACCTTCGGGAACGTGATTTTTGGAACAAACGTGATCCAGAGGACTTGCAGTGGACGTCAAGCAACCAACGAGGCGGCCACGAGGCAGGGGGCGTGCCTACCCCCCAGGCGCGCCCTCCACCCTCGTGGCTCCACCGACCTACTTCTTCCTCCTATATATACCTACGAACCCCCAAACCACCAGAGAGAGCCACGAAAACCTAATTCCACCGCCGCAACCTTCTGTACCCGTGAGATCCCATCTTGGGGCCTTTTCTGGCGTCCTGCCGGAGGGGGCATTGATCACGGAGGTTCTACATCAACACCATAGCCTCTCCGATGATGTGTGAGTAGTTTACCTCAGACCTTCGGGTCCATAGTTATTAGCTAGATGGCTTCTTCTCTCTCTTTGGATCTCAATACAAAGTTCTCCTCGATTCTCTTGGAGATCTATTCGATGTAATCTTCTTTTGCGGTGTGTTTGTCGAGACCGATGAATTGTGGGTTTATGATCAAGATTATCTATGAACAATATTTGAATCTTCTCTGAATTCTTTTATGTATGATTGGTTATCTTTGCAAGTCTCTTCGAATTATCAGTTTGGTTTGGCCTACTAGATTGATCTTTCTTGCAATGGGAGACGTGCTTAGCTTTGGGTTCAATCTTGCGATGCTCGATCCCAGTGACAGTAGGGGAAACGACACATATTGTATTGTTGCCATCGAGGATAAAAAGATGGGGTTTATATCATATTGCATGAGTTTATCCCTCTACATCATGTCATCTTGCTTAAAGCGTTACTCCGTTCTTATGAACTTAATACTCTAGATGCATGCTGGATAGCGGTCGATGTGTGGAGTAATAGTAGTAGATGCAGGCAGGAGTCGGTCTACTTGTCACGGACGTGATGCATATATACATGATCATACCTAGATATTCTCATAACTATGCTCAATTCTATCAATTGCTCGACAGTAATTCGTTCACCCACCGTAATACTTATGCTCTTGAGGGAAGCCACTAGTGAAACCTATGCCCCCCGGGTCTATTTTCCATCATATTAATCTCCCGTTATTTCCATTACTGTTTACTTGCTTTCTTTACTTTTACTCTTTATCATAAAAATACCAAAAATATTATCTTATCATATCTATCAGATCTCACTCTCGTAAGTGACCGTGAAGGGATTGACAACTGTCGGGGAAACGACACCTATGGGATCACAAGAATCCCTACTACGGTTGCTGGGGCGCGGGGTTACAAGAAGAGCAGGATCAGTAGATAGCACAAGAATCGTTTACCCAGGTTCGGGCCGCGAGGATGTGTAAAGCCCTAGTCCTGCTTTGGTGGGTGTATTTCAGAGAGTTCTTGAGCTCTCGAACTAGCTGTGGTGAGTGCGTGGTTCGAAAGAGCCGAATCCTTCTCCAGTATGCCATGGGCCTGCTTTTATAGTCGGAAGGGGCTGCCACAGTGGCACACAGGAGGTGGAAAGGCGTACAGTGCCCTGAGCTTATCGCTCGTATTACAAGACAAGACGCATTTAATGCGTAGCTTAGGTGTCCCCTTGCTTTATTGGGGACGGGGCGAGGTCCGTCCCGTCCGTCGCCGCTCCTCCTCGCTTTGACACGCGCCTTGGCCAGCGATGCGTGTGGCGCCATGTAGGTAGGCAGGCAGCTGAGGTGGCGCGGTGCCGAATCCTTCACGAAGATCTGCATGCCGCCACGCAGGCGCTCGATGAGTTGGCCTGGGGGCTGCATGTTGCCACGCAGGTGCCCGCCCAGCTGGTTGGGCTGGCAGCTGCATGTGAACGGTGGTGGAAGCTTGGTCGGCGTGGGCCTGGCGGTGGCCTTGCTGGCGTCCTTGGTGAGGGCCTTGCCGGGTGGCCCGGGAAGGGTCTTGCCGTGTGGCCCGGCAAGGGTCTTGCCGTGGCGCGCTGTCGTCCCCGGCAAGGGCCTTGCCGGGGGTCTGGTGGCCTCCTTCGGTAAGGATCCTGTCGAGGATCGTCATCTTCTAATCCTCATCTGATCTTGACTATGTCTTCACAAAGATCTGCAGGCCACCACAGAGGTGCCTCCCGAGCCCTGGCCCATGTGGATGATGGTGTTGGGGACCGTGGGCTCAAGGGTGGCTTGCTCTGTTGGTGTGGGGCGAGCTGCCTCGGCAAGGGTCTTCCGGGGGAACCTGCTTCGTCCCTCTGCTCTTGGTGGTCTTGGCCTTGGCGTTGCTCTTATTATCTTGGGCTCTGGTCTTACCTTGGCTCACCTCCCCTGTCCTGCTTGGCGTGAAGGCGCGGCTCCGACTGCCCGTGCACAGGTATAGGGGTACAAAAATGCACCCCTCTTTTTGTACACCGACAGGAGCCCCCGGGCGTGGGCCACACATAAACGCGACACGTTGTTGGGCCAAGCCCAAAACGGTGCGCGGGCAGGCGGGGCGGTTTTTACCGCGGTAAGACCTTTCGCGCGATGCGCTTCCCACGACCCGTGCACACGGCGCGGCGTGGAGGGGCGTGCGTGACGTGGGCGGCATGCTTGGGGCGGTTTCCACACGCATGCGTCATATCGCAGTAAAGAGGCGGCTCGCGCCTTCCCCGTAAAAAGAGGGAGGCATGGAGGCGTGGCTCATTTACTGAATGGAGCTGGGCCGCGGTCTTCAAGGCGTCCACTCCCCACGATCATGGGGTGGGGAGATGTCGCTTCACCCGTCCCCTCAGTTCTGCACGTCCGCCACGCGTCCTTCATGCGTCTGGGATGGCAAGCGGTGGAGGCGGGAAACCGGGCCGTCGCTGGTTGGGGCAGCGGGTCGGTCCGGATTCCCTGCGCCTCCGGTGGCTGGATTGGCCGAGCGGGGCAGCCGAGACCCGACCCCGCCCCTTTATAAAGAGGGGGAAGGGGGGATGGTGTCCCGCATTCTTCTGTCATCTATCTCCTCTTGCTTCTACTCCTTCCTTTCACTCGCCATGGAGAAAGGGAACCCGGGTCCCTCGATGGTGGCGGCGAGGGTCGCCGCTCGACAGCGCGTCCCTCCTCCTCCTGAGCCCGTGGTGGTGGAACCGGCCGTGAGGGGAAGGGGGAGGGGGCGAGGCCGTGGGCGAGGCCGGGGTAGAGGTCGTAGTGCTCGGGTAAGAGGAGGACGGGGCGGCGCGCCGGCTTCGCCCTCGCCAATGGTGCCTTTCCCGATGGAAGGCTATGTCGGAGACCAGCCCCGCGAGTTCTTCATCAGGCTGCGCCAGCCCCCGCGTCAACGTCTCCGTCTTCCCGCCCCGTTTGCTCGGGAGATGGAGCATGACCGGCCCCAATCCCTCAGATTGCACATGAGGAGTTGTGGGAATGGGGGCACGCGGGTCGACGTCGACTTCCCGGCTCCTCGGGTCATGTACCTCCGTCGTGGGTGGAAGACGTTTGCTCGCATCCACAGCCTGACGGCGGGGCTCGTCCTCTACTTCAAATTAATGGAGGACGGCTTGCTCTCCGTCAAGGTCTTCGGAGAGTTCGGAACTTGCCTGAAGTGCTGCGTGGAGAGCTCCTCCGATGGAGATTCCGATGATGAAAGCTTTTCCTCGAGCGAAAGTGATGAGGATGACAGCGGGACAGATGACGGGGACGAGTCCGACTAGGCGTCGGACGCCCGACGCTTGGGCGGGTGCGGCAGCAGCAGCATCTGCACCTGGCCGGTCCTCCGACAGAGGTTTGCCGGGGGTGGGGCCAGCTCCTTGAACTTCTCGGGGCCGTCTTATTGGGCGGCTGGCGTCGGGAGGTTGCAGAAGAGGAAGAGGGCGGGCGGCAAGGCCGTCAACTCGGAGTACGCGGGCACCGACGCCTTCATCGCGTATTGCCGGTCCTGCCGCCTCGTCTTCCAGCTCCTTTCCCGGCACCGTCATCAGCGGCCCACCCGTGGGCGGCCACCGAGGGTGTTCTCTTGGTGCTTTCTGCTGCTCGTAGCTCGCCTAGGCGCCCCTTTTGCCCTCTCGCCTCCTTGACCTGCCTCCTGAGGAGAGGGACAAGAAAGGGATTACGGGCATCTTATCTCTTTTTTAGTTTGTAAGCCTTCGGGCCTTTGTTAAATTTAGAACTTGTAATCCCCTTGCTCATGTTTTTCATTTCGTACGAACTGTACCTGTATGGGATGTTTTTAATGAAAAAGGGATGCTTGCCAGGTTTTTCGTTCGTGGGTAAATCCCGCGACAAGGAGCGAATCCTTGTTATTGTTTAAGATAAACGTTTTTCGCCCGGCAACAGGCCATGCCGTTCCCCCACTCCACTCGACCGTTCTCGCGCTCTTGGCGGAGGCAGGGATGAAGTGGGCTTTAGGCTCCTCGTTCTACCTCCTTGCCGCCGCGGCTACAACCAAATCCGGACCCAGGAAATAATCCTTAGGTATAGGGAAAAGGGGAGCACGTCAGCCTAGAGATAAAAACAAGGTTTCACATGCCCCAGTCCTGTTCCGAAATGCATGATAGGGGATGAAAGACTTATCTGGATCTGCAGCCCCCGGCAACCTCGTCTTGCCGCGGTTGGATCCTTGTGCTTGCAGCCTCCGGCAACTTTGGTTTGCCGAGGTCGGGACGTCGGTCCGTTTCCTTCTTTCCAAGTAGCCCAGCAGAAGTGCTCATGTGCCCTGCGAACCAAAGGAGGACAGAAAAGGAATAGATAGACGCGCACTCGACCTCTAGGCTAGGGGTTAGTCGCCGCTAAGCACTATCAACCCTAACCAAGGAAGAGACTCGACCTAGCATGCATGCTATAACTTAGGGCAACAGCGCTTCATTTATTTATGCTCAGGGTCTGTGCCTGGCTTTGTACAAAGGGTCACATGCCTTGCCGGCAAAGCTTGTACAAAAGGTGGCTTGCCGGGAGGCCCGGCAAGCCGCGCCTTACGGGTAAAACTTGCGAAGATGCTCGATGTTCCAGGAGTTGCTCACTGGGACAGCATCTTCGGTCTCCAGGCGGACTGCGCCGGGCCTGGTGACTCGCATTACCCGATAAGGACCTTCCCACTTCGGCGTAAACTTGTTGGAATTCTTGGCCGACTGAACGCGCCGAAGAACAAGGTTGCCTTCCTCAAAGCTTCGGGCATGAACCTTGCGGCTATGGTAGCGGCGCAAGGCTTGCTGGTAGCGTGCTGCTCTTATAGCCACCCGAAGACGATCTTCCTCAAGGAGCGTCGCGTCATCTTGGCGCAACTGCTCTTGCTCAAGCTCATCATAAGCGAGCACTCGAGGTGACCTGTATATGAGTTCCGTGGGGAGAACTGCTTCTGCCCCGTATACCAGGGCAAAAGGTGTCTGGCTGGTGGCTCGATTTGGCGTTGTCCTGATTGACCAAAGAACCGCCGGCAACTCATCAATCCAGCGCCTTCCACTCTTGTGCAGCTTGTCAAAGGTCTTCGTTCTCAGGCCTCGCAACGCTTCAACATTTTCCATCTCTGCTTGGCCGTTGCTCCGTGGGTGTGCCACGGAAGCAAAACAGACCTTGCTACCGAGGTCTTGAATGTATTACATGAAGGTGCGGCTTGTGAACTGCGTGCTGTTGTCGGTGATGACTATGTTTGGCACACCAAAATGGCAGACCAGTCCCTTGAAGAACTTGACGGCTGACTGAGCAGTCACCTTTCTCACTGCCTCCACTTCCGGCCACTTTGTGAACTTGTCGATTGCAACGTACAAGTACTCAAAGCCCCTGACAGCGCGGGGGAAAGGGCCCAGTATATTGAGCCCCGAGACCGAGAATGGCCAGGAGAGAGGGATTGTTTGAAGGGCTTGAGCTGGTTGATGAAGCTTCTTTGAACGGAACTGACACGCTTCACACTTGGTTACTAGTGCCGTCGCATCCTGGAGGGCGGTGGGCCAGAAGAAACCTTGCCGGAACGCCTTCCCGGCAAGGGCCCTCGACCCTATGTGGGAGCCACATATGCCTCCGTGTATCTCCGCCAACAGCTCCAGTCCTTCCTCCCGGGGGATGCACTTCAATTTCACACTGTTTGGCCTTCTCCTGTACAGGACGTCATCGACGAACTGGTATAGGGCGGACCGACGGGCTACTTTTTCTGCTTCCTCCTGCTCCTCAGGAAGCTCCCCCGTTTGGAGAAATTGGACGGTATGCTGCGCCCATGCCGGAGCCTGGGGCTCGACGGAAAGGGCCAAAGGCATTTCTTCCGCCATGGGAACAGCTGTCTCTACGGCCAGGGCTTGACACGCTGCCGGAGCCAGTTGCTCTTGGGCAGGCTCAACGTCCGCGGCAGCACCCTTGCCGGCAGCCCGAGGGGGCTCGGTAGGAAAGTACTTGCCAGGACCTGACTTCCTCCGCTTGTTCTGCCCCGTTGATGGCTCGACGGATGGTTGAGTTAACCGGAACAGAAAGGTACCTGGTTCCATAGGTAGCTTGAATGCAGCACACTTTGACAGGTAATCGGCGATGTCGTTCTCCATTCGGGGGACGTGCTCCGCTTGGATACCGTCAAAGCGTTCCTCTAGCTTCCTCACCTCATCTACGTAGGCCTCCATCAATGGGCTCTGGTAATCCTTGTTGACCTGCCTAACAACAAGCTGCGAGCCACCCCTGACGATGAGCTTCTTAACCCCGAGGTCTGCCGCGATCCTGAGACCGGCGAGCAACCCCTCGTACTCAGCAGTGTTGTTGGTGGACATCTCCCTGGGGAAGTGCATCTGGATACACAGCCTCCACTTCCCATTCGCCTTGCGCACCACTACCGGATTGGCCAACCACGTCGGGTGGAGCACTCCTCTCACCAAACCTGCCGCTTCCAACTTCCTGATCTCCTCTGTGATGAACTCCTGCCTCTCTAGAGCCTGCTTTCTGACCTTCTGCTTGACGGGCCGCGCGTGGGGGCAGACAGCTAGGTGGTGCTCAATCACCTCCCTGGGAACACCGGGGATGTCGGATGCTTGCCACGCAAACACGTCGACATTCGCCCGCAGGAAGGTGACGAGCGCGCCTTCCTATTTGCTGTCAAGGGTGGAGCCTATGGTGAAGGCCCCTCCCGTGCCATCCTCCCTGACGGGCACCTTCTTGGTCTGTGGCGGCTCGGCTCTGGATCTCTTGCTCTTGTCAGTAGAGCTCTCTGGCACGTCCTCGACGGTAGCACAATACTCCGAGGAGGTGCGCTTGCCGGAGTGGGTGCGAGAGGTCTTGCCGGGCTTCTTCTTCCCCCCGGGCCTTCAACGGCAGGAACAGGCGCCTTGACGGCAGCCGCTGCAACTGCTTCCCGGTAGAGTTGGTCGGCGCAGATCAGCGCGTCCTATTTGTCGGAGGGGACGGAGATGATGGTCAACGGCCCGGGCATCTTTAGCATGTGGTAGGCATAGTGTGACGCCGCCATGAACTTGGCTAGTGCCGGGCGGCCGAGGATCCCGTTGTAGGGCAAGGGGATCTCGGCCACGTCGAAGACGATCCTCTCCATCCTGTAGTTCAACTCTCCTCTAAATGTCACGGGCAGCGTGACCTTTCCCTTCGGCTGGCTCCTCCCCGGATTGACCCCTTGAAACGTGCCCGTTTCCTCGAGGTCTCCATCAGGGATTTGCAACCTTTTGATCACGACAGGTGAGATCAGGTTCAGGCCGGCCCCGCCGTCAACCAACATCTTGTTCACCCTGAGGTTGCGTATCGTTGGTGAGACCAACAACGGCAAACACCCGACCGCGGCAGTGCGGTCAGGGTGGTCCTCGGCGTCAAAGATGAGGGGCGTGCTGGACCACTTCAGCGGCTTCTGAGCGTCGAACGACGGCTCTACTGCTGTAATCTCACGCGCCCACTGCTTGAGCTGGCGGTGAGAGGTATGCAGCGAGGTGCCGCCATCGAAGCACATGGCCTCCGTAGCCTTCTGGAACCCTTGCTCACCAGACTCGTCGTCCTCGTCGTGATCATCGTCTTCTTGTTTCTTGTCGTGGCCCCGGGCGGGCCTCTCTTGTTGGTTGTCATTGCCAGGGCGGCCTCCTCGGCCCGGTTCTTGCCTGATCCCTCGGCACCGTCTTGGTCCTTGTCCTTGTCCCGCCTCTCGTACTCAGCCTTTTGCTTCTCAGCAAGCAGCTCGACTTGTCGGCAGTTCTGGAGGTCGTGGCCCTTGGTGCGGTGGATCTTGCAGTATTGCTTGCCGGAGCTTCCTGGCTTGTCGGTAGCCGCCAAGGCCCGGCAGGCGGCGCACCCGGCAATCTCCTTGCCGGGGGCGTCTGCCTTGACCTTCTTGCTGGAACTGGTATCGTCAGATCCCTCAACGGCAAGCACAACCTTGCCTTTGCGTTTCCGGTTGCGACGCCGACCCTTCTTCGTCGGGGTGGCGGCGTCTTCATCGGTAGAGTCGGTTTCCGCGCCGGCGTCTTTGCCGGGGTACTTCCTTCCCTCTTCAGCCCAGGCGCACCTATTGGCCAGAACGTAGAGCTCAGCCACATCCTTAACTTTGGTCATCACCAGCTCTTCGCGCATCTTGTGGTTGCGCATGTTCGGGTGGAACGCGCTGATTACAGCGGCAGGATGAACGTCGGGGATGTTGTATTGCACCCGGCTGAATCTCTGGATGTACTTGCGCAGGGTTTCCCCTTCCTTCTAGGGAATGATAAGCAGATCACTAGCCTGGCCATGAGCTTGGTGGCCTCCTGTGAAGGCGCCAACAAACTCATGGCACAGATCCGACCAAGAAGAAATGGAATCCGCCGGCAAGTGCATCAACCAGGACATGACATTGGGCTTCAGTGCCAGCGGGAAATAGTTGGCAAGCACCTTATCGTCGCGAGCTCCAGCAGCCTGCATCGCGATGGTGTAGATGCTGAGGAACTCGGACGGATGGGTCTTGCCAGTGTACTTCTCGCCGACGTCGGGCTTGAACGTGCGGTGGGACGGCCACTGGAACTGCCGCAGCTCACGGGTGAAGGCCGGGCAGCCCACCTCGTAAGGTAGGCCACCGGAGCCCCCCGGTGCTGGGTGGTCCATAGCGGGTCCCGCCCGCTTGTCCGACTGGTGGCGCGTTTCGCGCCGTCACTCGACAGTGGTTCGAGCGTCTTCGTGAGCCCGCTCCCGAAGAACTTGGCACTGGTCGCGGTGGGTCCGCGGGTCGGACGATGTCACGACCGGTTTTTCAATAAAATAATTATTGAGAGACCAATCCCTTTTACGGACGAGCGAGGAAGAATTCCTTCTCACTGGTAGACAATATCTTGGTCACAGAAAAAAAACCAGGAGTACTAAATATAATACAAGGTTGAGCAGAGACTGCCCAACAATTTATTACAAGCACGCCGCTAAAACAATACGGCGGATAGGGTGGCAACTACTAACTCACGGTAATAACGGTCGTGGAAATATCACCGCGAAGCGAGTGATACGATTCCAGAAGACTACAGCTCTTCGAGCGTCGGAGTGAGGCTCGAGGAGACTTATTGCGGGTGGCGGAAGCGTATACAATACAAGTGACCAATATCCGGGATCGCGCAGGACTGACTGGGACTCCTCTAGGCATCGGACGCGCTATCAAACTCTTCATCCAAGAGATCGCCTTCGTCAACATCTGGCCAAATCAACAAGCCAGGTGAGTACTATGAGAGTACTCGCAAGACAGTTCGGACATAAGATATAACAAATGTAAACATGAAGCACACGAACAAGTTAACCGGTGCGATCAGACATAGAGGTAATAAATACTGGGTGCCAAGCGAGGGTCTGAATGATGCCTCGAGCGGAAACTGCAGAATAGTAATACTGGTGCCAAACGAGTGTCTGAAGGACTCCTCGAGCGGAAAATGCAAAATAGTAATACTGGTGCCAAACGAGTGTCTGAAAGACTCCTCGAGCGGAAAATGCAAAATAGTAATACTGGTGCCAAACGAGTGTCTGAAAGACTCCTCGAGCGGAAAATGCAGAATAGTAATACTGGTGCCAAACGAGTGTCTGAAAGACTCCTCGAGCGGAAAATGCGGAATAATAATGCCACAGTCGGGCGTCGGGGCGACACCACATAAAGGGCTTGTAACAGAAAATAAATACAGTGCATGCCACAGTCGGACGTCTGAGCGACATCACAAAAAGGGCTTATAATTAAAGTAAGGAACAAGAACACGCCACAGTCGGACGTCTGCGCGACATCACATAAAGGGCTTATATCACAACTCAATAAGACAACAGTTCGGGAACATAAATTATCACAAGCATGAGACGAAAACAAAGTTAGTCCATCCACAGGAATAACGATAAATCTGGATTTACCACTTGAGATTGTTCACCGGGGACAAGTTTTTTTCACGCGGATAGATATGGATATAATGTTTTCATTACTTGGTCATGGATACGATGATTTGGAAAGAATTGACTCTGCAGAGTTTGTACTTAACCACAGCCAACGGATTTCAGTAGTCACGGGGACTAGTTCCGTCTACGGTGTTTTGGAAGAAACACGTCTAACCAGTACACACCTAATTCAACCATCCGAAGCCAGGGATCACCCTCGGCAACGTTCAAGAAAAACCTTGAGACGGGGAGGCTACAACCTCGCGTAGCATGGGATCAAATTTCTATACGCGCGCTCTATGGGGGTGCCCCCCTCTCGGTCCCAACCGGAAACACCCATGCCCCCTGACCGGATGACTGGCTTTAATCCTGGGCCAAGGTACCATCATCCCGGCCTCTCTGTTTGGTGTGTACACGGAAAGAGGTTACCAACTTACTAAACCGCATCCTGGCAATGAGACATGTGGTAGCACGGAAGGGGGAAAGAACGATAACGTGGCTCCAACCACGTTAACGTCGGAGAAAGTCGGATGACGCAAGGCTGGTATGCTACAATAGTACCACCTTGCTGCCCTTCATGTCACCACATGATTAGGCCACCTCTCATCAGAGGTCATCGCAACTTTGGAACAACCGGGTCGTTGCCTTACAAGCAACGAGGTGTTTACCGACACTCATATGCCACGCACAAACTTTCACGCAAACATGCAAAACACCTGTCATATCAAATGTTCAAAACATGCTTGCCTGGTTCGGAGAAGTCGGAGTCTAGCTCGGCGAAGTTCGCGGCTCCGTCACCTCTTCCGGAACCTACGGCAATCACGAAACGGGTACTAACGTGAAAACCAATGGGTGCACAGAAACTTTTCCAAATATTTTTCAAATAAATCCCATAAAAAACTAGACAAAATTTGAAGATTGTCAGAAAAAGAATCACTCAAAAATTCCTTTTTATTAAAAAGTTATAAAGGTTTCTGTCCAGGGACTTATTTGTAATGAAACAGAAAAGTTCCAGGGTTTTAACTGAGAAAACAGAAAACGGTTTGATTGGGAATGCGCAAGCGCAAAGGAGAAAACGTATTTGCCCGAAGGCGTCAACAGAAAACGGTTCGAGGTGAAATAAAACAGAGGCTGACACGCGGGGTCCACATGTCAGGTTTGAAAAGCTCGCCGGCGCCCGAAGACTGCGGTGGACGCCGGCGTCGAACCACGGCGAGTTAGGAGAAACGGAGGGTACCAAGAGCTTCAGCGTCTTCTTCCGCGTCGGTGGGTGGTGGACTCGTCCAACGGGGAGCACCACGTCGACGGCGACACTTTCTCCGGCGGACGGCGGCTCGGGTGAGGATGGGGAACTCCGGTGGAGGGCTGCAAGCTTCAAATTGAAGTGCGGGTCAGAAAGAGGGATGCAAGGTGAAGCTACTGGTAAGAGAATGGAGGCGGAGGAGCACACACGGGGGCGAATCGGGCTGGATCCCGTGGCGGGTCGCGGCGGCCGGAGTCGAGGAAGGAGACCTCCTCGGGGCTCTTCCAGTGGCTAGGCGTGCTCAAGGGGGAGTGCAGGGCTGGTGGGTGCTCGAGTTGAAGCTCGGGGCCTCTATTTATAGGCGGATCGACGGGGTGGCCGTGAACGGAGAATCTCCGGCGAGCAATTACGGCGGAGCAGTGGATTGGCAGGGGGTTTGAGCGGCCCGGCAGCATCAGTGGAGGTTACTGGAGTCGTTTTACAGCTAAACGGAGATGGTCTTGGCGTAATGGCGTCGGTCCACGGTGTGGTGACCGCACGGGCTCGACGGCGGCAGAGAGCGCGCTCCGCGCCCTGCGGTTCACGACGAGGGTGGTCAGCGCGTTCGGGGGAGTGGAAGGCCACGCGGCGAGCTCCGGTGGTTTGGGCGGCGCTGGGTGGCGTCGTCGGCGCCGTGTCTCCCGCTGGCGTCCGCAAAGCCGCCGCCGGCGTCGGTCACGGGGCGGCGCACCTTCTGCTGCTCGTCACCGACGCCCGCAAGGCGCCAGGCGTTCGTGCGGTGCAGGAACAAGGGGGAGGGGGCGAGGAGCAAGGCGACGCAGAGGCACTGGCGAGATCGACGTCCTTCTCTGAAGAAAACGACAGCAGGCCACTGACAGAATCTCTGAATATACTGAACTTGACATAGACAGTGCACTGCAGGTGTTCGACAGAGAGATTTTGCAATGAGATGAATTTTTCTAGAGCTGTAACTTGGTGAGATGACCACTCAATGCACCCAGAGGCTGCCTGATTTTACTTGGAATTTTTGGAGAAGGTTTTGAATGAATTTCACCAAATTTGACAAATCTGGTCCAAACTTGCAGCAAGTGTAGTTTGAAAAATTTGAACTGAAGACCAGTGGATCTTCATGGATCTTGGTTGAGGGTTCAAAGGACTAGGGAGGAGAGTTGGTTTGGGGGCAAAAATCAAAACAGAAAATGGAGTTCCTTTGTAAATCTCCAAGTAGTAGGATAGAAGACAGAAATTTGTTTGAATAAGATTCAAATGGAAATGATCACATGGGGAGGTCCAACTTGCTGGATTTGATGCAGATCATGATCCAAAGGTGAGGGAAGGGTTAGGAGAGAGGATTTGCACTAAGGCCATGGCAAGAAGGAATTGTTGTAAGTGGCAAAGGAGTTTTTCCAAAAGCCATAGTGCATTTCCAAAAAGATTTTTAAAAGTTGTTTTCCCCAAAAGAAAAACATTTGGTCTTGAGTCCAAATGAAAAGCAAGAACCTCCAAGACCAAAGGCAGATCTTGGGTGAATCCAAATAAAACTTTTGCCATAAAAAAATATTTGAGAGGGAGAGTTCTCTTAAAGGAAAATTTTAAATCACTCCCCTCAAGTCAAATAAAAATCTTTTGAAAAATCCAAATAAAAACTTGGGTGTCACAGACGACGCTATAGAGATGTTATCACAAGTGTCGTCGCGACGGGCCGACCCCGCGGCGGCTGGCGAGGAGGAGGAGAGTGCACCGTGGCCGCAACTCCCCCGGTCCTCCCAGCGCCAGCATGTGGTGGCTCAGTGGAGTGCCGACCCGAGGGCCCCGCCAGTCGCGGATCGTCTTTGTTTGCGATGGCGACGAGGCTCCGGATGGTGGCCCTCCACTCGTCGAGCTTCTCCGAAGCAGGAGGGAAGTCGAGGAGCAGCTGCGCGCGCGCCAAAGCTTCCGCTGGCGTGGGCGGCAGCGACAGCTGCGTGGATCGCGGTGCGCTTCAACTTCTAACTACGTTAGAAGGAGCTCCGTTACGACCCAGTGGCTCCGTGCCGTTTTCGCCAGCGCTTCGGCGAGCCTGTTGAACCGCTTCATCTTGCGGATGACGCGCAGGGCTCTTCCCACGGCGGTGCCAAGGGTCACCAATGTGGTGACGCTGCTCGGCGCGCACACCATGGGAAGAGCACGCGGTGGTCGCCGGTTTGGGCGTCTTGGAGGTCGCTGCGCCGCCCGGTGGCGGCACAACGACACCCCTGGAGGACCCCGCGCCGCCTGGGGGGGGCCGGCTCTGTCCTTGGATCTGGCGACGTGCGGCCGGTCGTCTGGCGCGCGAACGATGCTGCTCGCCAGGCTCTGACTGCCTGGGCGATGCTGGTGCTCGCGGACCGCGACCCGGGTCCTGTCCGCGACCGGTCCACTTCTTGTCCGCACCGGCACGGGCCGTTCGGTTCCCAATGAGCCGATCGCCATGGCCGTCCTCTTCTTAGGAGCCATGGCGACGAAGAACTGCTAGGCTAACTACCAGACCAGATTCTCACAATTGCGGCCCCCTACCTGGCGTGCCAAAGATTTCGGGGAAACGACACCTATGGGATCACAAGAAACCCTACTACAGTTGCTGGGGTGCGGGGTTGCAAGAAGAGCAGGATTAGTAGACAGCACAAGAATCGTTTACCCAGGTTCGGGCCACGAGGATGCGTAAAACCCTAGTCCTGCTTTGGTGGGTGTATTTCAGAGAGTTCTTGAGCTCTCGAACTAGCTGTGGTGAGTGCGTGGTTCGAAAGAGCTGAATCCTTCTCCAATATGCCATGGGCCTCCTTTTATAGTCGAAAGGGGCTGCCACAGTGGCACACAAGAGGTGGAAAGGCGTACAGTGCCCTGAGCTTATCGCTCGTATTACAGGACAAGAGGCATTTAATGCATAGCTTAGGTGTCCCCTTGCTTTATTGGGGACGGGGGCGAGGCCCTTCCCGTCCATCGCCGCTCCTCCTCACTTTGACACGCGCCTTGGCCAGCGATGCGTGCGGCGCCATGTAGGCAGGCATGCAGCTGAGGTGGCGCGGTGGCGGAGCCTTCACGAAGATCTGCATGCCACCACGCAGGCGCTCGATGAGTTGGTCTGGGGGCTGCATGTTGCCACGCAGGTGCCCGCCTAGCTGGTTGGGCTGGCAGCTGCATGTGAACGGTGGTGGAAGCTTGGTCGGCGTGGGCCTGGCGGTGGCCTTGCTGGCGTCCTTGGTGAGGGCCTTGCCGGGTGGCCCGGCAAGGGTCTTGCCGTGGCGCGCTGTCATCCCCGACAAGTGTCTTGCCGTGGCGCGCTGTCGTTCCCGATAAGGGCCTTGTCGGGGGTCTGGTGGCTTCCTTCGGCAAGGATCCTGCCGAGGATCGTCGTCTTCTAATCCTCATCTGATCTTGAATATGTCTTCAAAAAGATCTGCAGGCCACCACAGAGGTGCCTCCCGAGCCCTGGCCCCACGTGGATGATGGTGTTGGGGACCGTGGGCTCAAGGGTGGCTTGCTCTGTTGGTGTGGGGCGAGCTGCCCCGGCAAGGGTCTTGCAGGGGAACCTGCTTCGTCCCTCTGCTCTTGGTGGTCTTGGCCTTGGCGTTGCTCTTATTATCTAGGGCTCTGGTCTTACCTTGGCTCACCTCCCCTGTCCTGCTTGGCGTGACCGTAGGCGCGGCTCCGACTGCCCGTGCACAGGTATAGGGGTACAAAAATGCACCCCTCTTTTTGTACACCGACAGGAACCCCTTTATCGCGTTAGTTGCGAGGTTCTTATTTTTTTGTGTAGGTGCAAGGGACTTGACCGTGGCCTCCTACTGGATTGATACCTTGGTTCTCAAAAACTGAGGGAAATACTTACGCTACTTTACTGCATCACCCTTTCCTTTCCAAGGGAAAACCAACGCAGTGCTCAAGAGGTAGCAAGAAGGATTTCTTGATACGTCTCCATCGTATCTATAATTTTTGATTGTTCCATGCCAATATTCTACAACTTTCATACACTTTTGGCAACTTTTTATACTATTTTCGGGACTAACATATTGATCCAGTGCCCAGTGCCAGTTCTTGTTTGTTGCATGTTTTATGTTTCGCAGAAACCCCATATCAAACGGAATCCAAATGGAATAAAAACAGACGGAGAATATTTTTGGAATATTTGGGAAATATGGGAGGAAGAATCAACGTGAGACGGTGCCCGAGGTGGCCACGAGGCAGGGGGGCGCCTGCCCCCTGGGCGCGCCCCTGACCCTCGTGGGCCCCCGTAAGGCGGTTGCTGCTCTTCTTCGGCCGCAAGAAAGCTATTTTTCGGAGAAAAATCTGGGCGAAGGTTTCAATCCAATCGGAGTTACGGATCTCCGGATATATAAGAAACGGCGAAAGGACAGAATTCCAGAGCGCAGAAACAGAGAGAGACAGATCCAATCTCGGAGGGGCTCTCGCCCCTCCCACGCCATGGAGACCATCGACCAGAGGGAAAACACTTCTCCCATCTAGGGAGAAGGTCAAGGAAGAAGAAGAAGGAGGGGGGCTCTCTCCCCTCGCTTCGGGTGGCACCGGAGTGCCACCGGGGGCCATCATCATCACCGCAATCTACACCAACACCTCCGCCATCTTCACCAACATCTCCATCACCTTCCCCCATCTATCTACAGCGGTCCACTCTCCCGCAACCTGCTGTACCCTCTACTTGAACATGGTGATTTATGCTTCATATTATTATCCAATGGTCTGTTTCCATCCTATGATGTCTGAGTAGATTTTCGTTATCCTATCGGTAATTGGTGAATTTCTATGATTGGTTTAATTTGCTTGTGGTTATGTTGCTATCCTTTGGTGCCCATCATATGAGCGCGCGCGTGGATCACACCATAGGGTTAGTTGTATGTTGATAGGACTATGTATTGGAGGGCAAGAGTGATAGAAGCTCCAACCTAGCATAGAACTTGATGCATACGGGATTGAAGGGGGACCAATATATCTTAATGCTATGGTTGGGTTTTACCTTAATGAACGTTAGTAGTTGCGGACGCTTGCTAATATTTCCAATCATAAGTGCATAGAATTCCAAGTCAGGGATGACATGCTAGCAGTGGCCTCTCCCACATAAAACTTGCTATCGGTCTAGTAAGGTAGTCAATTGCTTAGGGACAATTTCGCAACTCCTACCACCACTTTTCCAGACTCGCTATACTAACTTTATTGCTTCTTTACCTAAACAGCCCCTAGTTTTTATTTACGCATAATTTATTATCTTGCAAACCTATCCAAAAACACCTACAAAGTACTTCTAGTTTCATAATTGTTTTAGGTAAAGCGAACGTTAAGCGTGCGTAGAGTTGTATCGGTGGTCGATAGAACTTGTGGGAATATTTGTTCTACCTTTAGCTCCTCATTGGGTTCGACACTCTTACTTATCGAACGAGGCTACAATTGATCCCCTATACTTGTGGGTTATCAAGACCTTTTTCTGGCGCCGTTGCTGGGGAGTTATAGCGTGGGGTGAATATTCTCGCGTGTGCTTGTTTGTTTTATCACTAGTAATTTTTATTTGCTGTTCTTAGTTGTTCTTTATCTTTAGTTATGGATATGGAACACGAAATACCAAAAAAATTAGGTGTACTTGCTACTCATGGAGATGGGGAACCTCCTAAAACCCTCGATGCTCGTTATGTGAAAGATATTATGTACTACTTTGATAATCCTGAGAAAACCCCATTCAATCTGGTAATGGGATACACATTGGATCAACGTGAATACTTTAGGGATTATCGCAGGACTCAAAAAGGGAAACTATTATGGGATCAAATTTATATGTTGAAGTGGTATGCTCGGCAAGTATGCTTGATATATGATTATACTTGTTGCTCTAGGATGAAGGCTCCACAGCTTCCCTTTTCATGCAAATTTAATGATGATAAAACCTTGGCTTCTTATGCTAATGGTATATATGATTACTATGATGTGGAACAAACAGAAGAATTCGTTGCTTTTATGGGGTGCTTATGAAATTGAATCTATGCTTAAAGAGTTTGAAGATTTTGATAATTCAGTGTATAGACCTGAAAATTTAGCTATCCTTAAATATTGCTATAAGAATTATGAGTGAGCTCATTGGATGAAAAAGATGAGGAGGAGAGCGAAGAACAAAAGGAGGAAGAACGGATTGATCACCCGTGCCCACCTTCTAATGAGAGTAACTCTTCAACTCATACATTGTTTAACTTCCCTTCGTGCTTACCGAAGGATGATTGCTATGATGATTGTTATGATCCCGTTGATTCTCTGTAAATATCCCTTTTTGATGATGCTTGCTATGCTTGTGGCCAAGATGCCAATATGAATTATGCTTATGGAGATGAACTTGCTATAGTTCCTTATGTTAAACATGAAATTGTCACTATTGCACCCACGCATGATAGTCCTATTATCTTTTTGAATTCTCCCGACTACACTATATCGGAGAAGTTTGCACTTATTAAGGATTATATTGATGGGTTGCCTTTTACCGTTGCACATGATGATTTACATGAATACAATATGCATGTGCTTTCTGCTCCTACTTGCAATTATTATGAGAGAGGAACTATATCTCCACCTCTCTATGTTTCCAACACGAAAAAATTGCAAGAAACTGTTTATACTATGCATTGGCCTTTACTATGTGTGCATGAATTGTTCTTTTATGACATGCCGATGCATAGGAAGAGAGTTAGACTTTGTCATTACATGATATATGTTACTTTGTGCTCACTACTAAATTACGAATCATTGTTAATTAAAATTGGCTTTGATATACCTTGGGATCCGGGTGGATTCATTACTTGAGCACAATATGCCTAGCTTAATGGCTTTAAAGAAAGCGCTGCCAGGGAGACAACCCGAAAGTTTTAGAGAGTCATTTAATTTCTGTTGTGTGCTTTTATAAAGTTTAAAAACAAAAAATAAAGAGGGGAACCTAAGACTTTTTAAGAAGGAAAGTGAAAGTGAGAGAGACAAGCATTGTTGAAGTGGGGGAGCTCCTTGAACTTTGTTCATGCTCACGGAAACTATGTGAATCTTGATTACAGAAACTTTTCAACAAAAATAATTATCCCCTTGTACAATTCCATTGTATAATAAAAATAATGTGCCAAGGTTTGCCTTTAGGATGTTTACAATGCTTGTTGGTTTGTGTGGTGCAGGACAGAAACTTTGGCTGTAGTGCGCGATTTTACCTTTTTTTACTGGAACGTCAAATGGTTCTGAAACTTTTTGCACTGTCTTGCTTTACAAAATTTTTATTTTTCCTAATTTTGGCATAATTGTTGGCGTACCAGAAGTATGGTGAATGTTCAGGTTGTTACAGACTGTTCTGTTTAAGACAGATTCTGTTTTTGATGCATAGTTTGCTTGTTTTGATGAAACTATCGATTTATATCAGTGGATTAAGCCATGGAAAAGTAATATTACAGTAGCTACAATGCAAAAACAAAATATGAATTGGTTTGCAACAGTACTTAGAGTAGTGATTTGCTTTATTATACTAATGGATCTTACCGAGCTTTCTGTTGAGTTTTGTGTGGATGAAGTGTTCGAAGATCGAGGATGTCTTGATGTGAGGAGAAGTAGGAGAGGAAGAGGTCAAGCTTGGGGATGCCCAAGGCACCCCAAGTAAATATTCAAGGAGACTCAAGCGTCTAAGCTTGGGGATGCCCCGGAAGGCATCCCCTCTTTCTTCAACAAGTATCGGTATGTTTTCGGATTCGTTTCGTTCATGCGATATGTGCAATCTTGGAGCGTCTTTTGCACTTAGTTTTCATTTTTATTTTATGCACCATGCTAGTAAGAGATAGCCCTTGGTTAATTTATAGAATGCTCTTTGCACTTCACTTAAATCTTTTGAGTATGGCTTTATAGAATGCTTCATGTGCTTCGCTTATATCATTTGAAGTTGGGATTGCCTGTTTCTCTTCACTTAGAAAACCGCCATTTGTAGAATGCTCTTTTGCTTCACTTATATTTGTTGGAGCGTGGGCATATCTTTTGTAGAAAGAATTAAACTCTCTTGCTTCACTTATATCTATATAGAGAGATGACAGGAATTGGTCATTCACATGGTTAGTCATAAAATCCTACATAAAACTTGTAGATCACTGAATACGATATGTTTGATTCCTTGCAATAGTTTTGCGATATAAAGGTGGTGATATTAGAGTCGTGCTAGTTGAGTAATTGTGAAATTGAGAAATACTTGTGTTGAGGTTTGCAAGTCCCGTAGCATGCACGTATGGTGAACCGTTATGTAACGAAGTTGGAGCATGAGGTGTTTTTTGATTGCTTTCCTTATGAGTGGCGGTTGGGGACGAGCGATGGTCTTTTCCTACCAATCTACCCCCCTAGGGGCATGCGTAGTAGTACTTTGCTTCGAGGGCTAATAAACTTTTGCAATAAGTATATGAGTTCTTTATGACTAATGTGAGTCCATGGATTATACGCACTCTCACCCTTCCATCATTGCTAGCCTCTTCGGTACCGTGCATTGCCCTTTATCACCTCGAGAGTTGGTGCAAACTTCGCCGGTGCATCCAAACCCGTGATACGATACGCTCTATCACACATAAGCCTCATTATATCTTCCTCAAAACAGCCACCATACCTACCTATCATGGCATTTCCATAGCCATTCCGAGATATATTGCCATGCAACTTCCATCATCATCATATACATGACTTGAGCATTTATTGTCAAATTGATTTGCATGATCGTAAGATAGCTAGCATGATGTTTTCATGGCTTGTCTGTTTTTTGATGTCATTGCTACGCTAGATCATTGCACATCCCGGTACACCGCCGGAGGCATTCATATAGAGTCATATCTTTGTTCTAGTATTGAGTTGTAATATTGAGTTTTAAGTAAATAAAAGTGTGATGATCATCATTATTAGAACATTGTCCCATGTGAGGTTATCAAAATAAAAGAGGCCAAAGAATCCCAAATAGAAAAAAGGCCAAAGAAGCCCACAAAAAAAAGAAAAAAAAAGAAAAAAAATGAGAGAAAAAGAGAGAAGGGGCAATGTTACTATCCTTTTACCACACTTGTGCTTCAAAGTAGCACCATGTTCTTCATATAGAGAGTCTCTTGAGTTATCACTTTCATATACTAGTAGGAATTTTCATTATAGAACTTGGCTTGTATATTCCGATGACGGGCTTCCTCAAATGCCCGAGGTCTTCATGAGCAAGGAAGTTGGATGCACACCCACTTAGTTTCCAGTCTGAGCTTTCATACACTTATAGCTCTTAGTGCATCCGTTGCATGGCAATCCCTACTCCTCAAATTGAGATCAATTGATGGGCATCTCCATAGCCCGTTTATTAGCCGCGTCGATGTGAGACTTTCTCCTTTTTTGTCTTCTCCACACAACCTCCATCATCATATGCTATTCCACCTATAGTGCTATGTCCATGGCTTGCGTTCATGTATTGCGTGAGGGTTGAAAAGGCTGAAGCACGTTAAAAAGTATGAACCAATTGCTCGGCTTGTCATCGGGGTTGTGCATGATTTGAATGCTTTGTGTGGTGAAAATGGAGCATAGCCAGACTATATGATTTTGTAGGGATGAACTTTCTTTGGCTATGTTGTTTTGATAAGACATAATTGCTTGGTTGGTATGCTTGAAGTATTATTTTCTTAATGTCAAATGATAGACTATTGCTTTGAATCACTCGTGTCTTAATATTCATGCCATGATTAGATTACATGATCAAGATAATGCTAGGTAGCATTCCACATCAATTTTTTTATCATTTTACCTACTCAAGGACGAGCAGGAATTAAGCTTGGGGATGCTGATACGTCTCCGTCGTATCTATAATTTTTGATTGTTCCATGCCAATATTCTACAACTTTCATATACTTTTGGCAAGTTTTTATACTATTTTTGGGACTAACATATTGATACAGTGCCCAGTGCCAGTTCTTGTTTGTTGCATATTTTATGTTTCGCAAAAAACCCATATCAAACGGAATCCAAATGGAATAAAAACAGACGGAGAATATTTTTGGAATATTTGGGAAATATGGGAGGAAGAATCAACGTGAGACGATGCCCGAGGTGGCCACGAGGCAGGGGGCGCGCCCCTGACCCTCGTGGCCCCTCCGTATAGCGGTTGCTGCTCTTCTTCGGCCGCAAGAAAGCTAATTTTCGAGAAAAATCTGGGCGACGGTTTCAATCCAATCGGAGTTACGGATCTCCAGATATATAAGAAACGGCGAAAGGACAGAATACCAGAGCGCAGAAACAGAGAGAGACAGAGAGACAGATCCAATATCGGAGGGGCTCTCACCACTCCCGTGCCATGGAGACCATGGACCAGAGGGAAAACCCTTCTCCCATCTAGGGAGAAGGTCAAGGAAGAAGAAGAAGGAGGGGGGCTCTCTCCCCCTCGCTTCCGGTGGTGCCGGAGTGCCACTGGGGGCCATCATCATCACCGCAATCTACACCAACACCTCCGCCATCTTCACCAACATCTCCATCACCTCCCCCCATCTATCTACAGCGTTCCACTCTCCCGCAACCAGCTGTACTCTCTACTTGAACATGGTGCTTTATGCTTCATATTATTATCCAATGATGTGTTGCCATCCTATGATGTCTGTGTAGATTTTCGTTGTCCTATCGGTAATTGGTGAATTGCTATGATTGGTTTAATTTGCTTGTGGTTATGTTGCTGTCCTTTGGTGCCCATCATATGAGCGCGCGCATTGATCACACCATAGGGTTAGTTGTATGTTGATAGGACTATGTATTGGAGGGCAAGAGTGATAGAAGCTCCAACCTAGCATAGAAATTGATGCATACGGGATTTAAGGGGGACCAATATATCTTAATGCTATGGTTGGGTTTTACCTTAATGAACGTTAGTAGTTGCGGACTCTTGCTAATAGTTGCAATCATAAGTGCATAGAATTCCAAGTCAGGGATGACATGCTAGCAGTGGCCTCTCCCACATAAAACTTGCTATCGGTCTAGTAAGGTAGTCAATTGCTTAGGGACAATTTCGCAACTCCTACCACCACTTTTCCACACTCGCTATGCTAACTTTATTGCTTCTTTACCTAAACAGCCCCGACTTTTTATTTACGCACTCTTTATTATCTTGCAAACCTATCCAAAAACACCTACAAAGTACTTCTAGTTTCATACTTGTTTTAGGTAAAGCGAACGTTAAACGTGCATAGAGTTGTATCAGTGATCGATAGAACTTGAGGGAATATTTGTTCTACCTTTAGCTCCTCGTTCGGTTCGACACTCTTACTTATCGAAAGAGGCTACAATTGATTCCATAGAAGGGGAGCCAAAGAATATTCTCAAGTATTAGCAGTTGAGTTGTCAATTCAACCACACCTGGATAACTTAGTATCTGCAGCAAAGTATTTAGTAGCAAAGTAGTATGGAAGTAACAGTAACGGTGGCAAAAGTAACAGTGATAGTTTTGTAGTGATTGTAATAGTGGCAACGGTAAAGTAAATAAGCGAAGTACAATATGTGAAAAGCTCATAGGCATTGGATCGGTGGTGGAGAATTATGCCGGATGCGATTATTCATGCAACAGTTATAACATAGGGTGACACAGAACTAGCTCCAATTCATCACTGTAATGTAGGCATGTATTCCGAATATAGTCATACGTGCTTATGGAAAAGAACTTGCATGACATCTTTTGTCCTACCCTCCCGTGGCAGCGGGGTCCTAATGGAAACTAAGGGATATTAAGGCCTCCTTTTAATACAGTACCGGACCAAAGCATTAGCACCTAGTGAATACATGAACTCCTCAAACTACGGTCATCACCGGGAGTGGTCCCGATTATTGTCACTTCGGGGTTGCCGGATCATAACACATAGTAGGTGACTATAGACTTGCAAGATAGGATCAAGAACTCACATATATTCATGAAAACATAATAGGTTCAGATCTGAAATCATGGCACTCGGGCCCTAGTGACATGCATTAAGCATGGCAAAGTCATAGCAACATCAATTTCAGAACATAGTGGATACTAGGGATCAAGCCCTAACAAAACTAACTCGATTACATGATAAATCTCATCCAACCCATCACCGTCCAGCAAGCCTACGATGGAATTACTCACGCACGGCGGTGAGCATCATGAAATTGGTGGTGGAGGATGGTTGATGATGATGATGGCGACGGATTCCCCTCTCCGGAGCCCCGAACGGACTCCAGATCAGCCCTCCCGAGAGAGATTAGGGCTTGGCGGCGGCTCCGTATCGTAAAACGCGATGAATCCTTCTCTCTAATTTTTTTCTCCCCGAACACGAATATATAGAGTTGGAGTTGAGGTCGGTGGAGCTCCAGGGGGCCCACGAGGCAGGGGGCGCGCCTCCCACCCTCGTGTACACAGTGTGGGCCCCCTGGCCTTGATTCTTTCGCCGGTATTTTTTATTAATTCCAAAATAATTCTCCGTTGATTTTCAGGTCATTCCGAGAACTTTTATTTCTGCAAAAAAATAATACCATGGCAATTCTGCTGAAAACAGCGTCAGTCCGGGTTAGTTCCATTCAAATCATGCAAGTTGGAGTTCAAAACAAGGGCAAAAGTGTTTGGAAAAGTAGATACGACAGAGACGTATCAACTCCCCCAAGCTTAAACCTTTGCTTGTCCTCAAGCAATTTAGTTGATAAACTAGAAGTGATAAAGAAAACTTTTACAAACTCTGTTTGCTCTTGTTGTTGTAAATAGTTAAAGCCAGCATTCATGTTTTCAGCAAAGATTATGAACTAACCATATTCACAATAACACTTAGGTCTCATGTTTACTCATGTCAATGGCATAATAAACTAGCGAGCAATAATAATAAATCTCGAATGACAACACTTTCTCAAAACAATCATGATATGATATAACAAGATGGTATCTCGCTAGCCCTTTCTGAGACCGCAAAACATAAATGCAGAGCACCTTTAAAGATCAAGGACAAACTAAACATTGTAATTCATGGTAAAAGAGATCCAGTCATACCCAATATAAACTAATAGTAATGGATGCAAATGACAGCGGTGCTCTCCAGATGGTGCTTTTTAATAAGAGGGTGATGACTCAACATAAAAGTAAATAGATAGGCCCTTCGCAGAGGGAAGCAGGGATTTGTAGAGGTGCCAGAGCTCGATTTTAAAGCAGAGATAAATAATATTTTGAGCGGCATACTTTGATTCTCAACATAACAACCAAGAGATGGCGATATCTTCCATGCTACTCACATTATAGGCGGTTCCCAAACAGAATGGTAAAGTTTATACCCCCCCTCCACCAACAAGCATCAATCCATGGCTTGCTCGAAACAACGAGTGCCTCCAACTAACAAGAGTCCCGGGGGAGTTTTGTTTGCAATTGTTTTGATTTGATTTGCATAAAGCATGGGACTGGGCATCCCGGTGACCAGCCATTTTCTCGTGAGTGAGGAGCGGAGTCCACTCCTCTTGAGAATAACCCGCCTAGCATGGAAGATACAGACAGCCCTAGTTGATACATGAGCTATTCGAGCATGCAAAACAGAATTTCATTTGAAGGTTTAGAGTTTGGCACATACAAATTTACTTGGAACGGCAGGTAGATACCACATATATAGGAAGGTATAGTGGACTCATATGGAATAACTTTGGGGTTTAAGGGATTGGATGCACAAGCAGTATTCCCGCTTAGTACAAGTGAAGGCTAGCAAAAGACTGGGAAGCGACCAACTAGAGAGCGACAACAGTCATGAACATGCATTAAAATTAATAAACATTGGGTGCAAGCATGAGTAGGATATAATCCACCATGAACATAAATATCGTGAAGGCTATGTTGATTTTGTTTCAACTACATGCGTGAACATGTGCCAAGTCAAGTCACTTGAATCATTCAAAGGAGGATACCACCCTATTATACCACATCACAACCAATTTAATAGCATGTTGGCACCCAAGGTAAACCATTATAAACTCCTAGCTAATTTAGCATGGCATAAGCAACTATAATCTCTAATTGTCATTCCAAACATGTTTATTCATAATAGGCTGAATCAGGAACGATGAACTAATCATATTTACAAAAACAAGAGAGGTCGAGTTCATACCAGCTTCTCTTATCTCAATCTGTCCATCATATATCGTCATAATTGCCTTTCACTTGCATGACCGAACGATGTGAATAATAATAGTGCATGTGCATTGGATTAAGCTGGAATCTGCGAGCACTCAATTAGAAGGAGAAGACAAGGTAATAAGGGCTCTTGGTTAAATTAACAATAATGCATATGAGAGCCACTTCAACATTTTCATCATGGTCTTCTCCTATCGACCCCCAAAGGAAAGAAAAGAAATAAAACTATTTACATGGGAAAGCTCCCAACAAGCAAAAGAAGAACATGAAATCTTTTTGGGTTTTCTTTTAATTTTTACTACAAGCAAGAAAGTAAACTAGCTAAAAGCTACAACTAATTTTTTTTGTTTTTCTTAAGGTTTATCAAACACACAAGAAGAAAGCATAAAAAGGAAAATAAACTAGCATGGATATTACAGTGAAAAAGTATGAGCACCGACAATTAGCATGAGTGTGTGAACATAAATGTAATGTCGGTGAGAAATATGTACTCCCCCAAGCTTAGGATTTTGGCCTAAGTTGGTCTATGGCCATGGCTGGCCTGGCGGATATCCAAAGTTATAGTTGGGGTCGTACTGAGATGAAGCCTCAGGTTGCCACTGGCTGGCCATCTCCTCCGGATTCCACTGGTAAACAGATTGGCGTGAAGGAACACATTATGGTTCCGGATCTGGCTCTGTAGCTGAGGTGGGGTTCCAGTAGGCGTGAATGGCCTCCAGCAGAACAAGGTACTTGCCTGCAAATAAGTCAAACAAGGAAGGAGCAGGCAAGGTAATAGTCTCAGGGTGATCTTTATCAAATAACAGTCGATAGTTAAGCTCCTTTTTCTTGTTCTTAACAAGGAAATCATGTGCAACCATACTCTTGTAGTCTAGAAAAACAGTAGGCAACAACTTCTCTTCTTTCTCATAATGCCTAATAGGTATGTTAAAGTACGCAGCGAGGCGCGAGGCGAAGATGCCTCCCAAGATGGGGCCCTTAGTACGGTTAAGATTTAACCGTCTTGCAACAATAGCGCCCATACTAAATGTGTCATCACGAAACAGAGCTTAACACAAAAGAACAATATCAGGGGCACTAAGGTTGCCACAGTTTCCGTGACCAATTAAGCATCTACTAGCAAATTGCAAAGTAACGTAGGACAGGAAAATGTATGCTAGTAATTCTTGCATCAGAAACCTTCCTAGTTTCCCCTACAACAATTGTATCAATAAACCCCTCCACATCGTCACGATGTGGTTCCTCTACATTACCCAAAAAGGGCAATTTGCAAACCTCACAAAATTCAGAGAGGGGCATCTCCTTATACTCATCACATAAATAAAAATCCATCGAAGGTGGTGACCTCCTAGCATGGAAATGAAAGTTTTGCACAAAGATATTAGTGATTAAGAGATACTATTCGCGTTGGTCGCTAAGGAAGTCGGTGAGGCCTGCATTCTCAGCCAACTCATAAAAATCATCATAGATCCCGGCCGCTCTCAAGAAATCATCACAAGGCCATTAGCATGGCCGAACCTCCGTGATGCGAGGGAGATTATATTTGGGCCTCTCTTCTTCTTCACTTTGCTTATCCTTCGAGCTTCGTCTCCAAGAGCCCCTCAAAAATCTCTTCATCATTTTCTGAAAATTTCTGAAATTGTTAGTAACTTCAAATAAAAGTGAACCAGGCTCAACAAAATTGATAGCAACTACTCCCACAAGTGCCTAGAGACTATATCATGCATTAGAACTACTTGGAACCATATAAATTTGACATGCAAGCTCAAGAACATGGTCACCTAGGCAGCAAAAATTTGCAATGAATAAAGCACTAGAATAAAAACTAATTGGACCATTGGAGGAGTCACATACCAAGGAACAATCCCCCAAAGCAGTTTTGTGAGAGGAGCTTTGAGCAAGGAGATCGAAAATGGCAGCAAAATGAGCTAGAACTCGTGCTTGAGCTGGTTGGTGATTTTTTTTGGGAGGAAGAAGGAGTGTGTGGTTGCTGGAATAAGTGGAGGGGAGCCACCATGGGCCCACGAGGCAGGGGGCGTGCCTTGGACCCTCGTGGCCAGGTGCTTGCTCCCCCTGCTGTGTTCTCAGTGCCAGATATTCTCAAATATTCTAGAAAAAAATCATATTTCATTTTCGGGGCATTTGGAGAACTTTTATTTTCGGGGTATTTTTTTATTGCACGGATAAATCAGAAAACAGACAGAAAATATTATTTTTGCTTTATTTAGTCTAAATAACAGAAAGTAAAAGGACGGTACAGAAGGTTGTGCTTTCTAACTTCATCCATCTCATGCTCATCAAAAGGAATCCACTAACAAGGTTGATCAAGTCTTGTTAACAAACTCATTCCGAATAACATGGAACCGGAGAAATTTCGAATAACACTATGTTACCTCAAAGGGGATATGCACGTCCCCAATAATAAGAATATCATATCTCTTTTTGACAGTAGGAAGAGGAAATTCAAAACCTCCAAACATAATTGATGGAATTTTTCCAATAGAATTGATACTATGGACTTGAGGTTGTTTCCTTGGAAAGTGTACCGTATGCTCATTACCATTGACATGAAAAGTGACATTACCTTTGTTGCAATCAATAACAGCCCCTGTAGTATTCAAAAAGGGTCTTCCAAGAATAATAGACATACTATTGTCCTCGGGAATATCAAGAATAACAAAGTCCGTTAAAATAGTAACGTTTGCAACCACAACAGGCACATCCTCACAAATACCAACAGGTATAGCAGTTGATTTATCGGCCATTTGCAAAGATATTTTAGTTGGTGTCAACTTATTCAAATCAAGTCTACGATATAAAGAGAGAGGCATAACACTAACACCGGCTCCAAGATCACATAAAGCAGTTCTAACATAATTTCTTTTAATGGAGCATGGTATAGTGGGTACTCCTGGATCTCCTAACTTCTTTGGTATTCCACCCTTAAAAGTATAATTAGCAAGCATGGTGGAAATTTCAGCTTCCGGTATCTTTCTTTTATTTGTAACAATATCTTTCATATACTTAGCATAAGGATTCATTTTAAGCATATCAGTTAAATGCATGCGCAAAAAGATAGGTCTAATCATTTCAGCAAATCGCTCAAAATCCTCATCATCCTTTTTCTTGGATGGTTTGGGAGGAAAAGGCATGGGTTTCTGAACCCATGGTTCTCTTTCTTTCCCGTGCTTCCTAGCAACGAAGTCTTTTTTATCATAACGTTGATTCTTTGATTGTGGGTTATCAAGATCAACAACAGGTTCAATTTCTACATCATTGTCATTGCTAGGTTGAGCATCAACATGAACATCATCATTAACATTATCACTAGGTTCATGTTCATTTCTAGATTGTGTTTCAGCATCAGAAATAGAAATATCATTTGGATTCTCAGGTGTGTCAACAACAAGTTCACTAGAAGCATGCAAAGTCCTATCATTTTTCTTTTTCTTCTTTTTAGAAGGACTAGGTGCATTTACATTAGTTCTCTGAGAGTCCTGCTCAATTCTCTTAGGGTGACCCTCAGGATACAAAGGTTCCTGAGTCACTTTACCTCCTCTAGTTGCAACTCTAACAACGTAGTCATTATTCTTACTATTCAATTCATTGAGCAAATCATTTTGAGCTTTAAGTACTTGTTCTACTTGAGTGGTAACCATAGAAGCATGTTTACTAATGAGTTTAAGTTCACCTTTAACTCTAGACATATAATCACCCAAGTGTTCAATCATATAAGCATTGTGTTTCAATTGTCTACCAACATAAGCATTGAAGTTTTCTTGTTTAACAATAAAATTACCAAACTCAACTAAGCATTGGCTAGCAGACTTATAACGAGGAATATAACCTTCATCAAATCTATAGAGAGAATTTACCCTTACTACCTGTGTCGGGTTATCAAGACCATGTGTTTCTTCAATAAGTGATGGATTAAAACCATGTATTTCTTCAACAGGCGGTAAATTAAGACCATGTATTTCTTCAACAGGAGGTAAATTCTTAACATCTTCAGCTTTTATACCCTTTTCTTTCATAGATTTTTTTGCCTCTTGCATATCTTCAGGACTGAGAAATAGAACACCCCTTTTCTTCGGAGTTGGCTTAGGAGTTGGTTCAAGAAATGTCCAATTATTTTCATTGGTCAACATATTATTCAATAGAATTTCAGCTTGATCCACAGTTCTTTCCCTGAAAACACAACCAGCACAACTATCCAGGTGGTCTCTGGAAGCATCGGTTAGTCCATTATAAAAGATATTGAGTATTTCATTTTTCTTGAGAGGATGATCAGGCAAAGCAGTAAGTAATTGGAGAAGCCTCCCCCAAGCTTGTGGGAGACTCTCTTCTTTAATTTGCACAAAATTATATATTTCCCTTAAAGCAGCTTGTTTCTTATGAGCGGGGAAATATTTAGCAGAGAAGTAATAAATCATATCCTGGGGACTACGCACACAACCAGGATCAAGAGAATTAATCCATATCTTAGCATCACCCTTTAATTAGAACGGAAATAATTTAAGGATATAATAGTAGCAAGTTTTCTCATCGTTAGTGAACAGGGTGGCTATATCATTTAATTTAGTAAGATGTGCCACAACAGTTTCAGATTCATAGCCATAAAAAGGATCAGATTCAACCAAAGTAATTATCTCAGTATCAACAGGGAAATCATAATCCTTATCAGTAATAAAGATAGGTGAAGTAGCATAAGCAGGATCATATTTCATTCTAGCATTCAGAGTTTTTTGTTTCAGCTTAGCTAATAATTTCTTAAGATCACCTCTATCATTGCAAGCAAGAAAGTCTCTAGCAGTTTCTTCATCCATAACATAACCCTCAGGCACAACAGGCAATTCATATCTAGGGGGAGAATCTTCATCATCAATTTCATCAATATTATCAGTTTCAATAATTTCATTCTCTCTAGCCCTAGCAAGTTGTTCATCAAGAAATTCACCAAGTGGCACAGTAGTATCAAGCATAGAAGTTGTTTCATCATAAGTATCATGCATAGCAGAAGTGGCATCATCAATAACATGCGACATATCAGAATTAATAGCAGAAGCAGGTTTAGGTGTCGCAAGCTTACTCAAAACAGAAGGTGAATCAAGTGCAGAGCTAGATGGCAGTTCCTTACCTCCCCTCGTAGTTGAGGGATAAATTTTGGTTTTCTCGTCTTTCAAGTTCTTCATAGTGACCAGCAGATATAAATCCCAAGTAACTCAAAGAATAGAGCTATGCTCCCCGGCAACGACGCCAGGAAATAGTCTTGATAACCCACAAGTATAGGGGATCGCAACAGTTTTCGAGGGTAGAGTATTCAACCCAAATTTATTGATTCGACACAAGGGGAGCCAAAGAATATTCTCAAGTATTAGCAGTTGAGTTGTCAATTCAACCACACTTGGATAACTTAGTATCTGTAGCAAAGTATTTAGTAGCAAAGTAGTATGGAAGTAACGGTAACGGTGGCAAAAGTAACAGTGATAGTTTTGTAGTGATTGTAACAGTGGCAACTGTAAAGTAAATAAGCGAAGAACAATATGTGAAAAGCTCGTAGGCATTGGATCGGTGATGGAGAATTATGCCGGATGCGAGTATTCATGCAACAGTTATAACATAGGGTGACACAGAACTAGCTCCAATTCATCAATGTAATGTAGGCATGTATTCCGAATATAGTCATACGTGCTTATGGAAAAGAACTTGCATGACATCTTTTGTCCTACCCTCCCGTGGCAGCGGGGTCCTAATGGAAACTAAGGAATATTAAGGCCCCCTTTTAATAGAGTACCGGACGAAAGCATTAGCACATAGTGAATACATGAACTCCTCAAACTACGACCATCACCGGGAGTGGTCCCGATTATTGTCACTTCGGGGTTGCCGAATCATAACACATAGTAGGTGACTATAGACTTGCAAGATAGGATCAATGATAACCCACAAGTATAGGGGATCGCAACAGTTTTCGAGGGTAGAGTATTCAACCCAAATTTATTGATTCGACACAAGGGGAGCCAAACAATATTCTTAAGTATTAGCAGTTGAGTTGTCAATTCAACCACGCCTGGATAACTTAATATCTGCAGCAAACTAATATGATAGTAGTGGTAACGGTAACAAAGGTAACGGTAGCAAAAGTAATATTTTTGGTGTTTTGTAGTGATTGTAACAGTAGCAACGGAAAAGTAAATAAGCGAAGAACAATATATGAAAAGCTCGTACGCATTGGATCGGTGATGGAGAATTATGCCGGATGCGGTTCATCATGTAACAATCATAACATAGGGTGACACAAAACTAGCTCCAATTCATCAATGCAATGTAGGCATGTATTCCGAATATAGTCATACGTGCTTATGGAAAAGAACTTGCATGACATCTTTTGTCCTACCCTCCCGTGGCAGCGGGGTCCTAATGGAAACTAAGGGATATTAAGGCCTCCTTTTAATAGAGTATCGGACCAAAGCATTAACACATAGTGAATACATGAACTCCTCAAACTATGGTCATCACCGGGAGTGGTCCCGATTATTGTCACTTCGGGGTTGCCGGATCATGACACATAGTAGGTAACTATAGACTTGCAAGATAGGATCAAGAACTCACATATATTCATGAAAACATAATAGGTTCAGATCTGAAATCATGGCACTCGGGCCCTAGTGACAAGCATTAAGCATAGCAAAGTCATAGCAACATCAATCTCAGAACATAGTGGATACTAGGGATCAAACCCTAACAAAACTAACTCGATTACATGATAGATCTCATCCAACCCATCACCGTCCAGCAAGCCTACGATGGAATTACTCCCACACGGCGGTGAGCATCATGAAATTGGTGATGGAGGATGGTTGATGATGACGACGGCGACGGATTCCCCTCTCCGGAGCCCCGAACGGACTCCAGATCAGCCCTCCCGAAAGGTTTTAGGGCTTGGCGGCGGCTCCATATCGTAAAACGCGATGAATCCTTCTCCTTGATTTTTTTCTCCCCGAAAGTGAATATATGGAGTTGGAGTTGAGGTCGGTGGAGCGTCTGGGGGCCCACGAGGTAGGGGGGCGCGCCCTAGGGGGGTAGGCGCGCCCCCACCCTCGTGGACTGGGTGTGGGCCCCTTGACGTGGATTTTTCTTCCAGTATTTTTCTTATTTTCCAAATAGATGTTCCGTGGAGTTTCAGGTCATTCCGAGAACTTTTGTTTCTGCACATAAATAACACCATGGAAAGTCTGCTGAAAACAGCGTCAGTCCGGGTTAGTTCCATTCAAATCATGCAAGTTAGAGTCCAAAACAAGGGCAAAAGTGTTTGGAAAAGTAGATACGACGGAGACGTATCAATCAAGAACTCAAATATATTCATGAAAACATAATAGGTTCAGATCTGAAATCGTGGCACTCGGGCCCTAGTGACAAGCATTAAGCATAGCAAAGTCATAGCAACATCAATCTCAGTACATAGTGGATACTAGGGATCAAACCCTAACAAAACTAACTCGATTACATGATAAATCTCATCCAACCATCACCGTCCAGCAAGCCTACGAGGGAATTACTCACGCACGGCGGTGAGCATCATGAAATTGGTGATGGAGGATGGTTGATGATGATGATGGCGACGGATTCCCCTCTCTGGAGCCCCGAACGGACTCCAGATCAGCCCTCCCGAGAGAGATTAGGGCTTGGCGGCGGCTTCGTATCGTAAAACGTGATGAATCCTTCTCTCTAATTTTTTTCTCCCCGAACACGAATATATAGAGTTGGAGTTGAGGCTGATGGAGCTCGTGGGCGCCCACGAGGCAGGGGGCGCGCCTCCCACCCTCGTGGATAGGGTGTGGGCCCCCTGGCCTTGATTATTTCGCCGGTATTTTTTATTAATTCCAAAATAATTCTCCGTTGATTTTCAGGTCATTCCAAGAACTTTTATTTCTGCACAAAAATAACACCATGGCAATTCTGCTGAAAACAGCGTTAGTCCGGGTTAGTTCCATTCAAATCATGCAAGTTAGAGTCCAAAACAAGGGCAAAAGTGTTTGGAAAAGTAGATACGACGAAGAAAACCCCATTCAATCTGGTAATGGGAGACACGTTGGATCAACGTGAATACTTTAGGGATTATCGCTTGACTCAAAAAGGGAAACTATTATGGGATCAAATTCATATGTTGAAGTGGTATGCTAGGCAACTATGCTTGAGATATGATTATACTTGTTGCTCTAGGATGAAGTCTCCACACCTTCCCTTTTCATGCAAATTTAATGATAATGAAACCTTGGCTTCTTATGCTAGAGGTATATATGATTACTATGATGTATAACAAATAGAAGAATTTGTTGCTTTTATGGGTGCTTATGAAATTGAATCTGTATTCAAAGAGTTTGAAGATTTTGATGATGCAGGGATTTGTAGAGGTGCCAAAGCTCGATTTTGAAATAGAGATAAATAATATTTTGAGCGGCATACTTTCATTGTCAATATAACAACCAAGAGATGGCGATATCTTCCATGCTACACACATTATAAGCGGTTCCCAAACAGAATGGTAAAGTTTATACTCCCCCTCCACCAACAAGCATCAATCCATGGCTTGCTCGAAACAACGAGTGCCTCCAACTAGCAATAGTCCCAGGAGGAGTTTTGTTTGCAATTATTTTGATTTAGTTTGCATAAAGCATGGGACTCGGCATCCCGGTGACCAGCCATTTTCTCGTGAGTGAGGAGCGGAGTCCACTCCTCTTGAGAATAACCCGCCTAGCATGGAAGATACGGACAACCCTAGTTGATACATGAGCTATTCGAGCATACAAAACCGAATTTCATTTGAAGGTTTAGAGTTTGGCACATACAAATTTACTTGGAACGGCAGGTAGATACCGCATATAGGAAGGTATAGTGGACTCATATGGCATAACTTCGGGGTTTAAGGGATTGGATGCACAAGCAATATTCCCTCTTAGTACAAGTGAAGGCTAGCAAAAGACTGGGAAATGACCAACTAGAGAGCGACAACAGTCATGAACATGCATTAAAATTAATAGACATTGAGTACGAGCATGAGTAGGATATAATCCACCATGAACATAAATATCATGAAGGCTATGTTAATTTGTTTCAACTACATGTGTGAACATGTGCCAAGTCGAGTCACTTAAATCATTTAAAGGAGGATACCACCCCACTATACCACATCACAACCATTTTAATAGCATGTTGGCACGCAAGGTAAACCATTATAACTCATAGCTAATCAAGCATGGCATAAGCAACTATGATCTCTAATTGTCATTGCAACATGATTATTCATAATAGGCTGAATCAGGAACGATGAACTCATCATATTTACAAAAACAAGAGAGGTCGAGTTCATACCAGCTTCACTCATCTCAGTCAGTCCATCATATATCGTCATTACTGCCTTTCACTTGCACGACCGAACGATGTGAATATAATAAGAGTGCACGTGCATTGGACTAAGCTGGAATCTGCAAGCATTCAATAACTAGGAGAAGACAAGGCAATATGGGCTCTTGGTTAAATCAACAATAATGCATATAAGAGCCACTTCAACAATTTAATTATGGTCTTCTCCTATCGACCCCCAAAGAAAAGAAAGGAAATAAAACTATTTACACGGGAAAGCTCCCAACAAGCAAAAGAAGAACGGGAAATCTTTTTAGGTTTTCTTTTTAATTATTACTACTACAGCAAGAAAAGTAAACTAACTAAAAGCTACTACTATTTTTTTGGTTTTTCTTAAGGTTTAACAAACACATAATAAGAAAGCAAGAAAAAGAAAATAAACTAGCATGGATATTACAGTGAAAAAGTATGAGCACCGACATCTAGCAATGAGTGTGTGAACATGAATGTAATGTCGGTGAGAAATACGTACTCCCCCAAGCTTAGGCTTTTGGCCTAAGTTGGTTTATTGCCACGGATGGCCTGGCGGATATCCATAGTTGTAGCCGGGGTCGTACTGAGATGCAGCGGCTATCGCCTCCTAAGCTGCAGCATGGCGGCGAGCTGCCTCCGCACTCCTCTCGTACTCATCTGCCTCCTCTCTGGTAATAACATATCTTCCTTTTGCCTGATAATCAAAGAAGGCAGGAGCAGGGAGAGTAATACAGACAACACGACCTCTGTCAAAGATTAAGCGATACCGGAGAGGTGATTCATTCCTCTCGACAAACTGGTGGTGAATGATGTCTACTACGCAACCTTCTCCTTGTAGACGTTGTTGGGCTCCAAGTGCAGAGGTTTGTAGGACAGTAGCAAATTTCCCTCAAGTGGATGACCTAAGGTTTATCAATCCGTGGGAGGCATAGGATGAAGATGGTCTCTCTCAAGCAACCCTGAAGCCAAACAACAAAGAGCCTCTTGTGTCCCCAACACACCCAATACAATGGTAAATTGTATAAGTGCACTAGTTCGGCGAAGAGATGGTGATACAAGTGCAATATGGATAGTAGATATAGGTTTTTGTAATCTGAAAATATAAAAACAGCAAGGTAACGAACGATAAAAGTGAGCGTAAACGGTATTGCAATGCTAGGAAACAAGGCCTAGGGTTCATACTTTCACTAGTGCAAGTTCTCTCAACAATAATAACATAATTGGATCATATAACTATCCCTCAATATGCAACAAAGAGTCACTCCAAAGTCACTAATAGTGGAGAACAAACGAAGAGATTATGGTAGGGTACGAAACCACCTCAAAGTTATTCTTTCCAATCAATCTGTTGGGCTATTCTTATAAGTGTCACAAACAGCCCTAGAGTTCGTACTAGAATAACACCTTAAGACACAAATCAACCAAAACCCTAATGTCACCTAGATACTCCAATGTCACCTCAAGTATCCGTGGGTATGATTATACGATATGCATCACATAATCTCAGATTCATCTATTCAAACCAACACATAGAACCTCAAAGAGTGCCCCAAAGTTTCTACCGGAGAGTCAAGACGAAAACGTGTGCCAACCCCTATGCATAGGTTCATGGGCGGAACCCGCAAGTTGATCACCAAAACATACATCAAGTGGATCACGTGATATCCCATTGTCACCACAGCTACGCACGGCAAGACATACATCAAGTGTTCTCAAACCATTAAAGACTCAATCCGATAAGATTACTTCAAAGGGAAAACTCAATCCATTACAAGAGAGTGGAGGGGGAGAAGCAACCTTCAGCCCCGAGGGTGAACTATTCCCTCCTCATCATGGAGAACGCCGGGATGATGAAGATGGCCACCGGTGAGGGTTCCCCCCTCCGACAGGGTGCCGGAATAGGGTCCCGATTGGTTTTTGGTGGCTACAGAGGCTTGCGGCGGTGGAACTCCCGATCTATTCTGTTCCCCGATCGTTTTAGGGTATATGGATATATATAGGCGGAAGAAATACGTCAGGGGAGCCACGAGGGGCCCACGAGGGTGGAGGGCGCGCCCAGGGGGGTGAGCGCGCCCCATGCCTCGTGCCTCCCTCGTTGCTTTCCTGACATGCACTCCAAGTCTTCCGGGTTGCTTTCCTTCCAAAAATATCTTCTCCAAAAGGTTTCATTCCGTTTCGACTCCGTTTGATATTCCTTTTCTTCGAAACACTGAAACAAAGGAAAAAACAGGAACTGGCACTGGGTTCTGGGTCAATAGGTTAGTCCCAAAAATAATATAGAAGTGCATAGTAAAGCCCATAAAACATCCAAGATGGATAATATAATAGCATGAATACTTCATAAATTATAGATACGTTGGAGACGTATCAGCATCCCCAAGCTTAATTCCTGCTCGTCCTCGAGTAGGTAAATGATAAAAGAAATAATTTATGAAGTGTGAATGCTAGTAGGTGCATAAGTTTGATCAATGATAATTTCAATCACCTTTTCTAGCATCAATATATTTCATAACAGTAGTTCAACTCATAGAACTTTTCATGGTCAAGTAACAAACTATTCACATGTTAAAGTATAGAACATAAACTTTCTTGAAAACTAACAAACCGTGTTATTAGTCATCAAACAATTACAATTCATCTTATTTTCAGGAAGAGTCTATGTCAGAGCTTTGGTTCAGCAAACTTCACATACTCAACTATCATTTAGTCTTCCATGATTGCTACCACTCAAAGCATATTTTTAGAATAAATAGTATTCATCGAACACAGAGAAAGATAGGGGCTTAATGTTTCGCCTCCCAACCTTTTACCTCAAGGGTAATGTCAACAATAATAATTCATGCTCAAATATATCTGAATGGCCATATATGCTTAGATATTTCCATCACATGATGCTTGCCAACTAAAGAGTAGGTCAGAATGAGAAGGAATACTACTGACTCTTGCATAAAAGTAAAAGATAGGGCCTTCGCAGAGGGAAGCAGGGATTTGTGGAGGTGCCAGAGCTCGAAGCAAAACAAGAGATGAAAATAATTTTGAGAGGTATGCTTTCATTGTCAACATAACGACCAAGAGTTCCCAATATCTTCCATACTACATACATTATAGGCGGTTCCCAAACAGAAAGGTAAAGATTTTTACTCCCCCTCCACCAACAATCATCAATCCATGGCTTAACCGAAACAACGGGTGCCTCCAACTAACATCAAACCTGGGGGAGTTTTGTTTGCAATTATTTTTGATTTGATTTCGATCTTTTGATCATGGGACTGGGCATCCCAGTTACCAGCCATTTTCTCGTGAATGATGAGCGGAGTCCACTCATCGTGAGAATAACCCACCTAGCATGGAAGATACTGCTAGCCCCTAGTCGCTACATGAGCGATTCGGGCATACAAAACAGATTATTATTTGAAAGTTTAGAGTTTGGCACATGCAAATTTACTTGGAACGGCAGGTAAATACCGTATATAGGTAGATATGGTGGACACTCATGGAAGAAACTTGGTTCAAGGAATTTGGATGCACAAGCAGTATTCCCGCTTGGTACAGATATTTTGGCTAGCAAAGGATTCTAAATAGCAAGTACCACATGTTAGAGGATCCAAAACAATATAACTTATACAAATATACCCAAGCATAACTCATTATGTTGTCTTCCTTGTCCAACTTCAACTAATTTGCTCAGGTTTGGAAATAATTAATGGGGATCACAATCATAGAAGATGTCCAAGACAGTATATTTATATGTGAAATCTCTCTTCCTTCAATATTCTTTCATGAATTGTTCAAGTGACCAATACAATGTTTGCTAACCTTCAATAAATTTACCACCTCTACTTCTTATATGTGAAGGCATTACTCCCCATGGGAAAGGCATAAGAAACATATATAATTTCAGATTTATGACATTCAAATCATTCAACCATTTACTCATAAGATATAAGTGAAGCACACGAGTAAATGACAAACTACTCCAAAAAGATATAAGTGGAGATCAATGAGTAGTTAAATAATTATGTAGCTATGTGAAGACTCTCTCTCATTTAAGAATTTCAGATCTTGGAATTTTATTCAAACAGCAAGCAAAGCTAAAGAAAATAAAATGACGCTCCAAGCAAAACACATATCATGTGGTGAATAAAAATATAGTTCCAAGTAAAGTTACCGATGGAAGTAGACGAAAGAGGGGATGCCTTCCGGGGCATCCCCAAGCTTAGGCTATAGGTTATCCTTGAATATTACCTTGGGGTGCCTTGGGCATCCCCAAGCTTAGGCTCTTGCCACTCCTTATTCCATAGTCCATCGAATCTTTTACCCAAAACTTGAAAACTTCACAACACAAAACTTAACATAAAATCTCGTGAGCTCCGTTAGCGAAAGAAAACAAAACACCACTTCAAGGTACTGTAATGAACTCATGATTTATTTTTATTGGTGTTAAACCTACTGTATTCCAACTTCTCTATGGTTTATAGACTCTTTTACTAGCCATAGATTCATCAAAATAAGCAAACAACACACGAAAAACAGAATCTGTCAAAAACAGAACACTCTGTAGTAATCTGTAACTAACGCAAACTTCTGGAACTCCAAAAATTCTAAAATAAATTGGTGGACCTGAGGAATTTGTCTAGTAATCATCTGCAAAAGTAATCAGCTAAATAGCACTCTCCAGTAAAAAGTTGAAGCTAAGCTCGTGAGCGCTAAAGTTTCTGTTTTTTACAGCATGATCATAAAGACTTCACCCAAGTCTTCCCAAAGGTTCTACTTGGCACAAACACTAATTAAAACATAAAAACACATCTAAACAGAAGCTAGATGGATTGTTTGTTCCTAAACAGAACCAAAAATCAAGAAACTAAAGTAAAATTGGGTTGCCTCCCAACAAGCGCTATCGTTTAACGCCCCTAGCTAGGCATAATGATTTCAATGATGCTCACATAAAAGATAAGAATTGAAACATAAAGAGAGCATCATGAAGAATATTACTAGCACATTTAAGTCTAACCCACTTCCTATTCATAGGGATTTTGTGAGCAAACAACTTATGGGGACAATAATCAACTAGCATAGGAAGGCAAAACAAGCATAACTTAAAAACTGTAAGCACATTGAGAGGAAACTTGATATTATTGCAATTCCTACAAGCATATATTCCTCCCTCATAATAATTTTCAGTAGTATCATGAATGAATTCAACAATATAACCAGCACCTAAAGCATTATTTTCATGATCTACAAGCATAGAAATTTTATTACTCCCCACATAAGCAAAATTCTTCTCTTTCGGAATAGTGGGAGTATCATAAGAGACTTTAATACTATAAATTGTTTCCATATTAAAAGAGTAATGTTCAGAAAAAGGGTAATCATAATCATGACAAGTTTTATAAATATAATCATTACTACTTTTTATAGCATAAGTTTCATCACAATAATCATCATAAGTAGCAACTTTGTTCTCATCATAATCGATTGGAACCTCTTCCAAGATAGTGGACTCATCACTAAATAAAGTCATGACCTCTCCAAATCCAGTTTCATAAATATTATAAGATCCAACATCCTCCAAAATAGTGGGATCATTACTTCCTAAAGTTGACACCCTTCCAAACCCACTTTCATCAATATAATCATCATAAGTAGGAGGCATGCTATCATCATTATAAATTTGCATATCAAAACTTGGGAGACTAAAAATATCATCTTCATTAAACGTAGCATCCCCAAGCTTGGGACAAACATTAATTGAAGCAAATATATTCTCAAAAACATCATCTTCATCAAACATAGCATCCCCAAGCTTGGGCCTTTTCATATCATAAGCATAATCACTCTCATCATTAATAGTATGGATATCACCAATAGTATAGCAATTATCATATTCTTCCAAGAAAGTGCCAAAAAGATTTTCAAGATCATAAGAAGTAATATTATCTTCCCAATCATAATCATCACAACAAGCAATAGGCATAACGAGATCATCATCAAGTGCATCATCTTCCACAATTATTTTTGATTCATTTTCATGAGGCACAACAATAATAGGAGCAACATTATTTGGGAGAGATATCTTTTTACCTCTCTTCCTTTTTCTTTTCTTCTTCTTCACCACATCATGTGTGGGTTCAATCCTCTTTTTGGAGCTCCTTATTAATGAGATTGGTTGAATAGAAGGCTCCTCCTCGTTACCTGATTCATCGTAAGAAATAATAGGAGGATATTGGGAAGTCTCTTCCCTTTCATTAGTATTTTCTTCATCTTCTATTTGTTTTCTTTTCTTTATGTAGTTGGCAATATAAGGATTTTCAATGCAATTCACCGCACAATACATATAAATTTCCACTAGATCAAAATGAAGAACTCTATCAAGGGCAAATTCTGGAATATCCTTAGTTATACATTTCATTTCTTCATAACCCAAGAGCAAACTAAGTTCATTATGATGTGCAAGGGAAATCAAGTCATCACAATTTTTGGACACGATACGATCATGAAACAATTTGCATTGGGTATTGAAATGATCACGTTCATTGTAAAGTTCACAAGTATGGCTAAGAAAGTTTAAATTTTTAGCACACGCATCTAGCCATTTAGTTTCTAAATACTTATGCCTCTTGCAATATCTCTCTTCTCTATTTGGTGTGTACTTGCAAACCCAATACACTCCACAAAAATTGACATGCTTATAGGAGATATTTTCATCATGACTAGTGCAATCATCATTAGTACTATGGATATTCAAAGAGTTCATACTAACAACATTGCAATCATGCTCATCATTCAAAGATTTAGTGCCAAACATTTTAATGTATTCTTCTTCTAACACTTTGGCACAATTTTCTTTTCCATCATACTCACGAAAGATATTAAAAAGGTGAAGCGTATGAGACAAACTCAAATCCATTTTTTTTGTAGTTTTATTTTATAAACTAAACAAGTGCTAAAACAAGAAACAAAAAGATTTGATTGCCAGATCTAAAGATATACCTTCAAGCACTCACCTCCCCGGCAACGGCGCCAGAAACTGCTTGATGTCTACTACGCAACCTTCTCCTTGTAGACGTTGTTGGGCCTCCAAGTGCAGAGGTTTGTAGGACAGTAGCAAATTTCCCTCAAGTGGATGACCTAAGGTTTATCAATCCATGGGAGGCGTAGGATGAAGATGGTCTCTCTCAAGCAACCCTGCAACCAAACAACAAAGAGTCTCTTATGTCCCCAACACACCAAATATAATGGTAAATTGTATAGGTGCACTAGTTCGGCGAAGAGATGGTGATACAAGTGCAATATGGATAGTAGATATAGGTTTTTGTAATCTGAAAATATAAAAACAGCAAGGTAACGAACGATAAAAGTGAGCGTAAACGGTATTGCAATGCTAGGAAACAAGGCCTAGGGTTCATACTTTCACTAGTGCAAGTTCTCTCAACAATAATAACATAATTGGATCATATAACTATCCCTCAATATGCAACAAAGAGTCACTCCGAAGTCACTAATAGTGGAGAACAAACGAAGAGATTATGGTAGGGTACGAAACCACCTCAAAGTTATTATTTCCAATCAATCCGTTGGGCTATTCCTATAAGTGTCACAAACAGCCCTAGAGTTCGTACTAGAATAACACATTAAGACACAAATCAACCAAAACCCTAATGTCACCTAGATACTCCAATGTCACCTCAAGTATCCGTGGGTATGATTATACGATATGCATCACATAATCTCAGATTCATCTATCCAAACCAACACATAGAACCTCAAAGAGTGCCCCAAAGTTTCTACCGGAGAGTCAAGACGAAAACGTGTGCCAACCCCTATGCATAGGTTCATGGGTGGAACCCGGAAGTTGATCACCAAAACATACATCAAGTGGATCACGTGATATCCCATTGTCATCACAGATACGCACGGCAAGACATACATCAAGTGTTCTCAAATCATTAAAGACTCAATCCGATAAGATTACTTCAAAGGGAAAACTCAATCCATTACAAGAGAGTGGAGGGGGAGAAGCAACATAAGATCCAACTATAATAGCAAAGCTCGCGATACATCAAGATCGAATCACCTCAAGAACACGAGAGAGAGAGAGATCAAACACATAGCTACTGGTACATACCCTCAGCCCCGAGGGTGAACTATTCCCTCCTCGTCATGGAGAACGCCGGGTTGATGAAGATGGCCACCAGTGAGGGTTCCCCCCTCCGGCAGGGTGCCGAAACACGGTCCCAATTGTTTTTTGGTGGCTACAGAGGCTTGCGGCGCGGAACTCCCGATCTATTCTGATCCCCGATCGTTTTAGGGTATATGGATATATATAGGCGGAAGAAATACGTCAGGGGAGCCACGAGGGGCCCACGAGGGTGGAGGGCGCGCTCCCTGCCTCGTGCCTCCCTCGTTGCTTTCCTGACGTGCACTCCAAGTCTTCCGGGTTCCTTTCCTTCCAAAAGTAACTTCTCTAGAAGGTTTCATTCCGTTCCGACTCCGTTTGATATTCCTTTTCTTTGAAACACTGAAACAAAGGAAAAAACAGGAACTGGCACTGGGCTCTGGGTCAATAGGTTAGTCCCAAAAATAATATAAAAGTGCATAGTAAAGCCCATAAAACATCCAGGATGGTTAATATAATAGCATGAATATTTCATAAATTATAGATATGTTGGAGACGTATCAGTGAACCATAGCATTAAAGTCTAAATAAGTAGGAGGCAACTCAATATCATCCTCACGTATGTCCACACCAAGAAAATTAGCTAAGCGGGTTGCATAAATTCCTCCAAAGAAATCTCCATTAAAACTATTATGATGCAACCTAGGTGCAACAATGGCTCCCAAATTATAAGATTTGTCTCCTAACACAGCACTCCTAAGAATACTGAGATCAGGGACACACTTGTGACATGCTTCATCTTTGCCATTTATGCACCTACCTATGAAGAGAGCAAAATAATCTATAGCAGGGAAATGAATGCTCCCTATGGTAGCTTGTGCTATATCTCTAGATTCCCCCACAGTTATACTAGCAAGAAAATTTCTAAATTCAGATTTGCGAGGTTCACTAGCACTACCCCATTGTGGAAGTTTGCAAGCAGTGGTAAAATCCTCTAAGTCCATCATATAAGATTTTTCATAAAGATCAAACAGGACAGTTGGAGAATTACGTGAAGATGAAAATTCAAACCTCCTCACAAATGAACTAGTGAGATAGTGGTATTGGCGGCACTTCTCTGCCTTGAAGCTCACAAGATCAGCGTTACGCAAATATGCGTTAAATTCTTCCTTGATTCCCGCTCGATCCATAAAGTTCTCTGAAGGCCATTCACAAGGCCGCACTGGAGCGTCCCTTGGTGGCTCATCATCAGCATCACGCATTGCAAGCCTGGGTCCTTGCTTCCTGGAAGAACCACCTTGGAACATTTTCCTAAGCATATTTCTTCCTCTGAAAAATTTCTGAAATTTTTCGTAACTTCAAATAAAAGTGAACCAAACTCAGCAAAATTGATAGCAACTACTCCTACAAGTGCCTAGAGCCTATGTCATGCATTAGAACTACTTGGAACCATATAAATTTGACATGCAAGCTCAAGAACATGGTCACCTAGCCAGCACAAATTTGCCATGAATAGAGCACTAGAACAAAAACTAATTGGACCAATGGAGGAGTCACCTACCAAGGAACAATCCTCCCAAGCAGTTTTGTGAGAGGTGCTTTGAGCAAGGAGATCGAAAATCGCAGCAAAATGAGCTAGAACTCGTGCTTGAGCTGGATGGTGATTTTTTTGGGAGGAAGAAGTGTGTGGGTGCAGGAATAAGTGGAGGGGAGCCACCATGGGCCCACGAGGCAGGGGGCGCCCAGGGGGTAGGGCGCGCCCTCCACCCTCGTGGCCAGGTGCTTGCCCCTCCTGATGTGTTCTCAGTGCCAGATATTCTCAAATATTCTAGAAAAAATCATATTCCATTTTCAGGGCATTTAGAGAACTTTTATTTTCGGGGTATTTTTATATTGCACGGATAAATCAGAAAACAGACAGAAAAATCCTATTTTTACTTTATTCCAACTAAATAACAGAAAGTAGAGAGAGGGTACAGAAGGTTGTGCTTCTAGTTTCATCCTTATCATGCTCATCAAAACGAATCCACTAACAAGGTTGATCAAGTCTTGTTAATAAACTCATTCCGAATAACATGGAACCGGAGAAATTTTGAATAACACTATGTTACCTCAACGGGGATATGCACATCCCCAATAATAAGAATATCATATTTCTTCTTGACAGTAGGAAGAGGAAATTCAAAACCTCCAAAAATAATTGATGGAATTTTTCGAATAGAATTGATACTTTGGACTTGAGGTTGTTTCCTCGGAAAGTGTACCATATGCTCATTACCATTAACATGAAAAGTGACATTGCCTTTGTTGCAATCAATAACAGCCCTTGCAGTATTCAAAAAAGGTCTTCCAAAAATAATAGACATACTATCGTCCTCGGGAATATCGAGAATAATAAAGTCCGTTAAACTAGTAACGTTTGCAACTACAACATGCACATCCTCACAAATACCGACAGGTATAGCAGTTGATTTATTAGCCATTTGCAAAGATATTTCAGTAGGTGTCAACTTATGCAAGTCAAGTCTACGATATAAAGAGAGAGGCATAACACTAACACCGGCTCCAAGATCACATAAAGCAGTTTTAACATAGTTTCTCTTAATGGAGCAGGGTATAGTTGGTACTCCTGGATCTCCTAATTTCTTAGGTATTCCACCCTTAAAAGTATAATTAGCAAGCATGGTGGAAATTTCAGCTTCCGTTATTTGTAACAATATCTTTCATATACTTAGCATAAGGATTCATTTTGAGCATATTAGTTAATCGCATACGCAAAAAGATAGGTCTAATCATTTCAGCAAAGTGCTCAAAATCCTCATCATCCTTTTTCTTGGATGGTTTGGGAGGAAAAGGCATGGGTTTCTGAACCCATGGTTCCCTTTGTTTACCATGTTTCCTAGCAACAAAGTCCCTCTTATCATAACGTTGATTCTTTGATTGTGGGTTATCAAGATCAACAGCAGGTTCAGTCTCTACATCATTATCATTACTAGGTTGAGCATCATCATGAACATTATCATTAACATTTTCACTAGGTTCATGTTCATTACCAGACTGTGTTTCAGCGTCAGAAATAGAAATATCATTTGATTCTCAGGTGGTTCAGCAATAGGTTCACTAGAAGCATGCAAAGTCCTATCATTTTTCTTTTTCTTCTTTTTAGAAGGACTAGGTGCATCAATATTATTTCTCTGAGAATCTTGCTCAATTCTCTTAGGGTGGCCTTCGGGATACAAAGGTTCCTGAGTCATCTTACCAGTTCTAGTAGCCACTCTAACAGCATAATCATTATTCTTACTATTTAATTCATTGAGCAAATCATTTTGAGCCTTAAGTACTTCACTACAAAAAAATCACTTCCGTGGTGATACGTGTTTGTCACAGTAGGTCGCGTTTTTTGTCATGCATGTACATCCATGACAAATTTATGACAGAATCAAGATAGTCATACCTGTGCTGTCGTAGAAGTGTTCCATGACATTAACAAAATTATCATCACGGAAGTGTCCACTTCCATGACGATAAATCGCGCGTCACAGAAGTTCTTTCGTCAAGGGTGACCGACACGTGGCATCCACCGTAACGGAACGCCGTTAAGCTATCGGGTCGGGTTTTGGATCCGATAACCCGTTAACAGCCCCGACCAATGGGGATTTTCCACGTGTAAAATCATCATTGGCTGGAGGAAACACGTGTCGGCTCATCGCTGGGACAGATGTCATCCACTCATTGGATAGAAGGCGCCTATGATATGTCGACATGTGGCACGGCCCAACAGAGGCCCATTCCTGTGAAAAGGCCGGCCCGTTTGACTTGGTCAAAAGGTGGCGGGCCGGCCCATGGAAAGCCTGTTAATGACATGTTCGCATATAGCCCATTTACAGCCCGCTAACCCAAGGCCCGTTACGCCCTATTCGAATTAGGCCCAGTAGCATCATCTGGGCCATCCAATATGATTCCATCCCGTTTTCACTTCTGGCCCATGTATGGCCCATGACGTCTTTTGGCCCATATGAGGCCCTATGTAACTCTTGGCCTATTAACGGCCCGTGGTGAAACTGGCTCGTAATGAATAGTGTATCACTTTACACCCATTAACGGCCCGTGGTGAAACTGGCCCGTAAAGAACAGTGTATCACTTTATACCCATTAACGGCCCATTATTCCGTTGGGCCATTTCCAGCCCATGTTATCTTTTGGCCTTCCCAAAGCCCATTTATTCTTGGGCTATTTTCCAGCATTCGTTTACTTACGGCCCGTTACTGTCATTTCCTGCTTGTGGGCCAAATTCAGCCCGTGGTTACAGTCGGCCCGTTTGTGGTCCGTTAATACGTTGGGCCGTTTTCATAGCATCATCAAATACGGCCTATTAACGATGGCCCCTTATGGTCGGCCCATGAACGGACGATTCCAACTCTAGCCCGTTTACGGCCAGAATGCGGTCTGTTTGGCCCATGTTTGGCCAATCGATCATACGGCCCGTATAAGGCCCATTGATGATACGACCCGTAGAAGGCCCATTGTTTCTACGGCCCATAGAAGGCCCACTATTTCTAAGGCCCGTAGAAGGCCCACTGTTTCTACGGCCCGTAGAAGGCCCACTGTTTCTACGGCCCGTAGAAGGCCCACTGTTTCTACGGCCCGTAGAAGGCCCACTGTTTCTACGGCCCGTAGGAGGCCCAATGTCACTACAGTAAATACTAGCCCATGGTTATTGTGGCCTAGTTTTAAAAAATAGGTTATTGCAGCCACTAGCAAACCGCAGAAAAAGAACTGCACTGACTACAAGCAAACAAATAAACAAGACAACAAGGAAATAAATAAGCAATCAACTTACACTAGGCTATCACGGCTATTACACATATTACATCCACTGGGCATCAAAGTTCGCCACCAGTGCCAATATAGGGAACACAACAGCATATAAACGCCGCAGCAAAACAAGTCCAGAACTGAAACCACTTCAGAAGAGCTCAAGAAACAATATCCTGGGTACCCATAATGCTAGCAAGATGCTTAGCAAGCTTATTAACTTTCTCTTGTTTGGCGCTTAAGTCCTCTAGCGCTTGCTGTTGCACCAGAAAGTATGCATCTGAATTCTGCAGGGACTTCCTCAGTCCTTCGGCTTCCTGTCGCATAACATCTGATCGATGTCTTTCAACTTGAAGTTGAGACTCAAGAAGCCGAACTAATTCAGGCAACGAGTTCGAAGAGCTGGTGCCAGCAGTGGTAGCCAGTAACTCGAACACTACATCAAGACATGACTTTGGGGTTGTCTCAGTGTCTTCAATATAGTTTTTATCAGCTTTCTTGGAGACCAACAGGGATGTCTCACTATCTTGAACCTTATCTGCATTACTTCCTTTACCATTGCATAACAGGGTACTCTTCTCCAATATTTTATCCGCGTTCTAAAAGAGAAACAAACAAACACATCTCAGGTTTACAATGTAGTATATGAAACTCATTTTGGTAAACCAGTTCAGTAGTAAGGTGGACAGGATAACAGCATGAAACAAACATATATCTATGTAGTATGGTCACTGTATGGTCTATATCATTCTAGTTTATGTTGCCAAATCAAGATAGATACAGTTCGAATCATATCTATTTAAGACAAAGCAGCATAGACAGAATATAAGTGTGGGAAACTACACAGCAATAACAACACTTGTAATGTGCATGGCATGAGAACATAACTGTTTATTCAATTGAAACTGAAATCAACATAGAGCAAGTTACAACAGCAAACAGCCAAACACGTTGAAGAAACAGGTTTAAAACATACCTGTTGCGCC